>NW_027185655.1:41580424-41650578 GCF_028583685.1 Petaurus breviceps papuanus
TAACTGAACCTTTGTGATTCAAACCACTTCCCATATCCTCACCCCCAATCAAAATTGCAACTTGGAGCCTTGGAATTACTATGGCAGTTTGTTTAGTCTTACTTTACAGGAACATTGGAAGATCAAGACTAACTACTGCCATGCTCATGTTAGCAATTTTGAAGTGAAACCAGCACTTTTCCTGTCTTTTGTTTATTTGTTCAGCTGCTATTATATGAAGTGGCATTATCCCAAGGTGCCAAAGAATGAATAGCAACTGTTGAAAACTGGCAAAAGAATGACACCAGGGGAGAGGGAAAAAGTTTCAAAATGTTTTGAAACGAATCAATTGTATTTAAGTCCTGTCGTTACCTGTTAAAGCCTGAAACACTGGGAAGGAAGCCTGGGGACCATGAGTCCCATTAGCTTAGTTGGATTGCTGCTGCACCCAGTGTTCCTGCTTGAGAACCCAGCCAGTTCTGAAGCTTTGAGATTTGGCGCAGATCTCAAAGCATCAAACAACGTTCATCACTGGAAATAGGCTTATCTGTATTTCCCAATTACAGAAGCCATTTTCCGTGTCCCTTAAAAAATAAATAGCAACGATGGACCAATTCTGGGTTCAGTCATAAGTTTCTCTAATGCTTAGAGTCATTCCTTGGTTGTTCTTTCTCCACACCAGTCTCTTTTTTTTCTCTCACACCCTCAGTTGGTTCCACCTTTTCTTTTTTTTTTATATTGATCTCTAAGTCTGTCAAGAAATATCCATGAAAACTCATCTGAACCATCTCTACAGAGCCAGAGTTTTTTAGAGCATTCCTAACAGCTTGGTCTTCTCCCACGGGGTAAATCTTTGGGGGAGTGTCCTAGCAATGAAAATGGACAGTGACAGGTCTGCCAAAACAGATGTTTTCCCACCACATTTGCAGCCCCACCATCCACCGGGGCTTCATTTTGCTAGGCCTTGTGACTAGTGGAGAGGGCAGAACCAAAGGCAGTGTGAAACTTACTCCACTTTGTTGATTAGATGGTGACACTGGTTTCTGTGGAGGAAAACAAAATACATCAAGCTTACTTATCTTCTTTCTTTCACTGCTGCTTTGGATGTACTCAGTAAACTTCACCTGCCAACGGCTCCTCCCCCACTTAATGAGGGAGAAAGCTTGGTCAGCCGAATCCTTCAGCTGGGGCCTCCTGGAACCAAATTCCTTGGGTAGGAGCGACTTAAAACAAATTGATGGTTGCTGGCCTTCCCATTCTTCTCTTTCTTCTGCAATATTATTTCTCTTTATGTCATTGTGCCCATGACATTGTCCCTCTATATGATTTAAATTCTGTATATCTACCTTTAGCGGGCCATTTCTGACTCTTGTGGTATGTGGTTATTTTTTGTTGTCGTGTTTTGAGTGATATGTTTTAATACCTTTTTTTTCTTGAAGTTCTGTGACTTTTTTTTTCTGTTCAAGCATGAGATCCTTCTGGTTGTACCATGTGCCATTTATGATGTTGTTGGATTGAACGTAAAGTCTGTAGCAAAGCAACCTGGATTTGAATCAGAAGCCATAAGAAAACCTTGTGTGCTAAGAGAGTATAAAGTTTTTTTTAAAAAATCCAATACCCTATATGGGAAAGTGCATCCAATGGAAGTTAATGGTCATAGGCATATGACACAATTGGGCAGAAATGATCATTCCCATTGGTTAGTTTCATATTGTGGAGATATGCCTAGTTTTTTTCCTTGAATGGAGAAAATACAAGCAATCCCTGAATGCATGACTCTCCATAAATAATGAAATCTTTCCACATCATACTATCTGTAGTTAAATACATCAACCTGTGAAGCATACAAGCCAGTCATTTTCCCTCTTAAATGACCATTTGTCCTTTCTCATCTGTGACTCTACCTTGTTTAAAATGTTTTCAAGACAAGTAGAAATTGTAGAACTGCCCATGAATTTCTTTGAGTAATTGTATTTTCCGTATATTTATGAAATGATGGGTAAAGGATGCACACTTGCATTCACAGTGTAGCCAACATCTGCCTGAGGCTTGAGAGGGTGGGTGAGGGTGGGGGTAGTTCCTCATGCCGAGAGCCTTCTTTGATGTGCCTGTCAGTAGAAGGAGAGTCATTCCAGGTCTCTTTGGAACAGACAGAATAGGACTTCTTACTTTGCCTCGGGGGAGTTCCTACCTATATTTAACATACTATGTTGCTGTACCAGGCCTGTGATTGTGGAGATCCCTCATTTCGCCGCCCTTCGAGGAAAGGAGAGAGAATTAGTGATTCTTCGAAGTGAAAATGGGGACAGCTGGAAAGAGCATTATTGTGAATACACAGAGGATGAATTGAATGAAATCCTTAATGGCATGGATGAAGGTAATGAGTTCTTGGAGTTTAAAAGAGAGGCAAAGATAAAAATATGAAAGCAGTTTTTGATTTTTTTTTTCCTAGTCAGACTCTTTGTGATTGCATTTGGGGTTTTCTTGGCAAAGATACTGGAGTAGTTTACCATTTCCTTCCCTAGTTCATTTTACAGATCAGGAAACTGAGATAAATAGGGTTAAGGGACTTGTCCAGGGTCACACAACTGGTAAATGCCTGAGGTCAAATTTGAACTCAGGTCTTCCTGACTTCAGGCCTGGCATTCTGTTCACTATGCCACCTAGCTGCCCTAAAGCAGTTGGATCTCATTTAATTTCTTTTTTTTTAAATTAAATTTTCTTTTAAAAAATTAATAAGCATTTATTTTCTCTACTCTCCACTCCCCATAAGAGGCAGGGGAGGGGGAGACCTTTTAGACAGATATGCACATACAGTCAAGATAAACAATTTCTTACACTGGTCATTTCCAAAAAATGTATGTATCATTCTGCAGATTTATTTGCTTTTAGAAGATAGATAGCATTCTTCATTGCTCATCAGCTTTACATGAATTAGACAGATGTACTTTATAATCTTAAAAAAAAGTTTGATTCTTATACTCCAAGATAAACTTTGCTATGATGATATGCTACAAAACTTCAGTGTGGGGAGGAAAGTGCTAGATTTGGAGTTAGGAAATTCCTGGGTTTGAATTCTGACTGTGACATTTACTAGCTAGGTGAACATGGGAAAATCACAATTTCCCTGAACCTCAATTTCCTCATTTGTAAAGTGAAATTTTTGAAGGCATCCTCACTCTGTTGGCTTTGTAAATGGTTTTAAGGTCATCATTCTTTCCTTCAAGTCTCCCCGTTAGAAGTAGAAAGTTAAAATGCACACTAGGCTAGAGTGGAGAGTGCTTTCTATTTTTATTTTTTCCTGTAATCTCTGTTTACTTTAGATTATTCTCACAGGCCCACATTCATCAGAATGCTTTCTCTAAGATATCCTTGCAATGTAAAAATGGGTCATTTCTTGTCTCAGTGCTCGATAGCCCAGAAGATTTGGAAAAGAAGCGGATATGTCGCATCATCACTCGAGATTTCCCACAGTACTTTGCAGTGGTGTCCCGTATCAAGCAGGACAGCAATTTGATTGGACCAGAGGGAGGTGTGCTAAGCAGCACTGTGGTATCCCAAGTGCAGGCTGTCTTCCCTGAGGGAGCACTAACAAAGCGGATCCGTGTTGGTTTGCAGGTATGTATGGCATTGGGGATGCCGACAATTCTGATGAATTTGGGTTTTGTTGTTATTCCGTCACTCAGTCGTGTCTGGTTCTTCATGACTCCATAGACCGTAGCACACCAGGCCATTTATCTTCTACTATCTCTCATATGAATTTGGTTATGCTTATAAAATCTGCAAAGATATTAGAGGTATACTCAATAATATAAAGTTAGTAACAATGATCTTTTAAAATATGAATATTTATGTGAATTTGGGATAATGAAGCTTTCTGTAAAATTAACATTTCAGAAATCAATCAAACAAATGTCAAGGAAGATGTATAGTGTTGGGGGGTTTTGGGGGGGGTGATATTGAAGGATGTTGTACAATGTGATTTAGTATTAAATTTTCTTTTCAATTTCCCCCCTACTTTGGAAAGGCCCAACCTATGCACAGTGAACTCATTAGGAAGATCCTGGGCAATAAAGCTACTTTCAGCCCAATAGTCACTCTGGAACCCAGAAGAAGAAAATTTCATAAGCCAATCACAATGACGATTCCTGTTCCCAAAGCCTCCAGTGACGGCATGCTGAATGGTTTTGGGGGTGACACACCTACTTTAAGGTTACTATGTAGCATAACAGGTGAGTTATAAAGACATCTCCATTGACTTAATGCTGGATGCATGAAGATGCTACCTCAGCTTGCCTTATAATATTTAAATAATAATAGTTTACAAATATTTAGTACTTTTATGCACTAGGCAGTGTGTGTGCTAAGTGCTTGACAATTATTGTTTAATCTGATACAACAACCCTGGCAGGTAGGTACACAATGAAAGAACTCCTATAGAAACATGAATTGAAGAAATTTTCCTGGTGATGGATTTCCTTTATATCTTAGAGGGAAAAAAAGTAATTAAAATGATTTGTTGCTCAGCTTTTTAAAGTCAAACTTTCCAATTCAGAATCTTTCCCATCTTTAGATGTACCTATGTGAATAATAATTTTAATATAATGATTTTTTTCAGTGTTAATGATTATTAATGACTGAAATTTTCCCTCTTTAAACTTTAAATTTTATTATGTGGACCATATACTGATGTAGATTTAGACAAGTGTCATAGACCAGTTTGTCAGGAAAATAGCTCTGTCCACATAACACTAACTCATTTGGAAGACAAAACCAATCAGGCAAACGACTTTGAAGTATTTGGGGGTTCCATTCCTTGATGGGTGGGATAGTTAATCCAGTGGTACAGATTATAATCCATCTATCCCTTTTTATTCTGTTTTAAGTACAAGCCTCTTGCAAATGCATTCAGAAATGACAGAAAAATGGTCATTTGCTTAAGTGCTATGTCTTTCATGCTTATGTATATCAACCAATGAATCAACATTCAGTAACTGCTAAGTACCAAGCACTGTCCAGGTAGCTGGGAATAGAAAGACAAGAATGAAGCAGTCCTACCCTCAAGGAGCTTACTCTCTACTGGAGAACATGTTGACAGAGGAGTAAATTAAGGATTTGTAGTAAAATAAACTTATAGCAACAGAAGTATTAACAACTGAGGTAAACAGGACAGGTTTCTTGAAGGGAGAAGAAAGGGAGCTAGAGGTCAGGAGGAAGACCATTCCAGACATGTGAGAAAACCTTTATAAAGGAATAGAATCAAGAAATGGAATGTATGGACTACAGAAAACATGCCAGTTTGTCTAGAACACAAAATGTATAGAAAGGAGTCGTGTATAGTCTGTCTGGAAAGAGCTTGTGAAGAGTTTCTAATGCCAAACAGAGGAGTTTATATTTTATATGAAAGACAATGGGAAATCACTGAATCTTTTTAAGCAGAGAAATGACATGATCAGACTTGAAATTTAAGAATATCAATTTGTCAGCTAAGTGAAAAATAGGTTAAAATCAGGAGAAAATGATGGCATGGAGACCATTTGGGAAGCTGTTGCAATAGTCCAGGTAAGAGGTGATGGAGGAGTGGATGAGAGTGGTTGTGGCATGAATAGAGAGGAGACTGATATGAAAAGGTAAAAATCAACAAGATTTGGCAAGCAGTTGACTATAAAGATTGACTGGGCATGAAAAGTCAAGAATGATTTCTTGAAAACCTCGATGATTAGAAGAATAAAGGTACCACTGACAGAAATTGGGAAATTTATAAAAGGAGTATATTTGGGAGAGAAGAGAATGAATTCTATTTTAGACTTGTTGAATTTGAGGTACCTCTGGGACATCAAGGCAGAGATGTCAGGCAGTTGGAGAAAGAGACTAACATACGATCTGTAAGATCTGTGAGTATAGAGAGATGATAGTTGCATCCATTAGAACCGATGATCCTGTAAAGGAGACCAGGATGGTCTGACAAGAAAGGAATCACAAGAGAGCGGTATCATGAAACCCAGAGAGGAGACAGTAACCAAAAGGAAGAGGTAGAGCGTAGTGTTGTATATTGCAGAGAGGTCAAGAAAAACGAGGGCTGAGAAAAGGCAAATAAAAAAAAATTATTGTCCTTCCAATTCGAGGCTTTGTCTTAGGTTCTCACCGAGCTTTCTGTACATATATTTTTCCAGGCAATATTGTTTATAATTCTCCACCACCCTTCTCCATATAATTTAAAAAATAGTTTCATATTCAAAATAAGAGTTACTTTGGCAAGGAAATTGTGTTTCACTTATTTCAAACTTCCTTAGGAAATGAGGAGAGTCTGTTGTTTTAACCATTCCAGATTTGGGGCAGTAACAGAACATTTAAGTAGGTCGGGTTGAAATTGCTTTTTGGTTCATCTTCTCATTTTTATTGGTTTTGATTATTTTCTAACAAGTCATTACTGATTGGCAATGACTTCCATATTCTTAATTGTCTGATTCCTGTTTATTTTTTATTTTTCAGGCATTTTTTTTGTAATGTTATTTAGGGCTTTCCTTTTTAGCACTTTCTAAATCTTTGCTTGATATGTAGGAGTGTAGCTTATATGTACATACTTTTAAATGTTTCCCTTATTAGAATGCAAGCTCCTTCACTTAAGGGACCATATTTTTGCCTTTCTTATATACTCAACCCTTGGCACAGTGTTCAGGACAAAGTAAGCAAGCACACTGCTTGTTGATTGATAGATAATTAAGATCAAAGGTGGCTTTGGCATGGTCTTCTTATCAGCATTCTGGAAACTGGTTTTGATGCCTACTCCCAGTTTTCCCATGTTACCTCCAAATACTCAACAAGGTTAATGATGCTATCAGTTATCTAAAAGGAAAAGAATCATAAATGTTTATATATCAATACTTCTGCTGATGTGAAATGAATAGTTTCCATGTTGACCAGGAATTTGTTTAATTAGAACATGTACATGATTCAAATGTAGTCTTCAGGGGAAAACAATTATTGTTTAAGCCAAACTATTAAGTAGAAAACTGATATCCCAATGATCCTTGGCATGTAATTATCTCAGCCCTCTGTTAACTGAAGCAGCATTGGTGGCCTTGTTTTCATTACATCATTTTGTGGGGTGAGGGAGTTGGGGTAATGAACCCAAGTATGGGAACATCTCTTCCAGTCCTCTGGATGGAACTTTTCCTGATCTCTAATTTTTGCATGTATCTGCATTATTATTTCAGGTGGAACGACTCCAGCACAGTGGGAAGATATCACAGGGACCACACCACTCACATTTGTTAATGAATGCGTTTCCTTTACAACTAATGTGTCTGCCAGGTATGGTGATGCACAGGAAGTCCCCTCTCCTGACTTTGTTTTATTCCATTCTCTCTGAAAAAAAGACTAGATATTTTCTTACATACTGTGGGTTTTATTTTATATCTTAAACTAGATTTGGCAGGAGAATTAATAGTGATAAAATAATGAAAAACATGCCCATTAGAGTCCAATACAAGGAAAATAGCTTCCCATTCCAACTTATGATTTGAGAAGCTGCCAACAGACTTTTCCAAAGGCTCACAGGTCTTAAGCATGAGTTTCCTGCTGTCAGCAAAATGACCGCCATTGCTGAAAACAACAACAGTATGGGAGTGAAAATCCTATAAATGATAACTCACAATTTAAAAACAAAAGATGGAGGGCCTTCAAAGGTTTACTCCTATACACAACAATTGATTTGCGCAACTGCAGGAGTATAAGGGAGTTGGTGTTGAGTCATGTCTGAGTCTTTGTGACCCCAATTTGGAATTTTCTTGGCAAAGATACTAGAATGGTTTTTTTGAATGCCATTTACTTCTCCAGGTCATTTTATAGATGAGGAAACTGAGGCAGACAGAGTTAAGTGACTTGCCCAGAGTCACACAGCTAGAAAGTGTCTGGGGCCGGATTGTGGTCAGGAAGATGAGTCTTCCTGATTCTAGGCCTGGCATTCAATCTGCAGTAACACCTGGCTGCCCAGTGTAAGGGACTTGTATTAAAAGGAACTAATCACCTATATGAATGTGTGTATGTGTATATACATATATGCATACAATATGCATATAAGCACATATACACATATACATGTATGTCTATATACATATATACCCACATATACACATACATATGTGTATATATATATACATACACACCCAAACATATCCCTTATATATACAGCTAATGTTTATATAGCACTTTAAGTGTCGCATACTTGAACCTCCTACCACCCTTGTGAAGTAATCTCATTTCACAGGGAAGGACGCAGAGTCACACAACCAGTAAGTGTCTGTGGCAGGATTTGGACTCAGGTTGTCCTGTACCAATGGAGCTGGCTTTTGCCTTCTCTGTATAATTTAGGGGTGAAACTAGCTAATCCCAAATTTCTTCCACCACTTTAAAATTCTTTGATCCCTGGTGGTGATTGACAAGCTGAGGAGACACAGGTTACAGAGGGGAAATGCAGTTTTGTATTTACTATAGATATGGTATGGGGGTATGTAATATAAATCTGAGTTACTTTGTAGGGAAGACATTTTGTGAGAACTGCCCAAAGAAAAAGGTCAAAGTTAGAAAGGTCTTTTTAAAACTCTTGCAACATTTTATGAAAGAAACCCTATTCGCCTAAAAGGACAACCAAAATATTCGAGAGCTTTCCTTTAAAGATGTGGTCACCTTCCATCCATCTCCACCAGTGCTTACTGAACATCTACCACACATGAAGAACTTACTAGTTTTTTGTTCTTTCCTTCTTTAGGTTCTGGTTGATAGACTGTCGACAAATCCAGGAATCTGTGACTTTCGCTTCCCAAGTGTATAGAGAGATTATCTGTGTACCCTATATGGCCAAATTTGTAGTGTTTGCCAAATCACAGGATCCCATCGAAGCACGGTTGCGATGCTTCTGCATGACTGATGACAAAGTGGACAAGACTCTAGAACAACAGGAAAACTTTGCTGAGGTCGCCAGGAGCAGGGATGTGGAGGTATTGGATGCACCCCTTAAAACTAGCCCACCTAAATAGAATGAAAGCAGAATGAAAATAGAGATGATTCCAGACCAGACAACAACACAAAATACAGCTTCATCAGTTAGTACTGGGGTTCACTTTATCTGCTGGTTGGAATGGTTGCATGCCTATCTACTGTCAGGTCATCAGTGGCTCCAAAATTCAGATGAGTTTTATAGTCAATACTTATATGGAATTAAAATTATTTTAGTAGATTCTGGGCTTGCTCAGTCCTACAAGGAGAAGAGTGCTGTCTTTGTAAGATCTTTACAGAATTATTCCTCTAAAGACATCTCCATTGGAATGAGTGGTGAATCATGCCACTACAAAATTAAGTTATTGTTTTTAACTTTTCAAATTACTAAGAACCTTATGTTGAATTTAGGAGTAGAGTATTAATTTTTTTTAACCAACAAACTTTTTTTTCCCCTTTACTGGAGTTTAACACTATAACTTATCTAACAGCATAATCTTTTTTTTTTTTTAAGCAATCGGGATTAAGTAACTTGCTCAAGGTTACACGGCCAGTTATTTCTGGGTGTGGTGCTGAGTATCTGAGCCCAGATTTGATCCAGGTCATCCCGACACTGGAGCCAGTGCTCTTACTCGCTGAGCCACCTGGCCGCCCCTAAACAATTGAGGTTAAGTAACTTGCTCAAGGTTACATGGCCAGGTGTTTCTGGGTGGGTGCTAAGTGTCTGAGCCCGGGATTCGATCTCCAGGTCTTCTCAACACTGGGGCCGATGCTCTTACTCGCTGTGCTACCTGGCCGCCCCCTATAACAGCATAATCTTAATGTTGATGGTGCCAAATTAACTCAATTTAGTCATTTTAGTTTTACTAACAAGAAAGCTTTAGTCATTTTTTAAAATCCTGCTATCTTTACAGTTTTCTTCTACATACTAGATCTAAAAGCAAGGAATAGTACATTTGTAGACAACTCAAATGGCTATAATCATTTGAAACTTCCAACTAGTCATAAAAAGAGGTAGGTGATACTAGATGTCTTGTGTCATATTAATTCACATTATTACGGACAATTTAAAAGTCATGGTAGGTGCATATGTCCTGGGAGCATTCAATTCTAGGTGAATGCCCGGCTATCATATCTACACCAAACAAAATTACACTTACCTTAATATATTGTTTCTCTACCTCCTCCCCCCCAATTCTCCCATAGGTATTAGAAGGAAAACCTATCTATGTGGACTGCTTTGGCAATCTGGTACCACTAACAAAGAGTGGTCAACATCACATATTCAGCTTTTTTGCCTTCAAAGAAAACAGACTTCCACTGTTTGTCAAGGTAATGGCATAAATGCTGTTGTAGTTGTAAACTGTAATTAGTTCACAGTAGTGGGACATAGTTTATCTTCATTTTCATAGTATGGCACTTTTCCTATAGTCACAGAATAGATTTAAGCATATAGAGCAGATTTATTTATAGTCAACTTCCATTGTTTTTTGAATTAAAATTATGTGACTTAACAGAGGACTCAATGTTGTTGTTTTTTTAATGAGTAGTAGGAAAGTGAATCAGCCTTTTATATAGTGCCTACTAAGTGCTTTACAAATATTGTCTCATTTAGTCTTCATGATCCTGCAAGGTAGGTGCTGTTATTATCTCCATTTTTCATTTGAGGAAACTGAGGCAAAGAAGCTAAATCATTTGCCCAGGGGCCCACAGCTGTTTGGTATCTGAGGCTGCATTTGAACCCAGAAATTCCTGACCCCAGGCTCAACTCTCTGTCTGTTGCATCGCCTAGTGATTAAATTGCACAATTCAGCATTGTTAGATTTGATTTTCAAAAATGTACATGATTGAATAGATATTTCAATTTCAATCTTTTGGATGGAAGAGAGGTGCCTTCCACTCAATGATCAACATTCTCATACCTTTTCACATCCAGTGATTCTTAACTCCTGTAGATCATCTTCCAGACCCCATTTTCCACCCTCCTACAGCAAACATGACCCATACGTGCCCTTTGGAATGACCGTTCCATGGGCAACAAACTTCCTTTCATCAATCTTTTCTTCTGTTATTCCTTCCATCTACTAACAATTACTAAAACCTGGCTTCCACCCAAATGACACAGCCTCACTGGCTGCCCTTTCCAGTACTGGTTTTATCTTTCTTCACTCTCCTCAAAATACTAGTAGAGGTGGGAAGGGTCAGAATATTCCTTGCTCCTTATTGCCACTTCTGTGTTCTCGCCCTCCTTCTATCACTTAGTAACTTTTCTTCCTTTGAGGTTCATAATATTCATATCTTCCACACAATCACAATCTTAGTAGCATGTCTCTAGATGCCTAGTTCACTTTCCTTCCTTTTTCACATTTTGGTTCATGGCTCACCACTTTTCTCTCCTCACCCACTTAATAAACTTCAGTTTATATATTGATTCTTCCTCAAACCCACTGTTAGATTTCTTACCCTACTCACTTCCTATGAACCACACAGAAAAATGACCATACCTTTAATCTTGCTATCACCCATAATTATACCATTCAGGAATTTCAGAATCCCCTGACCTGAACACAGTCCATTGGCTTGTCTCCTCTCCCTTCCCTTACAAAATTTTTCTTCTTTGTTCACACCATGACCACCAGTCCCTTAACCCCTCAATGCTCTCCTAGCCATCTCCCTTGCAATAGTGACTCTTTACATCTTAGTAAACCAATTTGACTCTACGCTATCTTTGTGAATCTCTAGCCCCCTTATCATACTGTTGATCATGCTCAGCCTTAGATCACTCCCAACATTTCCTCTTACACATATTGAATGAAGGTAGAGAAAAATCACACAACCCTTCTGACAGGGTCCAGTAAAGATTTAGATTACACAACTTACTGCTGCTGGGAAACCTTGCTCTGTCTCGTTTATCAACTCCCTGTCCCATTCTTCCAAACATTTTATCCCTTCTACAACTTCCCCCACCCTCTCATCTGAGAAACTTTCCTTCTATTTACAAAAAATATTATTTACAAAATTTACAAAAAAAATATTGAGACCATCCATTCTGAACTTCCTCTTCTCCTATCTCTCAAATACCTTCTGTCACCTCTCTTCCTTCACCCCTATCTCACATGATGAAGTGTCCTTACCTCTTACCAAGGTTAACCCTTGTTACCACTTGTTCAAGTGATCCCCAATCCACCTTGTGTCCTCCAATGGATCGCTTCCTCTACCATCTTATATCACTTCTGCCCTTTGTAGTTAAACTGTTTGAAAGGCCATCTATGATACGTGTGTCCCGTTTTCAACATTGTCATCCTGCTGAAACTCTTCTCTCCAAAATTACCCATGATCCCTTAGTCTTCAAATCCAAAGGTCTGTTTTCAAATTGCTATGAACCTGGAAAATGTGCCCTATGCTTGAATTTCAGTCTTTCAGCAGCCTTTGATCCTCCCTTCTTGCTAGGTTTTTGGGACACCACATTTTCCTCCCACCTTCTCAGTCTCCTTTGTCGATTTCTCTTCAAAATCACACCCTCTAACTATAGCTGTGTCCCACAAGGACTCTGTCCTGGGCTCTCTTCTCCCTCTATATGACATTTAGTGATCTCATCAGCTCCCATGGATTTAATTACTACCTTTATGGTGATAATTCTCAAATTTCATATCTCCAACTACCTATCAGACACCTTAAACTAATCTCATTATTTTTCCCCTAAAAGCTACTCCTTTCCAAACCTCTTTATTACTTTCAAGGGCACCATCATCCTCCCAGACCCTCAGGTTCACAACCTAGTCATCCTGGACCCCTTACTATTTCTCACCACCACCACCTCCATCCAAACTGTTGCCAAGGCCTGCTGACTTCACCTTTGCACCATCTCTCAAGTATGACCCCTTCTTTCTTCTCATACTGCCCCCAATCTAAGGCAGACCCTTATCTCCTCACACTTGGATTACTGCAACAGCTGCTGGTGGGTCTTACCTGCTTCATTTCTCTACTCATGCCCAAAAAACTGCAGTGGTGCACTGGCATCTCCATGTTCAAATACTAAGTGCTCTATTTGGCATTCAAAGTACTTTATAACCTCTCCCCCCCCCACCTTTCCAGTGTTCTTACACCTGACTCCTCCACATGTTCTCTTTAATCCAGTGACACTGGCCTCTTGGCTGTTTCATAAACATGTCTCCATCTCTCAACTCCAGGCATTTACTTTGGGTATTCCCCATTCCTGGAATGTTCTGCCTACTGATCTTCCTGGCTTCCTTTGAGTCCCAACTAAAATCCCACCTTCTACAGGAAGCCTTCTCTAACCCCTCTGGTAGCATTTGTCTACCTTCCTCCAGGACACTCTCCTTCCTTGGTGAGTTCAATACCTGGCTTACTATCTTTTTCTCTATACCCCTCCCCCCATCCACATAGGTTAATTCTTCTATGCATTACTAACTGATTCTTTATCCCACTCTCCATAGTGACTTTCCAACCCTACTTTTACCTTCCCATCTGAGAACCTTGCCTCATCTTTCACAGAAAAAAAAGTGAGACCATTGCCAAGAGTTCTCACTTCTCCCTTCCTCATCTCACAAAAACAGAAGCTTTCCTTGACTCATCTCTCCAAGGTAGCACTTAGCACAGGGCTTGGTGTGGAGAAGGTACTAAAGAACGTTTCTCAATTTACTGTTCCAAAGGCATAGCTAACACAGTCAAGTTTACACACCTATAGGATTCAAAAATTGCATATTCAAAGTACAGAATAGAAAAGGAACATCATTTCCCTTCATCTCTGTCTTTGTACTTCTTTACTATTTTCTTACTTCACAATTCAGTCTTGTAAGCTAGATATCCAAATGGCTGTTTCCCACGAGGTACACTTCGATACAGATTGTTGTCTTTCATTACAGATCATTTACTTTTGAAAGATGCTTTCTCACACTTAATTAAAATTTTCACCAAAACCTACAATGTGTCATGTCTAAACCATAGAGCTCTGATTCCTGGCTATATACAGATATTCTGAATAAGGTTGTGTCTGTGTATATGCATATATATGTGCACATGTGTATAATATATACATATACATACATGTGTAATACATTATGTGTGTGTGTGTAACACGTATAATACACATTTTGGCAAGTAGATACAGATAAACACATAAAGAAAAGCTCCTCTGTCACCAAACTTGGCACTCCAAACTTTTCCCTCCTAATGGCTTTGGACACTGTCTAATAAAAACAAAGTAGGTCTAATGCTTTCTTGCTATGCCCTCCCTCTTTCAGGTACGGGATACAACTCAGGAACCTTGTGGAAGACTTTCCTTTATGAAGGAGCCCAAATCGACAAGAGGATTAGTGCATCAAGCAATCTGCAACTTGAATATCACACTGCCACTTTATACTAAGGTACCATCTAATATATTGCAGCAGAAACACAACTACTGTGGGACTTGACTCACTTTCACTTTATTTAGGAAGACAAAGGCAGCATAGCTGTGACCACCCCAGATTGATTATTTATCATTCTCATAGCATTTCTGTTCTCAGTGAAGGGGAGGAAAAGAAGTAGCAGTCACTTTTTATTTGCTCTTTTGCCAGAGGAAATAATTGAACTAAAAAGGGAAAGATGTCTCAACATTGTTGTGAGCACTGAAGAAGGGAAAAAGTTATGGTTCCAATCATTTAACATTTTTAACTGATAATAAAGAAACTGCCATTTTCTTGATTACTCTATTTCCTCCATTTTGGAACTAGAATAATCTAAGAATAGTCTATTCAGACCAAGAAAGATGTCATCAAATTCCATTTCCCAAATAGAACATCTAGGTAGTACAGTGGATAAGCATCAGCCCCAGGGTCAGGAGGACTTCAGTCCAGTCTCAGACACTTATTAGCTGTGTGACCTTGGGCAAGTCACTTAATCTCAATCCCCCCCCCCCAAAAAAAAAGAAGAAATAAGTTGAACATTTGCAACAATATTATAGATTTTAAAACCAGGGAAATCCCATGATATTTTCATCACATGATTGTAAGAATTGAATGTTTAATGTTAGAAGTGTGTATATACACATTCACAAACATAATGTCAATCACCTAAAAGAATTTTTCAGCTCTACTTTAACATGATGGGGGAGGCTCAGGTTCTCTGGTTTTTCCCCAAATGACACAGACTCCTGACACAGATGTTTCAGACAGCTGATTGCTTTTGAAGTTCTCCCTTTTTAAATTCTTCAGAGTTGATGTCTCAGACTAAATATGAATAGCCATTAGCAGTGCTCATTAAGACCAGATTCCTTTTAACCACAAATATATATTTAGGGTAGTCCCACCAGCACTAGGAAGTGCAGGAGTAGTATGGAAATGCGGATGGGGGGGTGTATGTGTGGATTAGGACTGGGGCTCAGTTATTTAGCACACTTCAAGACTTGTGTATTCTTCTTAATCCAATAATACTTATGATATATAGCAACTATGTATGGAGGAGATGAATTTGGACAATTAGAATGTCATACAATGTACTTTGTGTCATTAAAACATGATTTATTTTTTTTTTATTCATAAGGCAGTTCAACCTCTTGTGTAGCCTTGGAATTATCCTAAAGAATTGTGTTATTTAATAGAGTCCCAATACATGGAGTATCAGAGAGTTTACTGTGCTTGTTGAATGTATTTTTTTTTTGACAAAAGACATCTGCAACATGTAATCCTAACCAATACCCTAATGCTTTGTAATTGCTTACTAATCGGTACATTGAACAAGATGGGGAATCTAGCAAATGTTATTTTTTCCAGTCTGTTAATGTGCTTTTTTTTTTTTACTGAAGTAGCTAGCAATGGTTAACTGAAGTTAAACATAATGTTCTTATGCTAAATTGTTTTCAGCATGTGTCTACAGAGCATTCTAACATATATTTATTAATCTCATAATCCATCTCTAATGAGCAGAATGTATCATGGTCAAAAATATTTAGAGGTGGAATGATAATGAAAAATTATACTAAGTATATGTGATACAATATATAATTATCATTGTTTTTTATTACTACTGTGCTATGCGTTATGTCAGTACGTGTAAGTTAGGCATTGAAAATCAACCACCAGCCTAGCAGTGAACTATAATTTTGGTCTTTTGTCTTGAAACTACAGACTTTAACAGTTAAGTCAATCCTCTTGAATTTTTCTGCCTGTCTTTTGATTGTAAAATGTATGCTCTCTGAATACCTGCCTGTTAGCTTTTGGCAGCAGGGTATTTTCTTCTTCTTTGTATCTAAATAGTCTCTGCTTTTCCTGCTGTTTTGTTTTCTCCTCCTTTTGCATGGCATCTTGGGGCTGCAAGGAGTCAGAATCAGACCAAGAACAGGAGGAAGAGGTAATTTTGCTGCTGTATCACTTGCTGATGGCTGTCATCAATGTTCTAATCACTAACACGTGGGACCTTGCATGCATATGAAGCAATCGTTCTTGATAAGCCCAAAAATAGAAACCTACTTAGGTTGCCCAGAAGATGAATTGAAATGATTCTCTTAGAGACTTAAGTCACACATGACTTTCTCTAATAGTTTTCTTAAGGTGGTTTACATTTGTTTTGTAGGCCATCAACTAGGTTGAAAAATTGTGGGTTCACTTTTAGTGACCTACTTAATATAATCCAATGAAAGACCCACCCCTTGTGGGTCTTTGATCTTTATTTCTAATAGGGGTTCAACAACCTTGTTTTTGAACATCAAAGAATATAAAATTTAAAAGACCTTCTGAAAATGCATCATGCCTTTGTAGAAGAAGCAGGGCATAAGGTAAAGATTTCCACTTCCAATCACAAAGTCAGCTGGTGCCCAATTAGGAAAGAGAAATGTGTTTTAGGGATGACTGAGACAGGAGAACTCAGATTATCAGCTACTGATCCCCCCCCATCCTTAAGACAAGCTCATGAAACATGGAAAATGTCCAGATGTCTCTGCTTCAGAGGGTGGTGAGATTTCCACCAAAATTGATGCCATGCATAATACATAGATACTGATTTAGGCATTTCCACATTTTTCTAGTGACTTGAACCACTGCCCCAGAGTCTTAAAAACAACACCAACTCTTCCATCCCCCCAATTAAACACATATTTTCTCCCTTCTCCCCTGGGGCATCCAGGGATTAAACACCTTTGTAACAAAAATACAGTCAACCAAAACAAATCCCTACTTTTTGGTCACGTCTTAAACTGAACATCTTATTCTGTCTACCATTCCTTAAGAGCCTTTAATTATTATTTTCCCCACCTAATCTACCATTCCATTTCTAATAGTAATCAAGAAGTGGGGTGTTTCAGTTACTGATGTTTCAAAGGATTTTTTTTTTAATAAAACTTCTAGT
This sequence comes from Petaurus breviceps papuanus, assembly GCF_028583685.1. Classification (NCBI taxonomy): domain Eukaryota; kingdom Metazoa; phylum Chordata; class Mammalia; order Diprotodontia; family Petauridae; genus Petaurus; species Petaurus breviceps. Next base: position 41,597,744 of record NW_027185655.1, read on the forward strand.
TATAGAAAGATGAATATTTAACTATGCCAACTAAATACTAAGTTGGGTTCAATTTTTTGAAATTTTGGTTCTTTCAGTTTTTAAAATAAGTATATTTATTATGATACTTTCTAACTATATAAAATTGAGAGATATATAATAAATCACCAAAAACAAAGGAAAAACTATTTGTATGTTCTTTATCTTAATAGCAGACATCTCAATAAAATTCCCATGCTTTGAATTCCACTTAAACTGGAGTGATGTAACAGGAGGAGTGATGATTAAATAAATAGCATTTGTTAGCTATATGAAACACATATAGTGAATGTGAGAAAATAGACTTCTTTGTTTCCACTGGAATTCACCCTTAGCCAAACCTATGAGACATGGAAGTATACCATTCTGTGAATTAATCCTCACATTGTCCATTGGAAAAAAAGACTGGAAACCTATACAAATGACAATTTTGGTGTATAAAAATTGGGGATTTTTTTTCACAAATCCTTTCATCTGGGTGAAAGGGAAAGGTATCAAGAGTGATTAAAGGCAATATATGGAAATCATGGCTTCAGTGTGGAGAATACCTAATTGCTTGACCCCAGGCAAGTCACATAATATCTAAAACAACTCTCTTATAGATGGAATTGCAAAGAAAATACAGACCTTCAACAGTAGAGAGAATTTCTTCATCTGGGAGTTCCTGTATCATAGGTCTGACACAAACAAAAAAATGAAATCACATTATTTAAAAAAAACCTAGACCTTGCTTGTTTCATTGAATGAAAACAGCATGCAAAACAAAAGAAAAACAAATCAAGCAACAAAACCAATAACAAATTATCACCCTTGACATCCTTCCTTTTCCTTACCTTTTATTCAATAAAATTAAGCTTCAGTTTCCAGTGCTAAGTTAAGCTCTTCCCTATCTTCCCCCCATAAAATTTACTTCTAACATCCAGAATTTTTCAGTTTCAATGCTTCCTTCCCTGCCCCAGCTTCTTTGGAAAGGCTCTGAATAGGATTTAAATTACTTGAAGCCTTAAGTTATCACCCTCCAATATTCAACTCTTGGTGCAGAACATAGAGAAATTATCTCAATTCTGATGAACAAGAATAAGAAAGATTGCTCACAAACCCAGGTCATCAGCTCTGAGAGTGAGAATCAATTATGTAGTCCTTTCTCAAGCCTGTGATGATCCCCATTTGTATAAAGTATGTGGGTAACAGGCTATTGTGCACACCAGGGGCTTTGAGACAAGGCACTGTTTGTAACCATTTCAATTTATGTATGTTTTCTTTCAGATCGATATGACATCAGAAAAAAGTAAGATTTTAAATAAAATTGAGTTCGTATGAAAGCTGGCTATGAATTTTTTTTTAAAAAGCATGAGAGAAAAATGCAAGCTAGTTGCCATTACTAACAATTGATAATGACTTTATTATTATAATTATATTATCATTGTTGAGCATTAATTTATACTTACAAATGCAGCTTTCCAGTTAAATTACAAACATATCTAATCAGTGAGCTAATTAGCGATAAAATACGATTCCTCATTTAAGCATTCACTTTCCTTTGACATCCCTGATAACCCTGCTATGCTCTTATGCTTGTTTAGAATCCCATCCCACCATTTTCTGTTTTGTCTTTTTTATTGCTATAACTCAGACACTTGATTTTTAGTCAAAGGACAGTATCACTTTTTAAGTCCACTTAACAGTTTCTTAGTAGAATTCACTATTTGCATTGATGCCTATATGTACAAAAGTGATACTGTCTAAAATTTATGAAGCTATGCAATCCCTCTTTCTGTGGTGAAGTGTTACTAAGCTTATGGCTCTGTGTGGAAATCACTTCTGGTATGGTGAAGCAGAAGTGTGTTTGTTCATTTGCAGAAATCAGCGATGAACAAGTTTTAAAAAAAACCAACTGGGCAAAGCCAACCAATGACAAAGGATGCCTTGGCATGGAGATGTGTTTGGATAGCAGGGCATACCACCCATGAGTTTATCCTTTAAAAGAGGAAAAAGAGCAATACCATTAGCTGGCATTTCTATAGCATTGTAAGGTTCACAAAGTGCTTTATATCTCTCATTTGATCTTAACAACCTTGTGAAGTATATACCATTATCATCTCCATTTTCCAAAGGAGGAAACTGAGCAAGAGACTGAATTACCCACAAGTACATATCAAGTCTCTTTAAATAATTCCAACTTAGGTTTTCTGACCCTACATCTGGCAATCTCTCCACTATACCAAGCTGCTTCACGTTGCTTATTGGATGGGGTTCTTCTATTGTTAGAACAAAAGGAATTTTCCCTAAATGATTTAATGCACTAAGGTTTTTATTTTATTTTTAAATGAGCAAAGTATATTCTTGATGAACTCAAATCCTAAGCTACCAAAATGTGCTGCGAGTTTACAATTTCAAAACAGGACAAAATTTATTTCCATTCAGAAACTCATCCTTCAATGTAACTGGAGGCTAGTTTTTAAAATGTCTTTGCCATTGTTGGTTCATATGCCTACACATTTGTCTGCCTATAAGCTGCCTACATCCAATATTTTGCATATTGGTTTGTAGGGAAATAAATATGCTTCACCACAGTATTTTTTTTTCCTTAACCAACTCTCTTATTTATAACCATTCTCCTGCCAGTGCTCTTAAATAAGACTATATTCCCAGCAATTTTGCCACATCTTTGCTTTGCATGGAAATAACTTGGCTTACATAAACAGTGCGTGTGTCTAGTGTGAATGTCTCTGAGTTTGGGGTTGCCATCCATCACCTTTCAACTCACATATAAGTTGATTCACAATTATCCTTCTTTTTCCCTCCTTTCTTCTTTTTTCTCCCCTTGATCTGTTCATTATTTGTCTAAACAAGGAGGTTGCTCCAAGGAAAGGCCCGGGCCTCTAAACATGACACTGTTTGTTTCATTGTTAGGTGTGAGTTTCCCTTAGATGAAATGCCGGTTTGCAGCTGACTCAGATTTATGTACATAATATCGTTAACATGTTGCACATACCAGAATTGAACACACAGAACTCAAGAAGAATTCTCTGTTTTGGTCATTTAAAAATGGAAACACATTTTCAAATGTTATTCTGACAGTTTGCTTACCACTGGCTTTCTCTGAGAGGAAATCAACTTTCTGGCAATTCTAATGCTTCCCCCACCACCACCTTTTTTTTTTCCCCTTGTTTATTTTTTATTTGAACATTGATCTGTAACATCTGAACAATCTTGAGATACCTCTGTGTAATTTCACTGTGGTTTTTTTCATTGTTTTGATTTGTGGCCTTTTTAATGTCTCGTTGATTTTGTCTGTTATAGCTTTGGTGTTGTATGTGTGGATTGCTACGATGAGAAAATTAAGCAAGTTATTTCCTGCTCATTTTTCCTTTTCAGTTTTGTTTTCTGTTAGCTTTGCTTTGCTCTTGTACCCCGAGGCCTTGTGGATCCACCATTCCCAGCCCATTTTGTTGATCCTTCTACCACTGCAGCCAGAGACTTTGTGTTGTCCTGATTACATTTTCCAATATCTTTTTTGATTTCCATTTTACTTTCAATGTTTTTTTGTTCACGTCAAAGACGATGAGACAGAATCTACAGAAACATCTGTCGTGAAAAGCCACCTGGTTAACGAAGTTCCCGTCCTAGCGAGTCCGGACTTGCTCTCTGAAGTTTCTGAGATGAAGCAAGATTTGATCAAGATGACCGCCATCTTGACAACAGATGCCTCAGATAAGACAGGCTCTATTAAGGTGAAAGAGTTGGTAAAGGCAGCCGATGAAGAGCCAGGCGAGCCCTTTGAAATTGTGGAAAGGGTTAAGGAGGATTTAGAGAAAGTCAATGAAATTTTGAGAAGTGGAACATACACCAGAGAAGAACGCCTAAATCAGAAGTCTCAGTCAGGGAGAGAATTAGTAGAAGAAGAGTGGGTTATTGTCAGTGATGAGGAAATTGAAGAGGCCAAGAAAAAAGCTCCCTTAGAAGTCACTGAATCTCCATGTTTAGAGGTTAGACTAGAAGCAGGGAAAAGAGAAGAAATTAAAAAAGACCCAACTGGGATAGTAAAGTACCTCACTGATGATCTAAATTCCTATGAGGCTGTTCACGAAGTGCGACCACAGACAGGCCAAGATTCAGTAGGCAAGAAATCTGAGGCTGCTGTTATTAGCAGGAGCTCAGAAAAGGAGGGACGAGATGAGAAACAGAGTAAACAAGAACCATCCAGACCAGCCTTGGGGATAAAGAAGCCAGTGAGGAGGAAATTAAAAGAAAAGCAAAAGGAGGAAAATTTACAAACCAGTGAAGGAACAACTGACCTTAAAAAATGTAGCTCAGAGGAGTCATTAGATGAGGAATCAGGCTTAGCACCTGAAGCTGTCCCCACTGTCAGAGCTGTGTCCCCAGTGATAGAAGAAACCCCCATTGGCTCAATAAAAGACAAAGTAAAGGCACTTCAGAAACGAGTAGAAGATGAACAGAAAGGCCGCAGCAAGCTGCCTGTCAGGGTGAAAGGTAAAGAGGGCATAGCTCAGGAGCCCCCTAAAAAGACAATTCACAGGTCGCACCTCCCTGTGTCACCTTCAGCGAAAACAGAAAGACATTCACCTGCTTCACCTTCCGCTAAGCATCCTCCTGGTTCAGGCTCGGCTAAAACAGAGAGACATTCACCTATATCACCCTCAGCCAGATCTGAAAGGCCTTCACCTACGTCATCCTCTGGGAAAACAGAGAAACACCCACCTGTCTCACCATCCAGCAAAACAGAGAGACGGCCACCTGTATCACCTTCTGGGAAAACAGAGAAACACTCATCTGTATCTTCTTCCGGGAAAACAGAAAAACACCTACCCATATCACCCTCTGGGAAAACAGAAAGACACTCTTCCACTTCACCATCTTCCAAAACGGAAAAGCACCCACCAGTATCACCATCCTCAAGAACAGAGAAGCATCCTCCTGTATCACCCTCATCAAGAACAGAGAAGCACCCACCTGTTTCACCCTCCTCCAAAACAGAGAAGCACCCACCTGTCTCACCGTCCTCCAAAGCAGAGAAGCACCCACCTGTCTCACCCTCCTCAAAAGCAGAGAAGCACCCAGCTGTCTCACCCTCCTCAAGAACAGAAAGGCTTGAAGAGACAATGTCAGTTCGAGAACTGATGAAAGCCTTCCAGTCAGGTCAGGACCCTTCTAAACATAAAACTGGACTATTTGAACACAAATCTGCAAAAGCAAAACCAACACAAGAGAAAGGAAAAGCCCGGGTAGAAAAAGAAAAGGGGCAGGCACTAACACAGAAAGAAAGCCCCCAGAAGTCAGAGAGTCAGACAATCAAACGAGGCCAGAAATTTCAGGCCACAGTGTCTTCTGATTCCAAGAGAGGAGCTCGGGTTTCCTCTGGAGGCATTAAGAGAGAAGAGATAGCTGGTGGAAAGGAAAAAGGCTTGGGTCTCAAAATAGCTGAACCCACTCACTCAGTGCTTCAAGAAGAAAGTACGAAAGAGATTTCCTTAACAAAGGGAAAAGGAGCTGATGAACTGGGAGACCTTGATCTCCAGATCAGCCCAGACAGAAAAACCTCAACTGACTTCTCTGAAGTCATTAAGGAAGAGCTAGAAGACAATGACAAATATCAACAGTTCCGACAATATGAAGACACAGGGAAGGCACAGGTCCACTTAGACCAAGTGCTGACAAGCCCATTCAATGCCACTTTTCCATCTGATTACATGAAGGATGGGTTTTTGCCAGGGCTGACTTTACAGAGCAATGCTTTAGACGACAGCTGTGAAAGCCTTAAACATGAAGGGGTGGCTGCTTCTCCTTGTGGAAGCCTTATGGAAGGGACACCACCTCAGGTTAGCTCAGAGGAAAGCTATAAGCATGAGGGGCTTGCAGAGACTCCTGAAACAAGCCCCGAAAGCCTTTCTTTCTCACCAAAGAAAACTGATGAGCAAGGTGGGGAAACAAAGGAAGCTGCTGTGGTAGATGGGCCAACTGAAACCCATTCAGCAAAGCAGTACTCCACAACCAAAGACGTTACCAATGCTTCTGAAAAACCACTTGATGTAGTTAAGGAGACCCTGAAGCCTACAGCTGAGGGTCCTTCCAAAGAGGCTGATGAGGACTGTTCTAGAGATGTAGGCCAGAGACAAGAAGTTGGTTGTACGAGCACCAGCAGCTGTAGTACAAAACCACCCGAGGAAACATTGGAAGAACTTGCCAAGGAAGGCAGCAATGAAAATCAACTGATGCTTGACAGCTCAACCCCCCTGACCAAAGCTGGTGGTGAGGACAAAGAATCAACCACCACTGAACACACAGAACAGACAAAAGCTTCAGAGGCATCTTATACCTCCATACAGAAGGATGAAGATTTGGACACCTCTGTAAAGAAAGGCAAAGAGACAGAATCTGAGCAACGTGGAATTGTTAGAAGTCCCCAAGGACTAGAACTTTCCCTTCCCAGCCATGATAGTGAAGGCCTCAGTCCTGTAGCTGATGAATCATTGGCAATCAGTCACAAAGACTCTTTGGAAGCAAGTCCAGTCCTAGAAGACAACTCTTCCCACAAAACTCCCGATTCCTTGGAGCCAAGTCCTTTGAAGGAATCCCCTTGCCGTGATTCCCTTGAAAGCAGTCCTGTTGAGCCAAAGATGAAGCCTGGAATTCTCACAGGTCACATTCCATTTCCTGCACCCTCTACCAAAGCCGAAGTCCTCACAGAGCTAGCTTCAGTACGTTCAAGGCTTCTCCGTGACCCTGATGGCAGTGCTGAGGACGACAGCTTGGAACAAACCTCTTTAATGGAGAGTTCCGGGAAGAGTCCTCTTTCTCCTGACACCCCCAGCTCAGAAGAGATTAGTTATGAAATCACCCCCAAAGCAACTGATGCTAGTGCACCTAAGCCAGCTGTCATCCCTGAATGTACAGAGGAGGAGGACTCAGAAAATGGAGAAAAGAAGAGATTCACCCCGGAAGAGGAAATGTTTAAAATGGTCACCAAGATTAAAATGTTTGATGAACTTGAACAAGAAGCCAAGCAGAAGAGAGACTGTAAAAAAGAATGTAAACAAGAAGAGTCCTCTCCAGGCTCTGAGCCAGAGAGCGACAATACGGTTGCAGAAGAAGAAAAGAAGTCTACAGCAAGTGAGAAAGGGGAAGGGGACGCACCAGTAGTAATGATTTCTGAAAGCAGAAAGACGTCTTCATCTTCAGAGAGTGAACCTGAGTTGACCCAGCTGAAGAAGGGTGTTGACTCAGGTCTACTGGAGCCAGTCATCCGAGTACAACCTCCTTCTCCCCTTCCATCTGACATAGATTCCAATTCTAGTCCTGAAGAAGCAGGATTCCAGCCCATTGTTTCTAAGCAATACACTTTCAAAATGGAGGAAGAGACCCAACAAGAAACAGCAACGTCTACAACAGACAAAGATTCTGAATCCCCTTCGCCTGAGGAAAGACACACCATTTCTGTTGAAGAATCAGAGGATCAGCATTTTGATTCAAGCAAGGGAACAGAAACTGTCAAAGCAGGGTCTTGTACTGGACATGGATGTGAACCCAGCAGTCCCAACAAGCCAGCTATTTCCTTCCATCCAAGCATCCAAACTTCCACTAGTGATGATTTTGGAGAGAAATCGGTGGGCCATAAAAAACCATTACATCAGCAAGATACTCAGGAAAAAGATATAACAGAAGAAAAAAAGCAACATCTTGATGTTTCCCAAACTGAACCTACTAAAGCAGATTGTCCCTGTGAAGAAAGCTCTCAATTCTTGCCCTCGGTTTCCCATTGTTCAACATCTGATGAAATGAAGCAAGATGAAAACATTTCTGCCACATCCTTGGCTGTGGAATTAGACATGGCAAAAAGTGATCACAGTTCTGAGAGCTCTACCAAGAATGTTCCTACTGAAGACTCATCCTTTGCTATTGAAACAGATGAATTATCTTCAGGTGGCCCTGTAACTGACACAGCTGACACTGATGAACTTTATGCTCCACAGATCACAAGCCCTTATGAAAATGTCCCTTCCCAATACTTTTTCTCTAGTGAAGAAAGTAGAACCAAAACAATCAGTAGACAAACAGGAAACTTGCTTTCCACTGAAGCTCACTCTATTACCATAAAATCCTCTATTGATGAAACAATAGTGGAGAGTTGCTTTAGTGGATCTGTGTCAAAGGAAACATCACTTTTTGCAGACCAGTACATGGAGATAGAACCAAAACAAGAAAGTTCCCTGCAAACAGGTGACACTGCATCATCCCTCGGAATGCCTGAATCTGCCACTGAGCAGAGAAGTAAAGTCATCATCACCAAAACAGATGTGGATTCTGATTCCTGGAGTGAAATACGGGAAGATGATGAAGCATTTGAAGCTCGAGTGAAAGAAGAAGAACAGAAGATTTTTGGATTGATGGTAGATCGTCAATCCCAGGGCACAACCCCTGATACCACTCCTGCTAGAACACCAACAGAAGAGGGTACACCTACAAGTGAACAAAATCCTTTTCTCTTCCAGGAAGGAAAGCTGTTTGAGATGACCAGAAGCGGTGCCATTGACATGACCAAAAGAACGTATGCAGATGAAAGTTTTCACTTTTTCCAAATTGGGCAACAAGCCGGCCAAGAGACTTTATCCAAAGACATAAAAGAAGGGATGACAACAATAGAGTCCTCTCAGTTGGAGAGATTACCAGAATCGGTGGTAGATTCTGAAGAAACAATCGTGCAAGAAACAGATTTGCCAACAGAAGACTTAAGTGAGAAAGTCGATGAAAAAGCTTCTACAGATGCTGGAACCATCAAAGCTGAGCATACATCAAAAATTCCAGTTAAAGTGGAAATTTCAGCTTCCTCTCAATCAACCACAAAAGAGGTTATTTCCACAGACACTACAGAAGCTGAGACTTTCTCCCCTCAAGAAACTGGTGATGTGGCCACTGTGTCCAGCACGGCTCAGATGCCTTCTTCTGACTCCCCTGAGCCCATAACAGAAGTTCAGTTAGATTTTTCTACTGTCACCAGGTCTGTCTATTCTGAACGAGAAGATGATTCCCCAGACTCTTCCCCTGAGGATCAGAAATCTGTGATCGAAATACCCACTGGAGCCACAGAGAATGTGCCTTCTGCTGAAAGCAAGTCCAAAATTCCTGTCCGGACTCTACCACCTTCGACCCCGGAATTGCCACCCGGCGAATGTGAGGCTTCCCACTCTGAGGATTCTCCACTAAGCCCAAATGATGAAAGTAAGAATGATGAAGCAAAACCAAAGTCCAAAATCCCCATCAAAGCTTCCTTCCAAAGAGTTGAGCAACAGTTTACACACACAGAGACATCTGAGCAGCAGATAGTCACTTCTCAGCCCTCAGACCCAATAAGCAAAGGACCTGATAATCGAAGTAAATCTGAATCTGATGCTAGCTCTTGGGATTCAAAGACCAAGCATCCAGTAAAAGCTAGAAGTTATGTGGAGGTAGAATCAGAGGCCAGAGAGGGTACAGTGGAAACCCAGCTCCAGTTAGAAACAGATGAGGGAACTCTCCAACCAAAGACATTTTCCTCAAGGTTGCCAGTTAAAAGTAGAAGCATCTCTTCATCCTGCAGAACCATTAGCCCCACAAAAGACAGTAAGGAACACTTTTTTGACCTTTATAGAAATTCCATAGAGTTCTTTGAGGAGATTAGTGATGAAGCTTCCAAGTTAGTAGACAGGCTTACCCAATCAGAGCGGGAGCAAGAATTAGTGTCAGATGATGAAAGCAGTAGTGCCCTGGAAGTTTCTGTAATTGAAAATGTGCTACCTGTTGAGACGGAGCAGTCAGTGCAAGAGGACATCTTTGATACCAGGCCCATTTGGGATGAGTCCATTGAGACTCTGATTGAGCGCATTCCTGATGACAATGGCCATGACCATGCTGAAGGTATTTGCCAGCCACTGGGATTCCCTGTGCTACGCATGTCATGAATTTTGTATATATTTTTTTTTTTGCTTTTCCTTTGGTGATTTGTGTCTCATTTTCTTTAAGCTTTCTGTGGTGGTTAATGTGCTTGTGTAAGCTATTTCTGTTTTGTGCTTTCTTTGTAGACTCTTGTTGTCCATGAAAACAATCTCAAGATTGCATAATGAGAATGCTTATGGAAAACGTTCACATTTATGATCAACTGGGCAAAGTTTAGTTTGCCTTTAGCATAGCTGCTATATACTTCAGGCCATGCAAGTTTTGAGTTTTGCTTTTTCTGAAATAATATTTTGGCCATAAATTTAAACAATGTTGCTGATGGAAAAAACAATCAAATTGATTTTGTTTGGCCGTCTAAGGGTACTTTGTTTTTTTTTTATTCTCACTCTTATGCACTCTGAAATCATTTGTACCTGCAATTTTGTAATTATTAGGAAGCAATTTGCTCAAGAAGATTTCACATATCATGAAATTCCAGTTCTTGTGGATCTGTTTTTGATACAGAAAGGTTGGTTACCACTGCTAAACTCTTTAAGCAAACAAAGAAAAGGTAAAAGAAAAATAAAACCTCACATGCTTTTCATATATGTAGTAGATAAATGGGAAATGTACAGACATGGATTCAAAAACATATTTTGCGGAGACAAAAACTCAACCTTGGCAAGACTCAAGTTGACTAAGAAGGAGGGATTACCCATCATAATCCAATCAAAATGTGAAAGAAAAAAGAACTAGGTAGAGTGGATATATCTTCCAACAACTTGATTACCCTTACAACTAGCTACCAAAAAAAAAATTTCATGGGACCATTTCTTGAAACAAAATAAGTAATCCTAAAATTATTTGAAATTCACAAGAGTAATTTTAGCTCCCTGTTGGGGGGGGGGATTGAGCAATAATTGTGCTTGAAAGGGAATTTTATTTTATTTTCTGTTAAATATTCTCCACCAGTGGGTGGAACAGCGAATTGGCAAATATCAAGTTGTTTGAATGATGTGGCAGCTTGTAATACTTCAGGGAGACAAGCATCACACTTGAAAATCAAACTAGCAACCATCTTCATGCACATATGGCCTTGAGGTTCTAGCTTATTCCAAGTGCATGTAATTCATTAGTGGCAACAATATCAGCTCACATCCCTCTAGGATCTGCAAAGTGCTTTTTAATCCATCATCTCATTTGATCTTCAATCTGTTCACAACTGTTCGAGGGAGACCTTAAAGAATTCATTCTCAAGATCACTTGTGTAAGACATAACTAGGTTCTCCTAATTCCTAACCTGTTCTGAAGATGACCCATAAGATCTTCTGGATCTTGGCCTTATGAGAGAAGAAAATAAGGTCATCTCCTTTTGGTAGGCAACATGATCTCTGGTCATTTAAAAGTAGTACCTCAATATCATTTAACCTAAGGATAGTTTATTAAAAATAGAGAACTCATTATGTCCACTTAGGATGAAAGATCTATGGAAAGAACTGTTTGCAGAGATTAATTTTAGGTACATTGTCTTTTTTTCCCCCTAAAATTCAGGTCAAGAGGTAACTAAATATGATTCTCAATATGACAGCAACCTTGTAGCATTATACTAGGAAAGTAGTTTCCTTACATGTGATGTTTCAGTATTTTCACTTTCTCTAACTCTATCATAGACAACCTGTGGCTGTTTTTTCTTTGACCTTCTCTAGGTCCGCAGGATGAACAAGAGCATATTGAAGAAAGATTGGCCCATATTGCTGATCATCTTGGCTTTAGCTGGACAGGTAAAATGAGAACAATCTATTTTTTCCAAAGACAAATCCCTGGCTTGAATTCCAAGGTTATCAATGGGGAAAAAGTGTAGATGATGGGATTCCCCCGAAGGATAATTGGAAAGCACAGATCATTTGGGAGGTGACTAGGTTCAGAAAGGCCCATTAAATCTAATTTTCATCAAGTGTGATGAATTTAATTCAAGATTTAAGAAAAATTGCTAATTTTGTCTCAAAACTTTTGATGTATTAGTAAATATTTATTAAACACCTACTATGTGCTGAGCTCCATGCCAAGCACTGGAAGTATAAATAAAGGAAGCCAATATATAGCATAGGCAAATATTATTTTTTTAAAAAAGTTCCTAATTTTAAAATACAGTCAGCAAAGAAGATTATAAGAGGTATTATCAAATTACATTATATACTTTGGTAAAGCCATAGCTTACCCTAATTGTAATTATTTCAAGTACGTTTGCCTATGTGTCTAAGATTTGCTATTATTTATATAAACTGCTACCTTAAAACAGTCATAGAATATTATTCTTCCCTCTTGAAAAGAATTTTAAAAAATTGATGTTACAATATATACTCTTGAAAAAAATCAGACTTTTATAATTTTAAATTACCCGATTGTCATGGGTGGCCACATTAAATGGTACCATTTGGTTTGTTAGTGGTAACGATAATAAATCAAATGTATAAAATGCTTTAAAGTTTAAAAAGAACTTTTCTTATGGCATATGATATTTATATGATAAAGTTTATATATCATTTATATAATATATTTATATGATAGAGTTATTCTAATTATTATCATTGCCAATTTACAAATAAGAAAACTGAGGTTAGAGATTACATGATTAGCCCACAATCATGCAATTAGTGTCAGAACCAGATCTTATATCTCCGAAGTCCAGTGTAACATAATGGATAGAACCTGTGGATTCTAGACCTGGGTTCTAATCTTACCTCAGCTACTTACTAGTTGTGCAACCCTAGACAATCAGTTAATCTCTTCAAGAATCAGTTTCCTGTAAAAATGTAATGGTCAGATGAGATGACCTTTAAGATACTTTCCCACTTCTGATTCTATGATCCTTATTGATCTTCTCCAGGATAAAGCTTTTTATGCATTTTTCAGACCTGTTATTCCAAAATACGATGCCACTGGATCTTTTCACTGCTTTAAACATATAGATGCTATGTCTCCAAGTGACCCTGTGTAGATGTTGGACTAAAGAATACAAATTTGAACAACATTCAAAGGAACTTTTCTAGACTCCTAGAAAGTGGCTGGTTGGGAGCCTCTAGCAACCAGCTTATACAATTAGTTAATTGGATTACCTTCACTGTAAAAGAAAGGCCTCATAGAAATTCTGTCCACTTAAGGTTAATTGGTTTTGAAATATTGTAAGTCTCCTATATTTTTCTTTACAAAATCCTAGAATCTTGAACTCAAAGGGCATCATTGAAGGATGACTGTCTAACCTCTATTCAATATTTCACCATAATGAATTATCCAAGATAAGACTAGAGGTATACAAGGAAAGGTCTTCTTTAACTTGATACATACAACTTGATTATATACTAATGCCATGGCTAATTGCTTAATGATGGCTCTCTTTTTTCTGGTAGTAAATTGAGTGAAATGCATTAGCCTTGGAGGAAAATAACCCCCAGAAAAAAACAGTTCGGTCATTGCTAATGAACAGAAATGAAACAGTAATGGTCTACATATAAATCAGATTAAGACAGAAGAGAATTATATTCTATTTGATCACATTCGTTGTAATTTTTATTGTGACTTAAACCTTGGAATAAATAAAAGGAAAAAAAAAAGCCTGACAAATTTGTCTTCTCCTTCCTAGAATTAGCAAGAGAACTGGATTTCACAGAAGAACAAATTCACCAAATCCGAATTGAAAACCCAAATTCCCTACAGGACCAGAGTCATGCATTACTGAAATACTGGCTTGAAAGAGATGGTAAACATGCAACAGGTAAGCAGTGAAGAACATACAAATTAAATACCTTATATCAGATTTGCAAGTTAGTATACCTTTCTTCCAGATCTTTTAATATGGAGCAACTAATAATGATAAATTGCTAAGAAGGAAGCTGATGATTTCTTGGTAGTAACGTTAAGTAGAGTGATATAATATACTTCCACTATTGTAGGGAACCCTCTTTGGCTGTCATTTTCCTTTTACTTTTAAAAGAGCTAGCTAGGAAGATCTTGATCAGAGAATAGATTTGTAATGTTTAATATATGTATTTGTTGTTGAATCCCAACACGCAAATTCTTCTATGACATAAAACAGATTAAAACTTTCCCTCTTTTTTGATAATCAAAATCCTAATACTTTCTTAAAGATCCAACTTGAGACTCACTTCTTTACATTCTCCTAAAATCTATGTATGTGCTATATTTATCATGCACTGCTTCTTTATCTAGTGGTTTTCAATACAGTAAGCTCATTTCTTCTATTATATCAAAAGCTCTAGGAGGAATCAATGAATGAATAGCTATTCAAGGAAAGATTAAACCACCAACAAATGCTCAATTATAGTAAATATTCCTTCACTAATTACACAGACAAAAGCCTCACTGAGTGTCTCACTAAGATCAATCGGATGGATATTGTTCATCTAATGGAAACTAGCACCATGGAACCTCTCCAAGAGCGGACTAACCGTACTTATGCAGAAATTGAGCAGACAATTGCACTGGACCATAGTGAAGGTAAAGTTTCATCTACTTTTTTTTTTTTCCTTTTCACTTTCCTTTCTGAAACTAATCAAAGATTTCAATCCCAAGTACCAAGCAATTAGAAAAGTTCAGATTCAGAAAGGGTGACGGGGACCATCTAGTCCAATTCATAGCTGAGGAAAAATCTGCTCTACAACATGCCCAGAAAATGACCTTCCAACCATGACTCCAAGCCCTAAAGTGAGGGCACAACCTGCTACCTTAAGAGGCCACCCATTCCACAGCTGGAGAGTCCTCATTGTTAGGAAAGTTTTTCCTTATATCAAACCTGTCTGGCATGTTAAAACTTATATCAATTTTTCCATTCTTTGGGGCAAGCACAGAGAGAGAGACAGACAGACAGAGAAAGAGACAGAGACACAGAGAGAGAGACAGACAGACACTTACTAATGCTTCTTTGCCATGATCACCCTTTCATATATATGAAAAGTACTTTTACCTAAACTTTAATTGGATCAGGATTTCTTTAATGCTCAGTAAAACCCTTTCTGAAGTAAATCTCTCTCCTGCTTGAAGTTTTGATGGATTTTACAACAGGATGGCTACCTTCAAGAAATATTATCTTACTTAGAATCTTAAATTTTTCAAAAATATGTTATAATTACACTGTCAGTGCTATTAGAAAAGGAATTTTCAGCACTGCAAAAGCTGCAAAGCAGCCCTCATCCTCTTTCACTTCATCTTCTAGTTGTGGCTAAACACAAGAAAATTCTTTGGGCCAAGAAAGAAATGCTCCATTCATTTTAACTGATACAAGGTGACCCAATAAAAGCATCCTTAAGTATTTTAAATTCAATACTGATGCAAATAATACAACCCATAGACAATCTTTATTAATTTCAAACTATTTTGGAGTCTGGGAGGCAACTTGCCTTCCAGTTTATATTTCTATATATCAACTTTGACTTTTTTGGCACCAGTCTTAAGAAGTTAGAAGAATAAAGAAATTCAATTAATACTAATAATATTATATATCTTTACATAACATATGGTTTTATGTTATATAAATATAATTATAAATAGTATTAATAGATATTATTAAATTAACCCGCAAAATTAGTAATCAAATTGAAAGTATACAACAGTGCAATTAGTATTCCAAATATTCTTTTGCTTTCATAGTCAATCATAATAAATGTTTATAGCACTTTGTTTTTCAAAGTGTTTCACAAATAGTTTATTTTATGAGACAAAATTTTGACTAAGGTAATACAGGCCCTTATAACTAACATCAGCAAATAATAAATTAATACCTAGACCTAAGTGCACAATGAATCCATCTAGGGATATACAATCATATAAGAAAATGAGATCTCATGTTTCAGATCATCATAAGAGAGGCTTTCTGGGGCAGATTTAACATATTATCCTATGAGAATTGTTTTATTGTCTTATTCTGAGAAAGTCAGTGGACATTTCATCTCCTAACGAAGGGGAGAAACGGTAGCTACAGGTTAACACTCATTTCACAAATAATTTTCTATAGCAGAGCAATTTTTGCAATTCCACAATTGACTATGAAGTTTTATGAGTATAAAATCCTGTTGTATTTGCTGATTTCAAAGGCTTTGGCTTATTGGAACAAAATATAATCTTAAAGGTTCTGTTTATGCAAGATATATCTCAGATGCAGCTTAAATTCATACAGGAGTCTCTGGCTAATACAAGCACAGAAATAACTGCTCTATATTTCAGTGACTATTGATATCAAGAAAGACATAAAATAGATTTACCCAAATTGAGTGTCATCTGGCATCATACTGACCTGTTTCAAGTCTAAATAGTACTATTCAAAGATTAACATTGGACTAATGTCCTTAGCCTCAGAAAATTACAAAATTTACTTGAGTACAGCATAAATTTAATCAAAAGACATTAACCTAATGTTCTACCCTGAAAAAAAAATGTCACCCGGATTACAGAATGCTGTTTAAAGGATCATAATTTTAGAGTTGTATGGGCAATTCATTGAGTGAGTCCGTCAGTGTGTGTATACAGACACATATGCACGTATGTAAATATATGCATGTATGTGTGTACATATATGTGTGGAAAACATTGAAGATGTGCAGGTTGCTGACTATGAATGGGATAAGAGTAAGGGAATGCACTATATTATCCTAGGAAATTATAAAGTGCTTCTAAAGATGCCAAGCTCTCCACAGCACTAAAAGCCTAACGTTTAAACACCTGTATTTCCCTAGCAATATATGATATAGCAAGGAAGGGTTAATAATGTACATGGGTATGGGCAGTCAATAGGCATTTGTTAAGCAATTAATGTGTCGACACTGTGCTAAGAACTGAGGATACAAAAAAAAAAAAAGAAAAAAGAATCCCTGACCTCAAGGAGCTCACATTTTAATGGTAGATGACATGAAAATAAACAATTACATTGCAAGATATATGCAGAGAATGTGGAAGAAAACATCAGAGAGACATGCTAGTAATTGACAGGACTGCATAAGGCCTCCTACAGAAGGTGAGATTTGAGCCTTGAAGGAAACCAGGGAAACTAATAGCCGGAGGTGAGAAGGGAGGGTATTCCAGGCATGGGGAACAGCCAGTGCACAAGCATAGAGATAAGAGGTGTGTTGTTGTATGCATAGAACAATAAGTAGTGTCGTGGGGGTAAGACTAAGAAGTTAGGAAGAAACCAGCTTGTCTTGTGAGAATCAAAAGGAATAACAGGTAAAGTGCTTTGGAAACCTTAAGGTGATCCATAAATGCTCATTATCTCTTATGTCAAACTGAGCTTTACATTGGATATGGGAGTAATAGGGAGGCATTAGAGTTAACTGAGTGGAGATCCCACGCTCATACGTATAATTTAAAACTATCACCTCTGAAGAATCAAAATTGTAGGTGACTCGAAGCAATTTATAGATACGTGGGGAGTGTAGTAAACTGCACCATGTGTTCTGTAGTGACTCATTCAGAAAGAATGATATAAAGCACATTTATGACCAGAAGAGATGAGCTGGTCATATGACGAGGAGCAGCAATGATATAGTGATGCAAACAACAACCTCTGTGAATAGAAAAGTCTTTAAAATATTGTTGTATAAACTGTTCTGTTTCTGTTCACCTCACTTTGCATCAATCTGTGCCAGTCTTTCCAGGTTTTCCTGAAACCATCCCCTTCATCATTTCTTATAGCACAATAGTGTTAGATGTATTCTTAACCAAACAAGGAATAGAGATAATTATAAACAATACAAATAGCTATTACAGGAAACAGAAAAGTTTCTGCATAAACAAAATTAATGGAACTGGGATAAGAAGAGCAGTAGTCAAATAGGAAAAAAAATCTTTGTATAAGGCTTCAGTGATAAAGATTTGGTATCTAAGACACACAGCCAATTAAGAAATATATTGAAGGCCAAAAGCCATTTCCCAATGGATAAGTGGTTAAAGGATATAAACAAAAACAGTCCTCAAAGGAAGAATTGAAAGTATGCCCCTAATCACTAAACAAATTGTTGGAGAATGATCTGAAAACTTGTGGTGCATGAATGTAATGTATATGTAATGAATGTTATAGAATATTACTGTGCTATAAGAAATGATGAATGTGATGAATACAGAGAAGCTTGAAAGATTGATATGAACTACTTTAGCAGAATGAAGCAGAGTGAGGAAAATAGGCTACCCAGTGACTGTAATATAAAGGGAAAGAACACCCCCTCCACACACACACACACACACACACACACACACGCACACATCCAAAAAATGAATGTTACAAACTTATAAAAGCAAGTGTAGCTGAAAAAAGAGATAAGAAGACAATCCAAACCCACTCCTTTGCAGAGGTAGGAGGTCCATAGGTGTTACACATCACACATGTTTTCAGATAGTTTCGATGTTTTGATTGTGTTGATTTTTTTTCCTGTTTTTGTTTAAAAACACTATTTAATGGGATTACTCTCTAAGAGAGGAAGGAGAAGAAACACTGGAGAAAACTATGGTGATATAAAAAAACCCAATAAAACCTAGTATTGATGGTTTCATACACAATCCTCTTTTTTGTATTTGTGTTTATTGATGATTTATTAAATTCATAATATATTTTAATAATATATTAAAAATATTTTTACGGAAGGCATAGAGAAGAATTTATAGAATGAGAAAGCAAGGAAGGGTTAATAATGTACATGGGTATGGGCAGTATATAGGAATCACAGATCCATTGAAATAATAATATTCTGGGGTGGCCAGGTAGCACAGCAAGTAAGAGCACCAGCTCCAGTGTCGGGATGACCTGGGTATCGAATCCAGGCTCAGACACTTAGCACCACACCCAGAAACACCTGGCCATGTAACCTTGAGCAAGTTACTTAACCCCAATTGCTTTAAAAAAAAAGAAATAATAATATTCTGATAAGCTTAATGTCAAAAGAACTGTTAAGACTCTTTACTGATTTACTTGAGAGAATTAGGATATGTCCATCCAGGTTAATGCTGTCTGGCATATTTTTCTTTGGTGATGTTACAATGTGTTGTCTTGCAAAAATGAAAATAATTTGTAATAAACTATGAGGAGAACCAATAAACTCAATGAGGAGTTGTTGGATTTCCCCCCTATGGCAGCAGTGAGTCTTGGTTGGGCTTCCACACAACTTTACTATTGTGAATAATGACAAGCATTTGTATAACTGGCAAAAGCTACTAGTGCAATATGTGGATGTTGGGGTGACTTGAAAAAACCATGATCTCATGTCTACTCTAGAGCCTACTACAGTAAGATATTATGTGTGTATGCATACATATATGTGTGTGTGCGCATGTGTGCGTATGTATGTATGCATGTGTATGCACACATACACACACAAAGAAAGGGCAGAGACCAATGTAGTTTTTTTCTTTCAAGTTGTGAACAAGCAAGGAATAATCTTGTAGTCCCTAGTACCAAGAGGTCATGAAAATTAAATAAAATGGCTAGTCTTCCATCCTGTTGGTCACATGACCCCGAAGATACAAAAGTCCCTGTTCTATTACTTGGTTCTGGAGTTCTGTGCTGCAGTAGGGCCTGAGCTGATAGGGTCACCACAGTAAGGGTACTTCTAATATGATGAGTGCCAAAGCTGGACAGTGAGGTAGGAGAATGAGGAGGTAGGATAGAGGGGGTGGAAGGTAGGACCAGGTTGCCAAAGGAGAGATGAACTAGCCAGGTCAGAATTTATGGAAGTCAAAGCCCCCATGATGTCAATAGTGGGATTGGGTCTTGAGTGGCCACTGCACTTACAACTTTGGCAAGAGAGGGATTTCCACTCTTAAAAAAAAAAAAGGTTGTGAACAGGTAGCTGTAGTCAATGAACACATACTAAGAGAGCACTGTAATAACTATCATTTACCATAGCACACATTTGATGATATTCTTGATTGTTATGGTGCTGTATATTAGTTATACATGAATGGTGAGCTTTTCTCATAGTATTACTTTTACACAGTTTGGTCTACTGTTAACAGACCAATTGTTAACAACCAGGTATCACCCCATCTCTATCATCTACTGCAATCCTCCACATACTCTACAATTGAGCTAGGGTAGACTACTTGTCATTTTCTGTGGATGCCTCACTTCCCCACCTCCATGCAGTTTTCTGTGCCCTGCAGTGCCTTCCACACCTTTATGCAAAATAAATTGCTATTCATCCTTTAAAGTTCAGCTGGAAAATTACCTCTTCCAATCCTTGGACCTTAGATACCATTTTATGAATAAATGAAAAACACTCTTTCTCTGATGCACACATATATTTTGGGTTCTATTTGTGAATCTCTTGGCAGAAGTTCTGTAGGGTCAGGAAGCATCTTATTTAAATTTGGGGTCCCCAAGCACCCACCATGGTGTTCTACACATAGATGTTTAATTTTTAATGTTGAATTGAATTACTGTTGAATTGAATTACTATTGAATCACTGAGCCTCTTTGAGAGGACCTTAGCCATGCAGTGTAGAAGTGCCATCTCTTTCGGTTCAATAACTCAATTTCTTTTGTTTTTCATAGGGTTTTCGGTGCTCCAGGAAGAGATGTGCACCCCACAGCACAAGAAGAAAGGGGAGCAAGCTGTTTCTAAAGAGCACGAACCATCTTCTGATCATCCCCCCATCGTCTCAGAAGAGGACATTTCTGTTGGCTATTCTTCTTTTCAGGATGGCATTCCTAAGACTGAGGGGGAGCTGACAGTGGAAGAGCTCACTCAACAAATTCACAAAGAGCGAGTGCAAGTTGAGTTCTCAGGGAAATTGGAAGATTTGGTAGAAGATTCTCCCGTTGACCACCAGCAGGAATACTTGTAAGTGTCAAAAGAAGGTTTATCAAATATCACAAATGAATTTATAGAACTATCCCTTTTTGGAAGCAGTTGGTGGTTAAGTGACTTGCCTAGAGTCACACAGCTAGCAAGTGTCTGAGGCTGGATTTGAACTCAGGCTCTCCTGACTCCTGAGCCAGTGCTGTATCCACTGTGCCACCTACCTGCCCCCTTCCAGAGTTATCTTGAGGTATATTTGCAGAGATCCAATGGAATTTGAGTGGGAGTGATGGACTCAGACTTATACTTTAGAACACTGTTATTTCTAAATAATAAAATTGTAGGTGACCCAAAAGGCAGTTTAAAGATGCATGGGGAGGAAGAGGAGAGGGTATAGTAAACTACAGCATGCTGACTTTTTCCCATGAAGGGTGGTATTTGTCAAAGACATGCATGACCAGAAAAGGTGAACTGGTCATGGAAAAAGAACGAATTACATAGCCTGTGAACTGGTCATGGAAAAAGAATGAATTACATGGCCTGAGGGTTGTGCTGCAACTCAAAAATAAATGGATGAAAAAGCACACGTCCATCATTGATTATGTGCAAAGCACCATGTTGAAATAGGGGATGGAAATATACAAGATAATCTCAGCACTCAAGGAGCTCATATTCTATTGGTAGAGACAACACTTTGGTTCTAGCTACAAGTCAGATGAAAGATTCTCATGGATGCAGTAGGAAAGATCTCATCTCAGGATGCAGTAGGAAAGAAGACTGTCAGGCATCTTTTTATATTTCATTTCCACTGGTAAAATCATATCAATTTTTGATAACGAGCCATTAGACATTACTAAGAACTTTGGTGGTAAAAGATACCTTGTTTGAATCTTCAGCAGTTGTGACTGCAGCCTCCTGAGCTGGGCTCATTGTCAATGGGAATTGTTTCCTGGTATGATGGCCCTAGGGCATGTAGGGGACACAGTGGATAGAGTGCCAAGCCTGGAGTCAGGAAGACTTAACTTTGTAAGTTCAAACCTGGCCTCAGATGCTTACTAGTTGTGTGACCCTGGGAAAGTCATTTGACCCTGTTTGCCTTAGTTCCTCATCTTTAAAATGAACTAAAGAAAGACATGGCAAACTACACTGTTATCTTTGCAAACAAAACCCCAAATGAGGTCACAGAGTTGTTGAAAGCAAGAACAGTGTGTTCCATAGGGTGCTGTCATTTCCTATGCTCTTGGGCTTACTTGTCCATCAGTGACAATTGGTATTGGTGGTGCCAAGGAAAGAGGACCTTTTTCTCCTCTGGGAGCACTCCATCAAGGGTGACTGCAGGATCCAGGCTAGAGTTAGAAGTATTAAATAAACATTAAATGTTAAAACCAATATTAAAAGAATGAGAGGAAGACCTCTAGCACATTGGAAACATTCTCTATTTTCAGAGAAACTTAGGAAGACCTGTCTGAACCAATAAATATCTACACCCACTAAATGTTTCCATTACCCATGTTCTTGGCAAAGCTGAGTCATGAGTTTGTGTCACAAACAATTTTTTGCCAGAGGAATAAGCTAACACATGTCTCTGTAGCCTTTAGTTTCTTAACTTAAGGTCAAGATCCACCTTACACAATAGTTCTTCAAACAGTCAATCCACTGGCAAGCTTATTAAGTCCTTAGTCAAAAGACATTTCTTAAGCATCTATTACATGCCAGACACTGTATCTTCAAGATATAAAGAAAAAAAAAAGTTTCTGCCTTCTAGCAGAAGGGATGACTTTATCCACACGTTGGTGCATAGAGGATAAGTACAGAGAAAATGGAAAGTAGCCCTAGAGAACTGAGGGAGTTACCAGGAGATGAATCAATATTTATTGTGTCCCCTATGTGCCAGGCAATGTTCTAAGTGCTGGAGATAGAAAAAAAAAAGAGGAGTTTGCCATCTAATGGAAGAGAAAACTTGAAAGCAAATGTACACAGGATAACTGGGAAATGAAAGGGAAGGCGCTAGAATTAAGAGGTTGGAAAAGGCTTCCAAAAAAATTGGAATTTAGTTGGGACTTGAGGAAGCTAAAAAAAAAATTAAAAAAAAAAAGGGGGCAGCCAGGTAGCACAGCGAGTAAGAGCACCGGCTCCAGTGTCAGAACGACCTGGAGATCGAATCCCGGGCTCAGACACTCAGCACCACACCCAGAAATAACTGGCCATGTAACCTTGAGCAAGTTACTTAACCCCGATTGCTTAAAAAAAATAAAAAAATAAAAGGAAGCTAAGATGGTCAGTAGAGAGAGAGGTAGGAGAAGGAAGATAAAAGACCAATGATATGTGTTCACCTTGTTTGAGGCAAGGTTTCCATTCCATATAGGCTACACATCACGATATGTCCCTCTTTCTTCTTGCCCTAGAATTGAGAAGTCATGGGTAGACCTCATGTCAATAATAAGCTGAAGACAAATATCTTCCACCCTGAGTAAGACTCAGTTGTCACAGCTGGTTATAGGGTTAATATCCTGTATTCTCTTTGCCAAGCTCTTTAACAGCCTTTTATAATTGTACCATTATGAATAGAAGGGCCAGTAATGTCCTTTAGGAAAACTTTTGTAATAATAATGATAATGATTATACATTATTATATATTTATACAATACATAATAAATGCATTAAATATATAATATATATTGATTAAATGTATAATATGTAATAAAATAGCTAGAAATCCAGTTATTATTGGATTATTTTAAGGTTTCCAAAGTATTTTACAAATATTATATACATATAGCTTCAGTGAAAGCAGCTGTGATCTCCAGGAACTTACACATCTGATATTTCAGTTGACCTATGGGGGATCTCATTGATTTGGGTATCCTGTACAACAAGGCAGATTGAAATCCCACCAACCTGAAGTTATTCTACTAGTCTTCACCAACATGGTACCAGACTTATGCCCACCTTCCACGACTGCCAGTGCCTACTTTTATGCCTAACCCTGCCTACTTTTCCCTTCCTTACCCTCCACCCTCTACTTGCCAGAAATTGAGGTTACAGAGGTTAACAGATGTATCTTAAGTATTAGGACCTAACATAGAAAATGGTTCACCCCGTCTCCCAATACAACTGCAATAAATATGGCAAGGTTGCACAATCGGTACCTCTTTCCCTCCCCTTTCTTTGGCTCTTAACTGAATTTGCCCCAAGTGCCAGGCTTTCTAATTATAGTTCTGATGGAAAGAATAAAGAAGTGACTCTAAGGTTTAGTACTTGTATGACTGAGATAATGGTGAAATAATCAACAGAAATAGAAACTCTTCTACCCAGTGGACATATATACAGATTTATTGGAACTACCCTAAACTCCCTATAATGATGACAAATCTTAGGTTAGTAACATAGTAAACTCCTGACCATTGGATCTGAGCTGTCAAATAACTCCTGGAGGGCAAAGTCTAAGTCTTTTGCTTTTCCATGTTTGGCTTCATTCTTTATTATTTCCAGTTGTGCGTCCCTCTTCTTCCTAAGAGGCTATATTGTCCAGCAACTATCTTTTTTTATTTCCTAGAAAGCTGAATTCCAGGGTCGAAGAGATGGTACTGCCGAGTAGCTCCCATTTGTCTCTCAGAAGACCAGATTCTAGAATTGTACTTTGCAGACTTGATGCTTTCTCAGGCCTATCCACCTTAACATTTTTGTCACAACATCCAATTCCAGATTTACCTATGCCATCCACCAAACACTTCAAATGCTAGTTCTGCCATCACCAAACCTTATTTTATCTTAAACTTTTCCCTCCAATCTTTCTATCTTTTAGTCCTTGTTAAGACATGACTCTCTCCTGACAATGTCACTCCCCTGACCACTTTTTCCAGTACTGGTTGCGCTTTAATATCTCCCAACCGATTGGTCATGATGGGGAATTATAATAATCAGCCACCTTCACTAAGTACCCTCATCTAAGGTTCACAATGTTTAAATTTATTACATAGTCTAAATCCTGGTGGCTATCTGTAGAGGTCTAAGACAATTCTCTTTCCTTCCTCAGTGAGTTCAATGCTTGACTCACATTTGTTTTCTCACTATCACCTTCCCTTATACTTAATAAAAATAAAATAAAACATGCCCCTTCTCTTCTAGAAGGTTGGATTCTGGAACTCTGTAGGAGTTCAGCAATGTTTAGAGAACCCTTCCTCCCTTTCCCAGAAAGCCCATTTTCAGGAATTCTTCCTTTAGACCTTTAGGTAAGAGGATATAACATCTATGTGCCTCTATCCAAAGCAGCTATTGGCATGCCTAGGAATATATGTTGGGGGACTTCCATGATTATGCATAAACAGCCTGCTGACCCTCACACCTAGTTCCAATCATATCTGTGATCCTTTCTAGCTTTCTCCAAAAAAGAGACAAAAAGACCAACTTTTCAACTAACCCTACCACCATCTTTCATAGACCAGAAAGAAGACAACAGTTCCAACCCACTGGACCAACCAATGTAGTTCAAGTTAGTGATGCTGAATAAAAGTTACAAAGTCTCACTATCCTGAGTATTCATCAAGTTGATCGGGGGCTCCCCTAAACTGATAACAGTAAACTTCCATATCTGAAGTTAGGCATCAGGTATTTTAATAGCCACATGTCACATTTTAATAACACATATGTCTGATTGCTTATTCTTATGAGGAAATTCAACATTGAAGAAAAAAATAAGGGGGGTACTGGAATGATCTTTCTTTTTAGTATCAACTGTGCGTACAACCATCCGCCATTTTGAATTTAGAGATAAAGAAAAAGAGAAAACGAAGAAAGAAAATTTTAAAATGAAAAGAAAAAAGAAAAGGAAGATAAGAAAAAAGGCAGATAGGCATCTGAAATAAATATTTTTAACTGCTCACATAGGAAATAGATTTAAATAGTCAAAATTTAAAATATAAAAATATGACAATCAATGGAAGGGTTCTTAAAAAAACCTGTCAATAGTGGAACTTTTGATTCAACAGTCATATAGAATTATAAAGCATGTTAAATAATAAATCAATGTATTATTAATATCAATTGATTAGCTATTCATAGATCAATAAAGCATTATTAGGTGTACAAAGGAACTTAATAATAATAATAGAACTATATAGGTATATCTGACACTTTTACTCTGGACCTAAGTTCCTATTTTAAACTTTTAAGTCACCTGGTTGCAGTCATATCAACATGCCTGTTAAAGAATTACAGGATATAGAATTGGAACAAGACTTAGAAATCATCTAATCTAACACCCTTTATTTTACAGATGACAAAATTGAGGCCCAGATAGAGGAAATAATTTACCCATGGTTCAATAGTTATTAGTAGAACCAGCATTCAAACCCAGGTCTTCTAATTAGACATTCAGTGTTGTTGCTGTTGTCTTTTTTTCATTCAGCTTATTTCAGTTTGTTTTCCCTGGATGGATGTAACATACAAGAGTTGAAATGATTGAGAGGATAGTTTTGACTCAGTTACTTCATTTTTACCATATGCTTATATTTTCCCACATTTTAGAATTAATCCATAAGAATATTATGAGTCACTGTACATGCTTAAGTGAAAGCAAAGTTTTCCTTAACTTAATAGGGTACTGATTTACCTTGTTCCTACTGGAGGAATAGTGAGAGACCATGCATGCATGCATGCAAAAGCTTATTATGCCTTCTAGGTTATATCCATGTTGGTCCATACCTCATTAAAGATAAAAAAAAGAAACTAGGAATAATATAGGCAATAAAGCCTTCATGTATTCAAGTCACTATTATCTTTCATTTTTGTATATATTTTGTAGTTTATATATTTTATAGATACAAAACATAAGATATTTGTGTATATTTTGTATAAATTTTATAGTACATACTTAAATATGTCAATGTTGTCTCCCTCAATAGAATGTAAACTCCATGAGGGAAGGGCTACTCAATGTTTTGTCTTTGTATCTCCAATGCCTATCATAGTGTCTGGCATGTAGCAATAATCTTATAAATGCTTATTGATGGATTAGGGATCTACTGTGGGTACACTGCCATGCTGGGTGCTGAATAGAATATTAAAGAGGATTAATACTTAGCCATAGTCCTCCCAGAATTTACAGTTCAGTTGGGAAAAGCAATTTTTTAAAAAAAGGAAGTACAGGGGGATGGGGGAGCAGCTAGATGGTGCAGTGAATAGAGCACCAGCCCTGGAGTCAGGAAGAACTGAGTTCAAATTCTGCCTCAGATGCTTAATACTTACCAGCTGTGTGACCCTGGGCAAGGCACTTAACCCCAATTGCCCTACCTTCTCTCCTCCCCCTGCAAAAAAAGGCACAAAAAAGCCAATACATGATTGAACACCAAAATTAAGAATACAGATAATAATAAATGCTAAGGTTAGAGGGTGAGTAGGGGATCTGACCTTATTTCTCTTTAAAAATAAACACAAACCTGATGTTCTCAGGACATGCCATAAAAATGCCTAACTGTAAGCCTTTGCTCATGTCACCTTGTCCTTGAAAGCCATTTCCTCTTCTCTATTTAAATTTTGTTCATTTGTATCCCCCTCTGCTTTCATTAATCTTTCCTAAATAGTCTGTTGCATATTACCTTGCTCTTAGTCAATTTAAGCTCCTTCAGTACAGAAACAGTTTTGTCTTTGTATTTCCAGTGTTTAGCTTGTATACAGTAAGTGCTTAGTAGATGCTTTTTGATTAAGAGCAGTAAAAAGAGGTGACTGGCAGTGAGTATGTTTACAGCAGATATTCCAACTACGAAATCCACAATAAAGTATGGCAATTTAGTATAGGGGCAAACAGTGAAACACTGATCATTATATACTGAAGGCATCATTGTCAGTGAAAGCATCACGTTCACAACAAAAATTGACAAAGTCCTTAAGGAATGATTAAGTTATGCTAAAGAATATATATATGCTCTTCCCTAATGCAGGAGGTCAGCAGATGTAAGAAAGATTTTCATCAATAATTTGTTACTCCTACAAAATTAAATTATGGTATAATTTAAATTTTTGTTCTTAGGGGAAAAATTATTGGGAATACCATTTATTGTTAGAGAAAATGGGAGATCATGCCTCACTCTGAAGGGATGTGAGCACTGGAGATGATAGGGGTGATGGGGGTGATGATGATGATGATAGCTATAGCTAATATTTACCTAGTGCTTACTATTGTCAGGAACCATGCTAGCTGTGGTTTAGTCATTTTCCATCAGGGCTAACTCTTCTTTTGGGGGTTTTCTTGGCAAATATACCTGGAGTGGTTTGCCATTTCCCTCTCCAGCTCATTTTACAGATGAGGAAAGTACTTTGCAAATAGAACTTATTTGATCCTCACAACAGCCCTGTGAGACCAGTGCTATTATTATTATCCCCATTTTACAGATGGGGAAACTGAGGCAGACAGTGGTTAAAGTGATTTGCTTAGGGTCACACAGCTAAAAAGTGTCTGTGGTTGGATTTGAACTCATGTTTTCCTTACTCTAAGTCCAGCACTCTATCCACTGTGCCACCTTGCTGTCTTTTTTTTTTTAATGGCATGCCTTGTGGTTACCTTCATTCTCTCTATTTCAGTGTCACCACTCCAGGAACTGAACAGGAAGAAGCAAGAAAAACTGTCCAAATATCTGGTTCCCTCATTAAAACACCTGAAGAAATTACTGCAACTTCTGAAGAAGAGAGGCTCTACCTCCAGACCCCAACAGCCAGCGATCAAGGAGAATCTCCCATTGTGCAAGAACCTGAGGAATTCCCATTAAACAGGGAAGAGGGCTCTCCAAGAAGTAGTCTTGTCATTGTAGAGTCAGCAGAAGACCAGCCACAGAAACTTGAAAAATTTGAAGAGGAGTCTTTTGAAAAGGTAACAGGATTCCTCTTTTATCTACCTTAAAAAAAACCATCAAACCAAAACAATGAAAGAGATCTATTTCTTCTAGTTGGAGATTTCCCTTTTTTATGAGTGCATTATTTTGTCACAAAAATTTTCTAAATCAACTAAAACCAAGGAACGAGACTTGTAGCTTTTAATTTTCTAGAACCACTACACTTAGATCATAGAATCTCTCAGTGTCAGGAGAGTCATTTGATACAATGAGACTTGAAATAACCCATCCTTCCTTTAACATCCCAAACAAGTGGTCATCTGGCCTTCAATTCTTCACTGATCAGTATTTGAAATCTATGAATTTAATCATTGTACCTGTACCCACAATCTTCAGTGCTCAGGCGATGACCAAGTTCTTCATTCTATCTGCAATTGGGTAATTCAACCTCTCTGGTCAGCAATTTCTTCATCTAAAAAATGTATAGACTTCAAATTATCTAACAGATCCCTTCTAGATCTTCATCACAGAAAGAAAACGTCCCAAACTTTGTCTTTTATTTTGGAAAAAAAGTTATTTCACATGTGGACGAGTAGGTCTTGAAAGCCACCCAGAGCCTATTTATTCTCCTTCATAAAAGATTTTATAGATTTCATTTTTCACAATTCAAGTGTCATTATTTTGACAACAATTAGACATTAATGTTGACATTAAGTACTGCTCCATGGACAGTTTCATGAGAAAAATCTACAAAAGGAAACTCTTCCCAAGGAGCTCAGTTATAAAGTTAGAGAATCTGAGTCTCTGAATTTAGAAAACTACAACCATTCATAGAATTTCTCTCATATTGAACCCCCCCAAACTGAACAAATTGCGTTTGAATTTTACAGTCTACTAAAGTCTCCAAATGTCAACTTGGGGTATGTTCCCAATTACTAAAACATGGCTATGTATTTCTAATCCCAGTCCCATGATTCCGATGTTCTAATTTGGAAACTGGTTTAAGAAAGGTATTTTCATTATGTCATGGGATGCCCATTAAGTGAAGCATGAGTAAGAGTGTAGCTGCTAGAAGAAATAGACACTGGTAATTTTCTTTAAATGGTGGTCCTTACTTTTTCATCTCCAAGTCAGAATGGACTAAGAGGAGAACGCTCTTGGATAAAAAAACAAAAATGGAGATCCCTCACTCTTTGTAGACCCATAGACGGGAGTGCTGTAGAAAATATAGTTATTTTTCAGCACTCATTGATTCTCCATCATAGTGGAGAAAATCAAATAGCTACCTTTTCTGAGATCCCAACAGTGATTAGGAAATTGAAACCCTTATTCATAAATTTGGGTACCAAAGGAATGGGGAATTTTTTCAAATACTGCTGTTTCTCTCTCTCATATAATTATTTAATAAGCCTCAAATGAGGATTATTTCTTTCTCAAAAAAACTCTAGAATAATATCTCAATCTCAAAATAACCTTGCTCATTATAGGCAAATCAAGGAGTACTTGATATACAGAGTATATATATGTAACAGCAAGCACCCCAAGCGTCCCCAGGGTGGCTGCTCACACAGGTTCTTAGATCTGCTTTGTTAACGGAAAGGAACTCAAAATGGGTTAACAAGCTTACTTTAATCAGTCATAGATGTATCGTTTACCTAGTTCAGGGGAAAAAGGTCAGCACCCTGAACTTCAGAATACACAGACAGAATTATCAAGTCAGAGTAACAGATCAAGTAGACAGATTTCCAAGCTGTCCAACCATTACATCCATACCAAACAACATCTGGGTTTCAAAGCTGGGGGGCTCTGGACAACGGCTTCCCAGAATTTCATCTGATCAAATCACAAACACTTCTCAAAGTGAGCCCCAAAACAAAGCTACACATCAGGGCTTATATAGCCTTCTCCTGGCTCAGAGAATGTAACAACCTTCTGGACCCACTGGCCAATCAAGAAGTATCTATTGAAAAACAAGCCTCTCACCCCAGGCTCCAGGTGCACTTTAGCCTAGGGGCAGGGAAGATCTTTAAAATTTACATTCCTATTACAATATATGAATAGTAGGATAAAAGAAATGAAAACCTTTAAAACAAAAATAAATCTGGTTCTGAGATTTAAAGGTCTAGGTAAGTTATTATTGTCTCTGACCACATAAACATAGATTTGGAGAGAGAAGAGACCTTAGCAGCCAATCTCTCATTTTAAGGCAAGGAAACTGAGGACAGGAGAAGAAAGTTAAATGTTTGCCCAAGTTACAGTGATAGGAATGGAGAGTCCAAGTCATTTGCACTCAATTGAACTGAAGTTATCTGAGTCCAAAGCTTATGCTATCTTCCACCAGCATATTAACTTATCTATGTGATCCCTTAGTAATTAATAGTTATCAGGTCTTTTTTGATTATTATTCATTTATTATAAATGTCAAACTTGATTTTGTTCAAAAAAATCATTCATTCCACTAAAGGAAATAATGCATTTTCTGAAATTCTCTGAAAGAATGGTTATGGATTCAGAGGATTAGGGTTCGAATCTCAGTTCTGCTATTTAATTACCTGTGTCTCCTGTGATGAGTCATTTAAAGTCTCCAGGTTTTAGTTTCTTTATCTGCAAAAATATCTGGCCCAGATGATTTTCAATGTTCACCACTGCTCCAAATCTATGGTCTTGGGATGTCATGTCCCTACACATCACCAAAATCACATCTAGCATATTTTTCTGCAGCCTTCAAAACATTCTCCTGGGCTCAGTAGCAGACACATATGACTCACTGAGCACTTATTAAGCATAATCTTCATTTTACAAATGGAGAACAAGAAGAGAGAGGAGAAGCAAACCTACTTTCTTAAAGGCATACTAACTTGAAGGAATTCAGTGAAAGTAAGTCAGAAAAACTCAGATTTGAATGCTAGCCTGGAGTTCCCCATACATCGAAGTAAACAGCTACTCTAAAGCTCAAATTTCTAACAACTATGCCATGCTGCCTCTGGTACTCTACACATAGCAGAAATTTCTATTCATTAAATTAGTCATTTTCAGCCTACATGTAAGTGACCCAGTACAAATGCTTATAATATATAATTTTGGTTATAGGTTTTCATCCAGTTACATGCATATGAGGCAGTAGTCTCAAAACAAAAAGCTCTCATTTCTTCTTCCCAGATTGTGACAGATGATGCCACAACAACCTTCTGAGTAACAGTTTGATTCCAGATGGCATTTATCGGTCACCATAACCAAAACGAACATTCTTCCTGGGAACAACATTCATTGCTACAGTTGCCTTCTCTTATAGATTTATATCCCAATGAAAAATCACTTGAGGGTTCTTGGCAGACTTTTCCCAAGCAAAAGAATATAATCAAACCTCTGGACAAACACTTTCAGAACCCAGTGTGAACTCAGGCAGAAAGCAGTAGTTAAATAGTGTTTAGTGTATTAAACAAAGCCATGCTTCCCTGCTTCCACCAGGAGCTCAACAAGGAATTAGGTGAGCTGGATGTCAGCTCAGATGAGGATACTATGGTAACCACCAGGGTTGTTCATCGCCGAGTGATAATTCAGGTACAAGTTATGAAATTATTGCACGAGCTGGGACAGCTTTGTCCAGGTGACCTTCTGGGAGTGGCCCATGGTCCTGCGGCAGTGAGGGTTTAGCACGCTTCCTGAATAATGCATGACTATTTGAAAATGAATCCCATCACGCTAACAAGTTTTGTTTGGAAAGAAATGTAGTGGTTCCTGCAATCCTAACCTGTTTCCCTAAAGTCACATAACAGAGGACCAGCGAGATCTGGTATTTTCAAAGTCACCAACCCTATGGGCTATGTATGTTTTCATTCTTTTTCTCTAACTTAGATTTTTCTTTCGCATGCTTTTCCTTTTTATTTTTAAATTATAACTAAACTACTTACAGGTTTTTGCACTTTAGCACTGCTTCTCAACTCCTTTAATTGTTTTATTTTATTTTTAAGCACGTGGGAGTAATTTACTTGGAACTGCATGTCTATGACATAGTTCTTTTGGCTATTTAGGGAGATGATATGCCTGACATACCATCAGAAACAGTAACAGAAGAAGAATACACTGATGAACATGGACACACTGTAGTGAAGAAGGTATGACTGTTCTTCCCTTACCATTTGGGCTTTCAATACCTTTTCCCCTCTAAAACTCTATCTCAATATTTTAAAGCAAAATTGAGATACAAACATGACAACGATAATTGCAGGTCACCAGAAAGGTCATTAGGCGGTACCTATCCCCTGAAGGCATAGAAAAAGAAGATGTTACTATGTGTGGAACACTACAGGAGCCTGTGAATATTGAGGAAGGAGATGGTTATTCCAAGGTTATAAAACGTGTGGTGTTGAAGAGTGACAGTGAACAGTCAGAGGTGAGCATATCTCACCCCAAGCATCCCAAGATAACTCAGGAAGTGGAGGAAGAAGAAAGAGAACCCAGAAGAGGAAGGGAGGGACTTGGGGGAGAGGACTCATTGAGGTTGGTCCATGTCTGTCCTGTATTTTTTTTTTTTGACCAGGATACAATATTACATCTGTCATGTTGTTGTGGAGGAATCATTTCATGTATTATTTCAATGAACACAGGGAGATTTGTTCTCATTTTTCCACTGTCTGTCCTTGGTAATTTGGTTTCCATCCTCAATTCATATCATAGCCTGACAGCAGAGAAGTAAGAAATAATTGGTAATAATTTGCAGAGTTCATTAGGTAAAAAGCATAAGGAAATTATGCTCATATATGTTAGAGATTCTTGTGATTAACATACCTGTTTTCAAGTCCCTTTTTGATAAATAAAGGTGTTCAGAATTGCTCTGAACTATTCCCAAGAGGATCCCAAAGCTTTTAGAGTGTTGATTGTGGCTATGGGTTTAGTTTTTAAATTTCAGTGTGACATAATGGATAGAATTAGTTTTAAAGCCTTGGATTCAAACCCCACCTCTATTGGCTAAGTAACCCTGGGCAAATCTAAGTGCTACTCTTTAACTTGTAGAGAAGGTGCCCAATTCTGTTGGCAGAGGGAATTTTCTCACCCAGGAATTCTCTATCCTAATGAAATCACAGGTATTGGTCATATCCTTGTCCTCCTTCTTTCAGAGATTCTTGTCAGTTGTCAGGGTGACCTATTGCCTTATTTTTAGGCAAATAAGCCTTCTCCACTTCTCATGGTATAGGAATTCAGCCATAATCGTGGTATCTTGTTTACACAATACCAAATTTGCATCGAAAAATGTAAGCCTACAAATGACTTTATCTTCATGCTTTCTTACAAACAGTTAAAACCAACCGATTTTTTTTTTCACTGAAATAACTGGTGGTTTTTAGTGTTGTAGAAACACATCAAGGTCAAGTAACCCTCAAGTAGCTTATGGAAACTTAAAGGAAGTTATCTATTTTGGTCACCTTTGTCTCTCTCATATCTTACCTAATAAGTAATAAACATGTATTTTTTTATATTGAAATCATTTTCACTAAGAAATAGTGTTGCAAGCCAGTTTTGTTTTGAATTGTTCTCAAGTTGATTAGTGAGCAAGGTTGCAATGCTCTGGTGATTCTCTGATGAATTTCCCCCACTTTTTCGGGAGACTGACTTAAGTGCAGATAAATTAATGGCTGAAATTGTATCCCATCTGTCCCTCATTCACTAGGTAACTTTCTCTGAGCCCAGTGTGTCAGAGTTTCAGTCTGAGCCTGTGGAAGGCCGTAAGGTCAGCAAAGTTGTTAAGACAACTGTGGTCCATGGAGAAAGGATGGAGAAGCATCTGGGGGATGCTAGCTTAGCTACTGATCTCCCATCAGCCAAAGATGACTTTGAAGAGGTATAGCAGCATCACCATTGTCTTTTCTGTATGTGTGTTTTTTATGTATGTATGTGTAATTCTTTGATAATCACCCAATTTAATATTATTCAGGATTATGTTATCAACCCTTTTGGCCTACACTTGCGATTTTTAAATGGGTACTTTTGATTGGAAGCACTTGCATAGAAAATGTTGCAAGTCAAAATTTCAAAGTCATTTCAGATATTTGCAAAAAGTGCTAAATAAAATGGATATACTCTGTACTGAATCAAAAGCAATGATAAGATTCATCAAATTCTGGTTTCCATGAATAAGTAATTTGGGAATTCACCAACTCTTTCTATATAAATCAAAAGCAAAGATAAAATTCTTCAAATCCTTGCATTCACAAATTATAATATATAATTACATGTAATATTAATATATAATAATAGAATTAAATAGAATTTACTTCTTATAGAAAACAATTTTCTACATTAAACTTCTTGAAATATTTTTAAAACAATCTGGAAGATGCTAGTTTTAGCTCCTGAATTTCCATCAAGTCAAAGATGAATTTTGTATGAAATTTTTCTTGTTTTTTTTATATTTAAATGTTTCATTTAGTTTCATATCCAAATACATATGGACAAACTTTACTTCATTTATGTTAGATTTAGTGCTATCAAATAGAATATTGAAGCCATAGCATTCTTTGACCATTTCTTCCATGAAGTTTACAGTAATTGATAGGCACTTGTAGCTTAGCCAGCAAAAAGAAAGCTCGTTGAAAATTAACTATAAGGGGCGGCCAGGTGGCTCAGTGAGTAAGAGCACTGGCTACAGTGTTGGGATGACCTGGGGATCAAATCTGGCCTCAGATACTTAGCACCACACCCAGAAATAACTGGCCATGTAACCTTGAGCAAGTTACTTAACCCCGATTGCTTAAAAAAAAAAAAAGAACTATATACGTGTCCCCTCTCTACTAAGCAGATTATGTGTGAAGAAGGGGGCAGGGCACAAATGGTCTGTCCATTTAATTTTTTTAGTTTAACTTTAGTTAGGAGAAATATTTTTGCCAACTAGTCACTGACAACTTTGCAAACTTTTGATTATCAAAGTGTGGATCATTCAAGTTACAGACTTATGTGTTTCTTTTTCTTTTGGTTATTTCATTCTTCATTTACGTCACCATCATAGAAAGGCAGTTGGTTGAAGGAAGAAATGAAATGGCAGCCAATGTGTATTTGCTCATGAGTACTATAGCTTTTGAAGGTATATAGGGAGTTCTGGAGTAATTGGCAAATTTCATTCACCTGTTATATCTCCTAATTCAGAGCAATTGGAATTCACTGTTCTCATTTTTTCAAGCTGAGAAGAAAATATCCCACTTAATTTTAAAAAATGTAGCTTTAGAGTATAACTTTTTAGAGTATAACCCAACACTTTTTATTGCTACCCAGTTCTTTTTCCTTTCAAGTATTTGTGTTCACATTAAACCTGGATTAAAACATTTGTCATTCAATTTCCTTTAGGAGAGTGTGACTTAATAATAGCATTTTGTCTTATGTTGCATTTTTACTTCAGGCTTTGAGTTATACAGGTAGCCATGGGAAAGTCCACCTACCCAGTTTAGTAGAAAATGAGATCATGAAAGAGGATGGATCAGTTATTAAAAGGTTTGATTTGGCATGGTATGATGCTTTGATTATGATTGATTATGATAGGGAAATATTAACCAACTAACAATGTACAAAGGTACAAACCTTCATGAAGGTGGGGTGGTTTAGATATTGGGTGGTGGTCTAAGAGTCCCTTTCCAATGAGGGGGCTATATACTGGACTCACCAAAGCCAGCCTCTCTCCACAGAGGGGTGTCAGGCTTTTTTCAATCTCTAGGCTATTTCCCACACCAAGGAGTTCCAGAAAAAAATTTCTTAAATAAAGCTTAGGTTTGGCTCACGTCTAGAATTTCCCCTAAAAGGGACTAAAAATTCCTTGCTTGTTTGTTTTTTTTCCCCAGAAAAAGTTCTTAATGTGAAAAGTAGACACAAAGTACAGGAGAGCTATTTATTTCATCCAAAACAAAATAAATACTTAAATTACAAAAGAGTATTGTGTGCATTTATAACAAATATTTACAAATACAAAACAATAGCCTATCACACTTGACAGGTAAAAACAACTTTGTGGGACCACATCTCTTTTCTATAGCATATAGAATGACCTGTTGGTATAATAAGAAATCATGTTGATTGGGGAGTGCTCCTAAATATTAGCTTTGTAAAGTAACACTTTTTAACTAATAATGTTTTAATTCATCTGCGTGTGAGTGGTGAATAGCATGGGCCTGATTTTTCTTAGCCTTTGACACTTGACTGCATTCAAAGATACTGAACAAAAATTGCAGACTGAATTGTTAGAAAAACAACCCATAAAAATCAGAAAGCAATACTTGTGCCCACAGCTGTGAGCAGTGATTTGGGAATCTTTGACTTTCTTCTGTTTCAATCACTGATTCTCCAATAAACCTTTGACAGACCACTATATCTTTCTTTGGGGAAGTTCATGTGAGTATTAATGAGATTAATAAAGCACTTCCTGTACTTCAGTAAAAAGCTACTATTCAAATTCCCATTGCTCTCTGTAACTATTTAAAACCCATTAAGCATGCCAAATTTGCAGGCAAAAATGAGAGGTTTTGTTTTTCAGCCAAATGTGAAAATCACGAGCAGTAACCAGTATGTTACAGGGGTTTTATTTCTAGAGAGCTAGGTCCAGAGTAGAGCAAATAAAAAATCCCATAAAATAGTTGCATTATTAGAATTCATACTGAATATTTTCATTGTACTGGAACAAGTGACTCTGTTTTACATAATTTTAACTTCGAATAGTAAGAATTCAAATACATTCTTCAACATTCCCCCTGCCCCCCCCCAAATGAAGTGATTTGGATTTCTGGAATTTTTAATATTATCTTTCGTCAGGTCATTTAGGAGAAACCCAGGTAACCTCCCTCTCCTCACCTGTGCCTTAGAACCATAGTGTCTTAAATCTGGAAATGACCTTTTAAATCATCTCTTTAAACCCTTTTGTTTTATAAATAAGGAAAGAAGCCAAGAACCAGGGAGGTTAAGTGAATTGCACAAAATTAGCTAGTTGATTGGCACCAGGTAAACTGACAGGTAAAGAGAAATGGGCTGTGGGTGAGATAAGGCAGTTTACAAGCTGGAGTGACTCAGACCAGAGCAAGAGTCAAGGAGACCATTGTGAAACTGTGCAGGATAAAATGTGGCATAGCCCACTAGAGGTCCATAAAATGTAACTTTATACACTATTTTATTATTAACCCAAATCTGTTAATTATGTAACTGCTGTCTACAATCTTCAACACTGTCTTCCATGTTCTCTTTATCTGGGCTCTGGGATCCCAAAGCTTGCTCACCTGTTTTCTTGGGTATTTCAGGCACCACATTCCCCCTCAGTTCCTTTGAGTGAAGATGAAATCAAGACATCCTTGTAGGAAAGGACACAAGTATCCAATTCATCTGTTACCTGTTTGTCACACTTAAATACCATAACCCTTTAGATCTAGCTCCAGGGATATAAAATAGGAAAATCTCTGACTCAGCTGAAAGTTTGTTCCCTGAATTTCCCTGAAATCTGTCTGTGAAAAAAACAAAACTAAACAAAAAAAACTTCTTACCCATAACCAGAATCAGGAATCGCTATGAAAGAATAACCAACAAAGGCCCTTCCATCCTTTGCTGTAAGACTTCCACCCCAGGGGAATCTACAGCCTCTATAAGCAACTCATTTTCCCTTTTAGATATGGCTCTTCCAGGGGTTTATAACTTTTTTTCTTTTGGTCATGTCCTCCTTTGACTGTCTGATGAAACTTATGGACCCCTTCTCAGAATAGAACTTTGAAAAGCATACAATACATAAGATTAAGAAGGAAACCAATGATATTGAAATCCAGCTATCAGAATGAAATCCAGCTATTTTAAAAATTCGAGTTCGTACAACTTCACATTAGGATTGCCTGCTTCAAACAGATAAAAACAAGAAAGTTCCAAAGTTACTTTGGTCTTCCAGGAAAATGGAAGTGGAGCTAGGCTTGGCTTTAGTCCCTACATCTTTCACGAATTCATTCTCTTGCTTCTTGTTTATAAAGTCTTGTCCCCTTCATTCTTGTCCAGGTTGGCTTCTAACCCAAACTCTTGGGTCCTTAATCTGAGAAAGATGCAAGTTGGCCAGACTGTTAGGGTTTTGATTCTGTTCTGAGACCTCCTCCCTAGTTTGATCTCTACTGTGGCAAAATTACTTAAGAAGGAAACCTTTCTTTTTGACCACCCCAAAGATTCTATCCCTGGGCTGGCTCATTCTACATTTTATCCTGAACAGTTTTTCCAATGGTCTCCTTGGCTCTTGCTGAGGTCTGCAGGTTTGTCTCTCCCAACCAAAACCCTTTTCTCTATGCTGGTCAGTTTACCTGATGCCAATCAACTAGCTAATTGTTAAAACTGGTTTTATTCTTCTGATGAGGACCACTGTCTTGGCGTGGTATTCTACGCTAACACCTAGGCCTAGTTCCCAGAGCAACTAGGCCAGAAACAGGGAACCTATGACCTTAAGGCCACTAAGGCCACAGGTTCCCCACCCCTAAACTAGGCACACTATATGCCCCAAACCATAATCCCTGAAATCTGTCTGTGAAAAAGAAACTTCTTACCCATAACCAGAATTGGATGGTACTTTTTAAAAGCTTGTGTCACCTGTTAGAAATCCCACTGAGTTTCTCCTTTATATCTGAGGGATTCCTCTAGCACTAAGCTCATTTGCAGAAATGAGATGACTGATATACCTTGAATTTAGTGAATAATCATAATTTTCCTAGCTTAGATAATAAGCTTCATCCATTTCCAAAGGTTGTCTTTGATAATCCTTGTGTATATGCCCCTCTCATGTTTAAATTGGGAACAAACATGGTTGGAGTGTTTTTTTTTTAATAAAAAGACCCACCCACCTCCATCTTGCCCCCTCCCCCTTTTTGCTATTACTCCACATTCCAGTATGTAATACTATACTCTGATCTTCTGTTCAGTAAAGTATTCTTATCACACACAAAAATAAATAAATTATTGTGCAATGACCACTTAGAATCCTATCATTAAAATCTTAACTTTCCTGCCCAGTCTGAGCTCATATTATTACCTCCTTACAAACTGAACCACTCTCCATACCCTGTTCTCTCTCCATTCCTGTGTCTTCCTTTGGAGTAAACTCCCTCTCTACTACATAAGCTGATGAATTACACAAGTAATGTATGCCTTATTCACATGTTAAGAGTAATGACCAGGGGCGGCTAGGTGGCACAGTGCGTAGAGCACCAGCCCTGGAGTCAGGAGGACCTGAGTTAGGATCTGGCCTCAGACACTTCACTCACACACAAAACTAGCCGTGTGACCTTGGGCAAGTCACTTAACCCCAATTGCCCTACCTTCCCCCCTCCAAGAAAAAAGCCAAAAAAAAAAAAAAAGAACAATGACCAAAAAGTTCCAATAATTTTAGTTTTGAACATCAAAAGAAATACCTTCTAGTTGTTAAATAATGAATTCGAGTTTAGAAAATAGACAAACTTAATAATTAGAACCATAACTAGGGTAGGGTCAATGGGGTTTTTATAAGGCGCTGATATTTAGATGGCATTGGTATGATTTAAAACAACAGAGCATTGCACCTAGTTTGCAGGAGTAATTAAAAGACTTGAGTTCTCAACTCATGACTCCATTGTCTCCCACAACCCACCAGGGCTCCAGCTCTGTGGTTTTTCTATCCCTACCGAAGGTGGTGTTCCAGGATCAGGAGGGCACATCTTGTACTACTCGCCTCTAATGGCTAAAGTTGTAATAATAACTAATGATTTTACATTCATTAAAAGTGCATCACGTCAAGTTCCGTATTTAAAGTTTTATGTTTATATATGGAAATTGCTGTAGCACGTATATGCATGAATTAAAAATATAGGGGCAATCAACACTTCAGCAAGTTGAGACCTAGAGTCCTTGTCCTTTGGGGAATCACTCAGTCCCTTTAGAAAATCTCTCCTAGGTTAGAAGACATGTGTGGGTTCTAATATTGATGTAACCCATATATTTCTCTCTCTCTGTCTCTCTCTCTGTCTCTCTCTGTCTCTCTCTCTCTCTCTCTCTCTCTCTCTCTCCTCCTCTGTCCCCTCCTCTCCCCCCCTCCCCCCCCCCCCTCTCCCCTTCTTCCCTTCTCCCTCCCCTTCTCCCTCTCTCCCTTACTCCATCCCTCCCTCCCTCCCTCTCTCTCTCTCCACACATCAGTACATAATGATGCTGAAAATAAAGGAAGTATTTTTGTGGGGTTTTGGCCCCTTTACATTTACTTATGAACATATTCTTTACTTTTCAAGATTCAAGAATATATTCCTGACTTAGCTTACAGGTGATGAAATTAGCCCGACTCCTTCATTGAATACTGAGGTCCTGTGAATTTTAGAGGTTCTACCCTGATTAGAATTCAAATTTTTTAGCTCACAGTTCCATCCAGTGTGGTTTTTATTAGTTATCAGTAAACTTAGCTGTCTTTGGATGAGAGAGACAGAGAGACAGAGACAGACAAAGAAAGACAGAGAGATGGAGACCCAGACACAGAAAGATAGCCACGGGAAGCAACAGTAATTCTTTCCTTCCTCTTTCCTTTTAGGACAACAATGAATAAAGCCAGGACACAGAAGAGGACTGTAGTAAAGGACCAGCATGGAAAACACATTCACTTGGAACAGCTGGAGGATGTACCAGAAGCATTAAATCCAGATGACCTCCAACATGACCTCCAACAACTTCTTAGACATTTCTGTAGGGAGGATTGGAAGCATGAGGCCAAGTGAAAGGCTGCCCACATCTTATACAAGAAAACTACATCCCCACTTAGTATGCAGCTCTCACTTTCTTCAGTAGGTTTAGTGATCACAAATTGCCTCATTAATGGGATACACTGGCATTTCTACTTTTATCACACACCGTGCTTTTGATTTCCTTTTTCTTCTTTTCTTTCCTTTTGTTTTTCACTGTAAGCCAATTTGTGACCAAAGATAGTATCCTTCATTCTGGATGGTTTATTCACTAAATTGTTGACATTGTGCTCTACTGGGAACTCACCACCTCAGTCGTTCCTTTCCTTCCGAGCTAGTTCCATGGGAATCCATTGATCGGGATGGCACCACCTGCAGGCCTCTTCGAGTGATCATGTATATGTTCTGATGAAAAGAATACCTACACAAACTGTACATAGCTAAAGTGCTTGAACTTACAAAACTTTAAAAGAAAATGTCTATCATGACTACACTTATCATCCTGGAATAAAAGGGTTTATAGAAATTGCTGAACAATGATTAATAAAGATATTGCTAACACAATCGACTGAAAATACAGATCTGCTGCAAACGCGCCCTTCCAACCTACCTTGTCCATAGGACTTCCTGCTTAGTGATCTCTCACCACAAAGGGCAGTAAGGGTCAGGTGGTGATCACCTCCAAGTACAGCCCTTACTACAAAGTGCCCACTGGAAGCGCCAGCCACACTTTAAAACTCTCTAACTGCCACTTAAAGAATTCTGGGGGATAAAACCAATGGAAGAACTAAAGAAAATGATTAAAAAATCCAATCTCTAGCAGCTAAACTACATCCTATGGCACATTTGAATTTTAAGATCCTTCCAATTGGGACTCGTGGGCAGGGTGTATTAAATAGATATAACACAGTCATTTTTTGTTCTCACTGCTTTAGCAAACCACATTGTCTTACTGGTGGTACCTTCTGCTGGCCACTGCACTGTAGATAACTCAGTGGGAAACAAGGTTTACTCGCTAGATATAAAGTTAAACTCTTTCACCATGTTTGTACGTTTGTTTGTTTTTAATTTTCTGGATTGCCTCTTCTCAGATACTACATGCATGTGGCATTTAAAAATTCAATCCCCAAACAAAAACCCTCTTGTAATCACATTGAGAGCTTATCATCCTTTACTCTTCACACTGAGTGATCAGTTTTGAACTTCAGGTTGGCACTGTTTTCTGTTTGCAGATGAGGTTCAGAAAATTTGATTTGGCTTAGTATTTTTGGTTTATTTGTTTACATTTTTGACTAACACGCTAAGACTTACAAGAACATTTCTGCACTTTTTGTTTGGTTTCAAAGAAGGGAATATAAAATCTGAGAAATTTCCATGTCCTATACCTTATTCTTCTAGTGGTTGGAGCTGTGTAGTATTTTAACATATATATACCAATATCTACATATAAACAATATACATTTTGAATCAGTTATTTGATAAAGTATATTCAAAGATGAAGGAAAAAAATATGAGTCAATCCTCCAGGGACTGAAAATTTTCCAATCCTATCTGGTGTTTTCCTGTTGTGGGGGAAAAAAAATGACTCACTCTTTGCTCTGAAAGTTAAAAAAAAAATAACCAACAACAAAGGCTGCATACAATGGCATTTGATCATTAAAGTACCAATGCCAGCAGAAAAAAAACAAACAACTTTTTGGGAAGGCAAGGCTGCTCAGAGGCCAAGCCCCCAAGACTCCCGTACTAGCACTTTTTGGCAGTCAGATAGGAAATAGTGTTCTTTGGCAGAAACAATGAGAGAGGTCCAGGGTGGCACATGTAGGACACACCATGGCTTTCTTCTTGTCAAGGACAGCACGGGTTGACCTTTAACAGAGCTCAAGAAAAGCATTTCTGTTGTGTTTTTGCGGTGCAGATGATGTCTGTGTAACAACATAATGGTTATTCACCTTTTTTGGTTTTGGTTTTTTGCTGTGTTATCAAAGAACTTGAATACTGTGAGAAAAAAAGTGAATTTTAAGTTGATGAATCAGCATCTTGTTCCCATGGTGATAACACCAATTGACTATATCTATGAGGGCATGTATTAGTTAAAGGAAAAAAAAATACAACACTAACAACACATAAGCTGCAATGTGTACAATGGCTGATTTAATTAAATAAAATGTACAAGTGTTAAATGTAGCAAGAGTGATTTGTTATTCTTTAATCCTCCCTTTCCGCTCCAGGAGACTGGCATGTTGTTACAAGAGCTAGGAAATCAATGAGTAGGGGGAAGAGTTAAGTTGTTTTTTTGTATTATTGTCCAAAATACTAAAAATATTCAGCTGTTACATCACTGTGGAAGTGGAAGAGCCTTCATTTTGGAAGCAGCCACAGATTAGATCATCGCAACAATGAAGATGATGAGGAGGAGGAGGAAGAAGATGGTAAGGACTTTTTAACAGCTTCGATTGTAGGTGAAGCATTCTTGACTTTCCTTGACTCACTGCCATGGAAATATGCTCCAAAATGGAGTTTGTTTTAGTAGCTGGGTAGGAGGTACTGGTTCTTAGGAAGAGAATTTAGAAGTTTTTCTTTTCTCTTGGGCTATGGTTATTCAGTTATCTC
This sequence comes from Petaurus breviceps papuanus, assembly GCF_028583685.1. Lineage (NCBI taxonomy): Eukaryota > Metazoa > Chordata > Mammalia > Diprotodontia > Petauridae > Petaurus > Petaurus breviceps. The sequence goes on from NW_027185655.1 coordinate 41,641,613, forward strand.
ATTTTACCCACTTTAAGCACCTACGTGGCACACTGTTTCATTAGCGGTAGATGCCAAATAAATGTTTGTGGTTGTCCTATTCAAAATGTAATTGAGACAGTTGTAGATTGGGAAGGCCTAATTCAAATTCCTATTTTTGATTTGATGATATTCATTCTTTACTTTCATCACACAAAATTCACAGGCAATTTGGTTTATTTATAAGGTGTTTGACAAGGAACCCAAGACATCCTCCAAACTCATCCAAACTATGACTCTTTTTAACTAAAAGGAATCAAAGAATTAAACGTCCTACCAAAGTAGCAACCTTTTTAGGGCCTTTGAAATAAAATAAGTTCTCTATTTGTTTCATATCCCTTAACATTTATGGGCACTTTCTGAATGGTGGCCTGTGGTTCCTTATAAGATGTTAATGAATACTTAACAGAGGCCATTTGGTGATCTCTCTGCTTTTAGCCTTTTTTTCACTGGAAAGAAGTGTTGTGGAAGAAGCCCTTGTGAATAGCATGCTTTTTAAAAGAGCTATATTAGGAAAAAGAAAAGGGAAAACAACCTTGGGAAGAACAAAGTCCAGCTCAGAGATAAATGAGGTCCCTCTGGAACAAAGATGTGCAAATAACATGGCAGCAAATGGAAAAGGCCTTGAATTGAACTTGGATCTGCCTGCATTATGGGCAAAAGTTTCCATAGAGTCACCCTAATTGGGACTAATTATAACAGACTGGCTGGGTACTTTCTAGAATATGAGCCCATGAATAAAGGTGTATAAAAACATTGAGTACTTTGAAGAAGGAAAATACCAAAGGAGCTCTTTTTGCATAGAGGTTTAGTACAGTCCTGTTATCATTCAATAAATAAGAGGAAGCTGTTGCTTCTGATTCTTTGTTATGGTTGTGCCACCTTCTTACTCTCTCCTTTTTTCCCCCTGTCTCCTCTATTGACATGGGTTCAGTTTCTGGTCACATAGGGATAGAGTTGATAATTTGAAAATCCTCCTGCCCCTTAAATAGTACAAGACAACTTTATTTTGAAATTAGAAAATAGGTGAGGAAATTGTTCTCTAAATACTTAACATTTTATTCTGAAACAAGAATAATAACAGATTCAAATATTCCTAATGAGTTATCAAGTTTCCTGCTAAAACTACTGAATTCTCATGATGAAGAATCTCTAAGTTGGATAAGGCCCTAGTTCCATCTAGTTCAACTCATTCCTCAATAGGAATAGACTCTAATATTGGCCTGAAGACCTCTACTGCTTTGTGGGAACTCTGCTTTATAGAAAATAGGCTCATGTTTATAAAGCTGGATTGGCCTTTGGAGACCCAATTCATTCGTTTGACAGAGATTCTAACCAAGGAAAAGAGAGCTTAAGTGATTTAACTAAAATAGGCATTAAAAGGACCTCAGACCCACATTCTTTGATTCCAAATCCAGTGCTTCTCCAACCAGACCATAATGCTTCCAGCCCATTCTATTTGTGGTAGCTAGAACTGTTTGGAAGTTTTGTTTTCCTGATATTGAACAGAAACTTATCTCTCTTAGTTCCCATTCATTGTTTGTAGTTCTGGCCTGTAGGAACAAGCAAAACAAATTTAGTCCATCTTCCAATTAACCGTTTTTCAAGTACTCAAAGTCAGCCTTTTCCCTCAAGTCACTTGCACTGAATATCCCCTAAATGGTCTTCATGGGGTAAAGTCTACTGATCTTCCTCCTCTGGAGACACTTAAGCTTGTCAAGGTTCTTCCTAAAATATGACGTGAAGAGCTGAACAGAATATGATACGACCAAAAAAGAGAAAACAGAACTGCTACCTCCTTCGTTGTGAACTCGATGCTGCTTTTAAGGCTGTCTGAGATCATATTGTTTTGGTTTCCATGTCATAATGTTGTCTCAATCAACATTCATTAATTAAGTGCCTATTGTGCTTGGCACTGGGAATATGAATGTCAGAAAGAAACATTCCCTGCCTTCAAGTAGCTTATATTCTAAAGGAAGAGATATGTACATATATCAATATGTACCCCCCACACACATATGCACATTCCAAAGACACACATATATAAACAAAATAATTTGGGGAGAACTTAGAGCGATCAAGAAACTCATATTGAACTTTCAGTCTACAACTCTCCATTCCCCCTAATCCCCAAAGATTTTTATATGAATTGCTACCTAGTAACACCCTCCCCTTCCTGTATTTATATACCTGACAGTTTTAACACATATTTCAGCCTGTCATCTGTAAGTGACAAGTATGGTGACTGAAACCATCACAGTTACTAAAGATGTCTCTTTATAATTTTATTTACAAATAGATTTACAATAATCAAATAGTGAATTCAAGATTTTGTGAGTTACCCCCCCCATCCATCAGAGTGAAAATTTCTATCAATAGTGATGACTAGGAGTTTTCACTCTGATGGCTAACCCACAGGAGTTGTAGCAAAAGATCAAGCAGAACTCCCTTATAATGTTATAGACAAAGTTTCATTTCACTCATACTCATCCTTCCTTTTGATGGATATGAGTTTCATATCATTTAGTCTCACTCTGTCTCATTCCTTCCCTCAACAATTCTCAAATGACCACTTTTCATAGATCCCCTCATAATTCCCATGGTCTCCTAGCATAATATGATACTTCCCCCTTCAACACACCTCTGCATATTAAGTTTTTTTACTATTAATTTTCTTCATTTAACATTTTTTAAAATTTTGAGTTCCAAATTTTCCCCCTCTTTCTTCACCTTCCTTCACCCACTGAGAAAGCAAGCAATATGATAGTCATTGTGCATTAAGTTTTAATGTTATTATGATATATTTTATAGTTAGCCCCTTTCCCAGATTCTCTTCATTTCTTAGCAGTAGGTATTAGTTTTCATTATCTTTCTCCAAGTCTTTTCTCCTTTTCCACTCAACATTCCAAATAAATTCTTCCCTGTTCTCAAATTAACAATGAATCTCTAGAATTCTGCCTTATTTCTAAATAAGCAAGAATTAGAGTGGCAAATAGGAGAACAGTCCTCATGGCTTCCTTAAGCTATCAAATGCACCCTCAGACTTTAAATTCTTGGATCTGAGCCAGTTTTGTCCAGACCTACCTCCCTAACTCAAGCCTCTGGTCACTGGTACAAAGTGTAGGATTTTACAGTTATTACTATTCAAGTAATCTCATTAAATTCAGCCTACCATCCTACCCTGTTCAGATATTTTGGGATCTAATTCTGTCATCCAGTTATCCCTAAGGATAGATATCTTTGGCTATCCTCTGATGCTTCAGGCTATCTGCAAATTTGATACATGGAGATATAGATAAATCTATATCTTTATATCTCTCTGTGGTTATGTGTCTTCATGTGTGAATGTGTATGTGTATGTGTGTGTGCCTATATGCTAAAGCTATAGTATGGAGATATAGATGTCTATCTATCTGATATGCCACACAGGGGCAGCTGTAGCAGAGAGGAACATGTATTGGATTTACAATAAAAATAACTAGGTTCAAATCCTGAGTATGTCACCTATGTGACCTTGAACAAACCTATAACCACTTAGCACTTCAGATTTTCTTCTATACAATGGGGATAAACCCTCTCTATCTATTCTATAAGGACATGGTGAGGATCGATATCAAATCAATCAATCAGCAAAAATTATGTATCAACAGTATACCAGCTGTTGTGCTAAACGCTTAGATATAAAGACGAAAGAGAAGCAGTGCCTGCCCTAAATATGCCTACAGTTGATGAAATGATAGGGTGAAATTGCCTATGAAATAACAGCTTTGTAAACTATTGTTGTTGTCATACAGTCATGTCTGACCCTTTGTGATCCCATTTGGGGTTATCTTGGCAAAGATACTGGAGTGATTTGCTATTTCCTTCTCCGGTTCATTCTATAGATAAGGTCACAGAGGCAAATAGGGGTAAGTGACTTGCCCAGGGTCACCAACTGATGTCTCAAACCTGATTTGAACTCGGGTCTTCCTGAGCCTGGGCTGCTGTTTTAACTATGCCACTTTAGCAAATGCCTTTGCTAAGAGCTCTTTGTTTCTCTTGAATGTTTTATAAGGAGAAGCACACCAGTAGGGGCTTATTAATAATATAAACCTGCAGTTTCTGAGGTAGCAGCCATCTTCTGGAGACCTAATCCACAAGCATAAATACAGACAGTAGCACAGAAGGGACATACATAATGTTGCTGACAATGCCATTTTCTTTCCTTTATTTTTCTTTTGTCAAGGCTTAGTCACTGGGTGACTGCCAGGAATACCTTTTGTTGAATTGGCTGGATTTCTATTTTGCCTTGAAAAAAATTATGCAAAATGGGATAGGCAACAGACACTAGGGCGCAGTGCAGTCATGACTTGCTGACAGATTTCTTTGAAATCCTAACTATACTTCCTGTGTACACATACAATTTGAACTGGTAGGAAGTGAAAACATCTATTGTTACTGCTAATCAAATGTGTGTGTGTGTGTGTGTGTGTGTGTGTGTGAGAGAGAGAGAGAGAGAGAGAGAGAGAGAGAGAGAGAGAGAGAGAGGAGGAGGAGGAAGAGGAGGAGGAGGGGGGAGAGAGACGAGTGGGAGAGAGGAAGGGGGAGAGAGAGTATATGTATGTGTGGGGAGAGAGAGGATGAGAGAGAAAAGAGAGAGAATAAAAGAAAGAGAAGAGAGAAAGGAGAGAGAGAATTAGAGAGAGGAGAATGAGAGAGAAGAGAGAATGAGAGAGAGGAGAGAGAGAATGAGAGGAGAGAGAGAATGAGAGAAGAGAGTATGAGAGAGAAGAGAGATAATGAGAGATGAGAGAGACAGAGAGCACACAGCAGAGAGAAGGAGCACATGGCTCCCCATCCCACTTCTGATGCAGTGACTCCAGGATAATTGCTCACCTTCCCTGAGCCTCAGTATCATCATTTGTAAAATTAGGTTGACTCGGTGACATCTGAGCTTCCATCTGATTCAGGACCTCTAATCCTACCATCTCATGGCTCTCACAGCGTGGTGTACTATAAAGGGTGCTTAGATATGGCTTTAATCATGGTTGCCATTCACTACCTGAGTGACCTTGGACACATAACTTAATCTCGCTGGGCCTCAGCTTCTTCATATAGAAAATGAGCAGTTTGTACTAGAGAATCTCAAAGTCCCCCCCTCTCCCCTTCTTAATCCATGATCCTTTCTTGTGGATGCAAAGGAGATGATTTTTTTTAAAGAAGAGGTGAGTAAAGTGCCGGAAAACAATACCAAACTGAAATCATGGTTGTGAGAGAGACAGTCTACATAAAGAAGGAAAGGAATCCTAGAAAACACAACTAAGAAGGGAAAAGATTTAAGGACCTTAGAGAAAGTCAGCAGAGACTGAGATGGTTCATAGCAATTTTCCTTACTCAGCTGAGGCTGAGTGAAATGAACATCCCCATTAGCCCTGGCAGCAGCAGGTCTTTGGGAAAGAAAGGAATTCTGTGTCCATTCAATTGTCTCTACCTTTACTCCCTATGAAATCCCAAAATTTTATGATGCTGACTCACTGTATTAAAATGAAACCACATTAAGCTAATTATATGACTTGCTTCCTCCCTGGGGGACAGGGTTTTTCATTCTTCTAAATATAGAAGTTTAAGATGTTAGTTCTACAATCTCTTTACCAGGAGTCAGTCTGCAGGTGGCAGCAGCCAATAATACATTGTTTCAACAAACTAGAAAATAGAAAAATAAAATAAAACAGTGTAAAATCATTTCCAGCTTTGCAGGGGACCTCTACTACCCTAGAACCCTTAAGCATCCCTTGTGTTGAAGAAGAGAGAGAACATACAGGAAAGATGGGCCCAGTTTCCACTGTTTGACCCAAACAAAAGACAGATCTTTGCCTAAGGCTCTATTATATTCTGCTAAAAAAACCTCTGGACTGAATCCTTCATACTTGATTCTTTCTCTAGAGAAAAGGTCATTGTCATTGTAAATATTAATTCCATTTCCTTCAAAGTCCAGAAAAGATAGTTGACATCCCCATCTGTAAAATAAAGTATCCTACTAGATGACTTCTCAGGTCCTTTCCATCATGAATTTTCTATGTGCTAAATTTATTGAAGATCAATGAACACTTGCTTTGTACAGACAAGATATGATAGCTGTTCTTAAGTAATTCATAGTCTAGGAGCATAAGGCATCAACAGTTAAATATGAATATAGCATGGAGTGCATTGATGGGAATAAGATGAGTTTGGAAAGGCAATGTATTACACTGGACTTGGGATGACTTTGAATGTCAGGCAGAAGAGTTTGTCCCTTACAAAGATATTTAAACAATGAAGTCATGACTCCATCTATGCATAAGAAAGGTCAGTATGGCAGTGGATGGATGGATGAGAGGCAGAGAGAATAGAGTTGCAATGGTCATCTTGTTCTAGTTCCCAGGGAATGGAAGTAGTCAATACAAGAAAGGGCTGGTGTTGAGAGGTGTTGTTAAGGTAAAATCAACAGGATGTAACTGATTGGATATAAGAGTAAGAGGGGAAAAGAGTTTAAAAAATATGGATGTGGGAAATGGTGTGAAAGGTGCCACAAACAGAAAAATAAAGAAGGAAAAAATAAAGATTTATTGGGGTGGCTAGGTGAATGCAGTGAATAGATCACCAGCCCCAGAGTCAGGAGGATTTGAGTTCAATTCCAGCATCAGACACTTAACACTTACTAGCTGTGTGACCTTGGGCAAGACACATCTCCATTTGCCCTGCCTTCTCCCCTGGGGGAAAAATTATTTATTAAGTACAAATATATGCCTGGTACATGTCAAATGCTTTGCCAGTGTTATTTCAGTTGATACCGGCAACCCTGAAAGGCAGTTGCTGCATTGTCCTCATTTTATAGTTGAGGAAACTGAGGCAGAGAGAAATTAAGTGACTAACCCAGTATCACACAGCTATCTTAGGTTAGATCTGAACTCAGGTGCTCTATCCACTGTACCACCTAGCTACCTCATGAAGGAAGAACAGACTTAGGGGGAAGTACCTCCAGGTAGAGAGATTCTGTCAACATTTGAAGATAGAGATAGAAGTTTGAGAGTCAGCTTCATAAAATAGAAGGTGAAACCATGAGATTAAATGATTTTTGGGGAAAAAAAAGCTCACTCATCCCTACATAATGTGATATTTGATAAAGAAGTTCCTAGCTCTAATCGGTTAATCAATAAGCATTTATTTATTTATTTATTTATTTATTTTTAAAGCAATCAGGGTTAAGTAACTTGCTCAAGGTTACACGGCCAGTTATTTCTGGGTGTGGTGCTAAGTATCTAAGCCCAGATTTGATCCCCCAGGTCATCCCGACACTGGAGCCCGTGCTCTTACTCACTGAGCTACCTGGCCACCCCTCAATAAGCATTTATTAAAGGTCTACTATGTGCTAGGCACCAGGCTAAGCAAAAGACAGTCCATGCCCTTGAAGAGCTGAAAATCTAATAGAGGAGATAACATGCAAACAAATGTGTATAAACAAGTTCTATACAAGTAAACAGGAATCAGCAGAGTTGATATTGTTCCCAGGGAAGGGGAAAGGCTTACTGTAGAAGGAGGGATTTTAATCTGAACTTGAGGGAAGCCAAGAAGAATAGATGAGGAGGGAGAGCACTCCAGGAATAGGGGACAGCAAGAAAAAATCCCTGAAGCCAAGATCTAGAGTGTCTTGTTTGGGGAACAGCAAGTCAGTCACTGGATTGAAGAGTATGTTGAGGGTATAAGGTGTAACAAGACTGGATAGGAGGGAGCTAGGTTATGGGAGGCTTTGAATGGCAAATAGAGGATTTTGTATTTGATCTTGGAGGTGATAGGGAACCTCTGGAATTTTTTAAGAATGGGAGTGACATAGATAGACTTATGCTCTTGGAAAATCAGAATGGAATCTGGATGGAAGACAGATTGGAGTGGGGAGAGACTAGGGGTATGCAGACCAAACAGAAGTGTTTTTGCAGAAGTCCAGGCATGTGGAGATCATGGCTTACACCAAGGTGACAGCAGTATAAAAGAAAGAAGGAGGCATATTCTAGAGATGCTGAAAAGGAGAAATTGACAAACCTTGGCAAAAGATTGGATATAGGGATGGGATGCAGGGGATTGGGGCCAGATAAGCAAGAGTGAGAAGTCAAGGATGATACCTAGGTTGTATGCCTGAAAGACTGGGAGGATAGTAGTACCCTTGAAAATATTAGGGAAATTTGGAAAGGGGAAAGTTTTAAGAGAAAAGGTGAGTTCAATTTGAGGCATTTTGAGTTTAAGATGTCTAATGAACATTCAGTTTGAGATTCTGAAAAGCATATCACTTAGTTCTCTGTCTCAGTTCCCTCATCTGTAAAATAGGGATAATAATAACACCTACTTCCCAGGGTTGTTGTAAGATCAAATGAGATACTACTTAGAAAGAGCTTAAATGCTTGTTTCCTTCCTCCCTTGCATTTATACTTTATATCTGTCATTCTTGTCAGGTTTTTATTTAATATTCAACAATGGCAGCATTTGTGGTTGATTTCCATCTCCTTTGGAATCTTCCAAACACAGGTTCAGAAAATTAAATCTGTGTTTCAGAGAATGAATCTGGATTTTCAAAAAAATGAATTCTCTCCTGTCTTTGTAGGAGAATGAGGTCAATGACCATGGTCTCATTCAAAAAGCAATGATTTGAACATTAGTTATTTGCACAGTCTAAACTAAATGTAAGAAACATGGGAGGACAAAATATCTGACTCGAATTTTAAAATTTGAATACACACATGTGTATGTGTAAGTATATGTACATATACACACACATACATATACATGTGTACATATTATATATATTCTGTCTGAACAGTTCTATGTATCTATTATCTCCCTCCATTTACCTACTATCCATCAATTATCTATCTACCTATTCATCCCATCCATCCATCCATCCATCCATCCATCCATCCATTCATCCACCCACCCACCCA
>NW_027185655.1:41650678-41664646 GCF_028583685.1 Petaurus breviceps papuanus
ATCCATCCATCCATCCATCCATCCATCCATCCATCCATCTATCCATCTATCTATCTATCTATCTATCTATCTATCTATCTATCTATCTATCTATCTATCTATCTATCTATCTATCTATCTATCTATCCACATCGATAGCCCACTAAAGTTGCATCCTAATGTTTTGTCATGCCATGACAGTGATGGCCTGGTGATGAACAGTATTAAGTATCAGCTTAGCTAATTTTGGAGTAGTCCATTACCAAGTTGGCTGCAGGTTGATGAATTTCCACTCAACTCCCAGGGTCCTAAGTCTCTGAGTGGTAGAAGGACAAAGGATTCACACTGGTGGAGGTCCTACCTACCCTGACAAAATCACAGGTTCTTGAAGTATTGAAGTATATGTTTAGGATGGGAAGGGGAAGTAAATTCGCTTGATTGCTGGAGAGTAGAACAAATGTTGCTTACTTCATTAGCCCCACCCAGTTCCCTATGTGGTCTTCCTAGGAGATTTGCATAAACCAGGATAATCATGGGTGTTGAAAGAAATTTTCTCACCATAGCTCCAAATAGCTCCATTACAATTTCATTAAATGGAACTCCCAGGACTTGTAGAAACCCAGGCAAGCTACTAATAAGAGTTAAAGGGAAATTAGGACCACAGTTCAGATAAGAGTCTAGACCAAGGGCGTCTGAACAGCAGCAGAAGATATCAGTTTATAAAAGAGACAAAAGTCTAAAGATTACTCTAATTAACTGGGTGGGTGCTGATGGCTGGGATTGGAAATGATACATACAACTAAACAAACCCTGTGACTATGAGCTAAAAAAAACTCATAAACCCTTACTAAAACACAGATAGTACAGATAAACAGATGACAGAAGAGAACTGCTCAGTAGAGATGCCAGCTTGAAGCCAATGGCACCATCAGAACACAGTAGTAGGTTTACAGGGGAGCAAGCTGCAATGTCAGGGGCAGAGAACTGTGCAATAGGGAAATTGATTTGGGAATATGAGTTTTCTATTAATGTATGGGAATCCTTTCCATTCCCCTAGTCATATTTCCTCTATGTATGTACCCCTTCCATATTTGTTACCTGGCCATAGATAAGCCCCACATGTGATGTGGTAATCTGTGTGAGAGTGTACCGCTGTGTATAGAAGGATATTTATTGCCATTTATTTTGCTTGCTGTTTAAATAACACACCCTCTGGTTGATGATTTGAATGTCTGAATGACATTCATTGAATGTTTCAATGAATGAAGCATTTATTAAGCACTTACCATATGCAAAGAGGGACAGTTATGTGGCAAAGGGTGGTACAGAGGATAGAGTGCCAGGTTTGAAGTCAGAAAGATGACTTCCTGAGTTGAAATATTGCCTCAGACACTTACTAGCTGTGTGATCCTAGGCAAGTCACTTAACCACCTTTGCCTCAGTTTCCTCATTTGTAAAATGATCTGGAGAAGGCAATGGCAAACCATTCCAGCATCTCGGCCAAGAAAACCCCAAATGACATCATGGAGAGATGGACATGACTGAAATGATTCAACAACAATAAAAATGTATCTATTTGAAGCTTTCTTGCATAAGAAAGCCAAGAGAAGCTTGTGCTTACATTTGTACTTAACAAGCCTAGTCATTGCCAGTCAAAGACAGTTGAACTGCTTAGTGACAAAGGCAGGAAGACATTGAAAGAACAGACAAATGAAAGTCTCATTCTCCAGGCCCAAAGGAACTGAATCAGAGGCATTTTGCTCATCAGGAGAGTGAAATAGAAATGAAAAATGACTGGAAATATTGCTTCAGGCAAGTAAGAATGGCAAGTATATGAATGTGTAACTTGCCTCTGGTCTTAGCCAAATTTATAAAATGGGGCTGATAGCCATAGTATTGCTGCACTTAGAAGTATTAGGTAATTATGAAATGGCTCGTGATCTCAGAGAGGACTCTAACAAACGAATGGGCAGTGGATGGAGCTACTGGCTCCCTGCCAGTCTAGCACCCTCTCCTGGAGGGGGGTCCCTATTGTGCCTCCTGCCACCAAAGGGACCCCCATGAAGCATAAGGGCAGGGTCAAGCATGTGGGTTGATGAAAAGAAGCATTCAATCTGTCAAATGGATTCTCTAACAGGGGAAATTTAAGGAAACACGTAGTAGAGCCTGCCCCAGCTGGCTTGTTTCTTTCAGGAAAATGCACACTTTCCCACACCTACCTCCCAGCTTGTCCAGTAAGAGAGAGGTGCTCTCTCATGGTCTTAAAAAAGGGAACTGCAGATGTGGTAGGCACCAGCTGGTGCCACAGCGTGATCACCCCTTCTCCTTTCCTTTCTCCTCACGCTCCTCGAGTCTCCCAACTCCAGGTAGTACCAGACAGGGAAAAAGAACTCCTCCAAGTCCTTGGCTGACGGCTGATCTCTTCTTGGTTTCTTCTCTTCCAAAGTTGGGTAAGAACTGCAAAGCCCAGAGTGGGGAGCAGCATTGTAGCCGGCCATCTTTTTGCCAGGGGTTGTTAAAAAAAGTGAAGGAATCACCAGGAGAGAGTTCATCTGATGATGGTCATAGAAAAGGAGAAGCAGTGGGTTAGTGCAAGGATGACTACTTATCAACATTACATAAATGACAAACTTAGGAGGTCTTTTTAAAATTGCCTTTCCCTTTTATTTTTTAAATTTATTTCATTCCCCCACCCAATTACATGTTAAAACAATTTTTAACATTTGTTTTTTTTTTAACTTTTGGGTTCCAAATTCTATCTTTCCTTCCCTCTCCTCCCTCCTCCCTCAGACTGTAAGCAATCAGATATAGGTTATACATATGCAATCATGTAAAACATTTCTACATTAGTAATCTTGTACAAGAAGACTCGAATAAAAGATAAAGAATTAAAGAAAGTGAAAAACAGCACTCCAGTCTGTATTCAAACAACATCAGTTCTTTATCTAGAGGCAGATAGCATGCTTTTTTATTAGTTCTCTGGGATTGTCTTGAAACATATTGCTGAGAATAGCTAAGTCATTCACAATTCTTCATCAAACAATGTTGCTGTTACTGTGTATAACATTGTCCTCATTCTGTTCACTTCACTATACATCAGTTCATGTTAATCTTTCCAGGCTTTTCTGAAATCATCCTGCTTGTCATTTCTTATAGCACAATAATATCCCATCACAATCATATACCACAGCTTGCTGAGCCATTCCCCAACTCATGGGCATCCTCTCAATTTCCAATTCTTAGCCACCACAAAAAAAAGAGCTGCTATAAATATGTTTGTACATGTAGGTCCTTTCCCCTTTTTTATGATCTCTTTGGGATATAGACCTAACAGTGGTATTGCTGGATCAAAGGGTATGCACAGTTTTATAGCCCTTTGGGCATAGTTCTGAGGTCTTCTTGAACTTAGGTGTGTTATGAATTATGGAGGACAGCCTTAGACAGCCTTGTCAATCTGAGACTGAGGCCATGTCTCTGCAGGTTTTCCTGACTCATCACTCAGTCTTCTGTGCTACAGTGACTCATTATTAATCACTCTGTAGGAACTGGTACTGGGACCCAGGATACACACCTCAACCCTTCCCCATTCAAACGACGTTCATTCATACTCTCCACTGACAAGTTTTTACTGTCTCTTTTCTCATTCTTAATATTAACTAATAATAATCACTTAATTAATATTAATCACTCAGCAGCCACCCTGCCAACAGGAAGGAAGAAAAGCAATATGAGAGATATGGGAAATGACTAAAGGAACAGGCTTGTATCACCTCAGTGTTATATTCTTATTGAGAGAATAAGAGGGAGCATAGTATGAGATAAAGAACATGGAATTTAATAACTAAATTCAAATCTAGGACTTCCTATTACTACCTTGGGCAAATCACTTGATCCCATTGGACTTCAGTTTCTTCCTTTGTAAAATAAGGGAGTTGTCCCTGCTGACCTGTCTCATTTCTTCTGGTTCTAAATCTCTTAAATAGCATCCTGTAATCAATCCATCATTATAATGAAATTAAAAGGCTACAGGAGAGATGTAAAAGTGCTATGGGAGATTTGAGGAAGGAAATTTGAGACAGCTGGTGGTGACAGAGTCAGGAAGACAAGTTTAAATCCAACCACAGACACTGACTGTGACTCTGGGCAAGTCACTTAAACACTGTCTGCCTCAGTTTCCTCAGCTGTAAAATAGGTATCATAATAACACCTCTTTTAGGGTTGTTGTTAGGATCAAATGAGATCCAAATTGGGGAGAATTTCAACAGGTGGGAAGGATCTCTAAGATCTGTTCTTTCCAAAAATGCTATGATAAAAGCATATAATTAAGTTGCAGGATGATACAGATAGTGAAACATCTGCAAAGAGAAACAAATTTCCTAAGTACTGATTAGATTAAGCTGCTATCAAAATGAAAACCCTTCCTAGTCATGTCCACAGTTATTTTTAAGTTTGTGTGTATGTCCTCCATTCCTTACCCCACACTGATATCATTAAAGTCAGGAAATAGATCTTAAACATTGTTATTCCCATCAACCCTAACTAGCATAGGGCTATTTTGCATTTATTTAAGATCATAGATTTAGATTGAAAAGTGACCCATGCCTGGCATGTAGGAAGTGCTCCTGGAGGGTAGGGACTGTCTTTTGCCTCTATGTGTACTCCCAACGCTTAGCACAGTGCCTGAAACATTAGCTTGATAAATGTTTATTGATTGATTGAGTTTCATAAGCAATAAGATTTACAGCTTTAAAGGTCCTTAGAGGACATGGAGTCCAGTCTTCTTATTTTATACAATAGAAAACTCCAGAGAAATTAAGTGGAAACCCATTTGTCCAAAAAAGTGGTAGGATTCAATGCCTAAGGTCCCTTCCAGCTCTAAATGCTTGCTATGGACCTCAGGCATGGGAAGGGTCCTTACTTGTCTAAAATCACAGAGAAATAAGTGTCAGAGCTGGGATTTGAACCTGTTTTCTCTTGACTCCAAATCCAACACACATTCTACTGAGCTGCATTATATTATTTTGTCTGGCAAAGAGGACATATGTTATGTGATATTGTTCAGTCATTTTCTAGTCATGTCTTGACTCTTTGTGACCTCATTTGGAGTTTTCTTGGCATTGATACTGGAGTGGTTTGTCATTTCCTTCTCCAGCTCATTTTACAGATGAGGAAATTGAGGCAAACTGGGTTAAATGACTTGCTTGGGGTCACCCAGGTAGTAAATATCTGCAAACAGATTTGATCTCGTGTCCCTGACTCCAGACCCAGTGCTCTATATATCTAGCTGGTAAGGGAGAGAATACTCAGTATTTTTTTCCTTTTCTCCATTTTAGGGGGGGGCAATATTGGGGCCATCATTACAGGGATTATCCTAACCCTGAAATGGCAGACTGAGCACCGATTCAGGGAGGTAGTAAGTGGGAGAGAATATTTGGCTCAGACAACTGTATGCTCTAATACACAGAGTTTACAAACACCTAGACAATCATGTAGTCCAATGTGGGGGAGGCAGTCCACCTTACCACCATACATTCCCTCAAGCTTCCTGTTGCTGTTTATTACCTTATTTTCCCTCTTCAAGTCTACTCCTGATATTAATTTTAAACTAATTTCATCTTGGTTATAAAAAAAAAAAAGACAGTATAGGGGGCGGCCAGGTGGCTCAGCAAGTAAGAGCACCGGCTCCAGTGTCGGGATGACCTGGATCAAATACAGGCTCAGATGCTCAGCACCACACTCAGAAATAACTGGCTGTGTAACCTTGAGCAAGTTACTTAACCCCGATTGCTTAAAAAAAAAAAGACAGTGGAAAAGGAAGTGGAAAGGAATCCCCAAGTATGAATTTCCCAGGGCTTTGTAAACATTTGAGTTCTAGCAAAACATCCTGGTGCTACTCAAACAAGTTATTTTAAAAGCCAATCCCCCATTAGTTCCAAGTTATTGTGTTAAAACTTTGTTAATTTAATTATTTCATAAGCTAACAATGAGGTTATCCCTTTCAGACTGGAACCTCTCTTTGTGTCTATAAAAGGAAACTGAGTTAAGTTTGGATTATACCATTCAGTATTCAGCATCATGATAGATACAGCTTAAAATCAAATCAAATTGTTTTTCTTTCATTGCAGTATCTCAAGGACTCATAATAAACTAACCACAGTTTGGAGTACAGAGACTAGCTGGTTTGTTTTGTATTGATAAAGGTTGTCTCACCTCTGAAATGTCTTTAGAATTAGCTTCTAGTACAGGTAGGTGGTAAGAGAAACCTGCCTTTTTCAACCAAGCTTTGGGGCTGATGAGAACAGAGTTTCTGATCTACACACACCTGACAATGTGTGGCAAATATATTTATTAAATGTGAGCAAGCTGTTCATGTGAAAAAAGATCTGGGAGTTTTAATAGACTGAAAGCTCAGTATTAGCAACAGGCAGTCTGAAAACTAATGTGATCAGAATCTGTCTACATTAAAAAGGTTCAGTGTCACAGAAGAGAATGAAAGGAAAACCAGAAGGAAACACAGAAATGCTGGAAAACTTTGAAAGTTACATAACATGCTCTGAAAAGAAAAAGCAAGTGATGCATAACAGAGATTTGTAGTTTCATGTAAAAGATTCTTTTTCCCTCTTCTGTTTTACAATGTATTTGGAAATGCTTATTTTATTTAGCTTTGATAAGGTTACATTTTTTTAATATGTTAAAAAAAAGGTACAGTATCTAGAGTAAGGTTGGTAATAGTTAAACTCTTTTCTGCTGTGGTTGGACAATATTCCAAGTGTGTCTTTCATTCTGTGTAGCACAAGGGTGGGGAACCTGCAGCCTTGAGGCCACACGTGGCCTTCTAGGTCATTGGGTGAGGCTTTTTTTTTCTTTTAAACTTTTATTTTTTTTTAATTAATTTGTTTGTTTACTTTTAGTTTACAGGATTCAATTCCACAATTCCTTGAGTTTCACATTTTGTCCCCCTCCGTCCCTTCCCCCCCATGGCGGCTTATAGTCAAGTATAGGATCTGTAAATACTTTCACATTATACATTAGTCAGGTTATAAAGACGGATTGTATCAGATGGAATGAAAAATGGTAAAGAGGACATAAAACCAAATGAGAGAAGCAAAAAGATCGCTATTTTGCTTCCTCCTGGATATAAACTCAGTTCTTTCTAGTTCTTTCTCAGGATGCACATATTTCTCTCCATCATGAGTCTTTTGGAATTGACTTATATCACTGTATTGCTGAGAAGAGTCCAGTCTATCAAAGTTGGTCATCACATATACGTTGTGTCTGTAATTGTGTACAAATTTTTCCTGGTTCTACTCTTCTCACTCAGCATCAGTTCGCATAAGCCTCTCCAGGTAAATATGAAGACTGTCTGCTCCTCGTTTTTTTTTTTTTATTAATTTGTTTGTTTCCTTTTAGTTTACAGGATTCAATTCCACAATTCCTTGAATTTCACATTTTGTCCCCCTCCCTCCCCTCCCCCCATGGCGGCTTATAGTCAAGTATAGGATCTGTAAATACTTTCACATTATACATTAGTCAGGTTATAAGGACAGATTGTACCAGCTGGAATGAAAAATGGTAAGGAGGACATAAAACCAAATAAGAGAACGAAAAAGAAATCAGGTATTTTGCTTCCACCTGGATATAAACTTTGCTCCTCGTTTCTTATAGCACAATAGTATTCCATAACATGCATATACCACAACTTGTTCAGCCATTCCCCAATTGATGGGCACCCCCTTAATTTCCAATTCTTTGCTACCACAAAAAGAGCTGCTATAAACATTTTTGTACATACATATAAGTCTTTCTCTCACTTCTATGATCTCTTTGGGATATAACCCCAGGAGTGGTATTGCTGGATCAAAGGGTATGAAAGTATTTATAGCCCTTTGGGCATAATTCCAAGATTGCTCTCCAGAAAGGCTGGATCAATTCATAACTCCACCAGCAATGCATTAGTGTTCCAATTTGCCCACATCCTCTCCAGCATTTATCGTTTTCCTGTTTTGTCATCTTAGCCATGGGTGCGGCTTTTTGACTGAGTCCAAGTTTTACAGAACAAATACTTCTGTTAAGGGGATTTGTTCTGTGAAATTTGGATTTAGTCAAAGGACTGCCCCCTAAAGACCTAGAGGGCCACATGTGTCCTCGAGGTCGCTGATTCCCCACCCCTTGTTGCATATGGCATTTCAGTACTAAGTATAGAATACAGTGTTTCTGGGTTTGCATGTTAATGGGAGGTGAGACCAGTTTGGTTGGAAGCAAGGACTTTTTGGAGGTGAAAAAGGATGTTGAGAAGAGAGGACAGATCAGACATAACCCTTAGTACCAGGCTAAGGCTTTTTTCCCCATTTGATCTGTAGTTTTTCTTGTAGTTGATGGAGAGCCACAGAAGGTTTTAGAATAGGAAATCAACATGCTAAAAGTTTAATCTGGCAGTCCTAGGCAGGGTGGATGAGCGTGAGAAAACTCCAATTAGGAAGCTGTTACTCCAGTCTAGGAGTGAAAGAACAAGGCCTTGAGATTATTTTGATGTTACCAAGATCCATCTTCAGCGATGATTTAAAGATTAGGTTAAGAAGATTATTGGAATGAAAGGATGTAATCTATAAAGGGCAGGATTTGTTGAAAGAGGATTATAACTAGGCCCTTCAAAGTATGTTGTGTGCTCATATAGAGAGGAACCTAAAAGAAATGACTGCTATATAGTCCTGTACATTCACTTAATTTAACTTCTCTGGTTGATTTTATTCTTTCTGACTCAGCCATTAGACTCAGGCCTAATTGTGAGGTACAAATTTATCCTGTAGCTTGCCTCACAGGGTTGCCAGTTAAATATGTGCTTAAAATGGATTAATTAAAATTTATAATTATAGATTTTATTATATTTTATATTTTCATACACACATGTGTATATATAAATTTATGTATATGTAAGTATATGTGTGTGCGCACATACATACTTATACATATATGTTTGTGCGCACATATACATACACACATCTATACATATACATATTCCTGCATGTGTATATATACACGCACATATACATATATCCACACATACACATATACAGTCAGGTTCTTGTGTCTTTACTGAGAAATCTTGATGAACCCACAAAGTTCCTTCTTTGCCAAAATAGCACAAGTAAACACAAAAGTATTCTCAGCATGTTTTCCATTCTGATCTTAAGCCTAGGCATCCCAAGTTCCACTCACTTTGCTAAACCCTCCCATCACAGACATCATTCAGTAGTGACCTGGGTTCCATCCGCAAAGCACAGACTCACCCTGCTAGCCCACCAGCCTCATTCATGCTTTCAAGAGGAAAAGACTTGAAGGAAACTTTCTCCATCAAAATCTGATTTTGTTTTTTAAGTACAATACAGTATGAGCTGCTTTATTTGGTTTCATGCTTGGTATCATGCTTCCCTCAGGATAAACTCATCACCAGAAATTTCATCATCATAGAGATTGCTTTAGCATTGGTATTCAACACCTCCTCAGTACTCTCATTTATTTCTGCCTCTGCCTGGATAGCTAGAAGGCAGAGCAAAAAACTCCTCCCAAAGCCATCTTTTATAGAAGACTCAATTTCCAGCCATCTTCCCATTGTCCCACCAAGTTCTCTGCTTGGTTTTAATTCCAGCAACATCATGTCCCCATGCCAAACATCAGGGACTGTCTCTCTTTTTCTTAATTTGCATCTCCAGCACTTAACATATACTAAATGATTAATAAATGCTTATTGACTATGTACAATGAAAGCAATTATTTTTATTGTAAATCTTAGTATAGAAGAACCGATTTCTAAAATATGATTAAATAAAATGTATTTACATATATATGTATGTATGTGCACAAAAAGCTGTCTTTTTGACACTACAATTAGAGGCAAAAAAATAAGCCTTTGTTAATCACTTACTATATGCCAGACACTATGTCAAGTGCCAGAAATATAAGTAAGAAAAAAGAAAGATGAGCAGCTAGTTGGCAGAGTGGGTAAACTGCTGAACTTGGAGTCAGGAAGACCTAAGTTTCAAACAACCTTCAGATACTGAGTGACTCTGGACACGCCACTTAACCTTTGTCTTCCTCAGTTTCCTAATCTGTATAATGAGGATAGTAGTACCTACCTCATAAAGTTGTTGTGAAAATCAAATGTGAATAAATATACATAGAGACATTAATCATTAATTAATTAAAAATTAATTACAGGCAGCTAGGTGGCACAGTGGATAGAGTGCCAAGCCTGGAGTCAGGAAGACTCATGTTTTTGAGTTTAAATCTGGCCTCACTTACTAGCTAGGGTTACCCCAGGCAAGTTACTTAATCTTGTTTGCAATAATGCTATGTAATAAAATTATTTATATGACTTAATAATAATAATATAATAATAATAATAAAGGAGGTTATTTCAGCTTAGTTTATATAAGTCCCTCAGGTCTCAGGTCCTGAAAATTAAGATATTCATCATTTAAAAAAATTTAGAATAATAATTATTAATACTGAAGTCACTAAAAAAATGATCTGGCACTTGAAATATTCTAGATCCTTGTAAACTAGGCCCCACAGGCCAAATCCAGCCCATTGCTTGTTTTTGTTCAGCTGTGAAGTGAGCAATTTTTTATATTTTTAAATAAAGTTTCTTAGCTTGAGGGTTTTACAAATCAGGCAGAGAAGCCAACTATAATTTACTGACTTCTGGTCTAGATCACAGGATTATAGATTAAACCCGAGAGGGACCTTAGAAGGTATTGAATTTCAGAGGGAGAAACTGGGGCCCAGAGAAATTAAGGGACTCAATCAATCAGTAGACATTTATAAAGCACCTACTATGTGCTAGGCAGTGTGCTAAGAAGTGAGCATACAAAAAGAGGTAAAAGACAGTCCCTGCCCTCATGGGACTTGCAATCTAGCAGGGGAGACAATAGGCAAACACCTACATACAAACTATAGACAGGAGAAATTGAAAATAATAAAGTGAAAGACATCATTAGAATTAAGAGGCTGGGACTTGAAGAAAGCCAGGGCAGTCGGGTGGCAGGGATGAGGAGGGAAGGCTTTGAAGAGGTGGAGGTTAGGGAGATGGCAGCTGCTGCTGTTTGTCCTTCGTTCTGGAAGAGGACCATGACATCAGGGAGCTGGTGCTGTGATAAGCAAGTGAATTGGACTTAAGTGAGGTAGGGCTGTACAAAGTCAACAGCCTCACTTTATCCTCCAGAGCCATCTGGGTCCAGACATGGATCAGGACAACCATATCCTAGGGAGATTGATTTTCTTGTTGGAAGATTAGAACTGAGGTCCTCTGCTTTCAAATCTGGTGACCTTTCTAGTAAGAGAAGAGGTGTGTGTAGGTGTGTGTGTGTGTGTGTGTGTGTGTGTGTGTGTGTGTGTGTGTGTGTAGATATGGGTAACTTGACAGAGCTCACTTAAAAAAATATGCAGTAGATATAAAATTTGAACCCAGGTCTTCTGACTCTGAATCATTAGATCATAAGAGTAACTTCAACATATAATAATTAGCATTTATATAATGCTTTAAGATAGGCAAAATGCTTTATAAATGTAATCTCGCCCCTTACACCAATCCCGGGAGGTAGGTATTATTATTAGTCCCATTTTACAGAGGTAGAAAGAGGTTAAGTGACTTGCCCAGTCATTTAAGTGTCTGAGGGAAGATTTGAACTCAAGTCTTTCTGACATTGTCAGTATACCTACAAGTACTAGCCTCAGTTGCTATCACATTTGGGAGTGGATTGCAGGATCATAGGTGGTGCAGTGGATAGAATGCTGGGCCTGGAGTAGGAAGACTCATCTTCCTGAGTTCAAATCTGATTTCAGACACTGGCTCTGTGACCCTGGACAAGTCATTTATCCCTGTTTGCCTTAGTTTCCTCATCTATAAAATGATCTGGGGAAGAAAACAGAAAACCACTCCAGTATTGTTGCCAAGAAAACTCCAAATGAGGTCACAGAGATGGAAAATGATTGAACAACACAGGATCAAACACTTAGAGACAGAAGAGACCTCTCCAAGTCATTTCATCAAAATCCAGCCAACTTTATAGTTGAGGAAACTAAAGCACAGAAAAGTTAAAGGATTTGCCCAAGATCATATATCAGTCTTAAGTAGCAAAGCCAGTATTTGAACCCCAGGTCCTTGGGGATTGTCTATACTGCATCCCAATTGATTTCTCATATTCTACCAATAGCCATTGTTATGACTCTTTGACATGCCCTAGGTATCCTAAGCCAACTGGGATGATTGTGATGAGTTTTTGTTTATTTCTAGCAATTCAAGCTCTTTTCTATATTGACAGGCATGAGAGAGGCTCTTGGCCAGCTTCCTGGAGAAAAAAGCTCCTCTACTGTGTGTGTCTGTAATGTCATACTACCATGGTCCCATTGTAGGGAGAATATGGTGATAGGTTAAAAGGGTCTAGAAGGAGTGTGAACACTACAGGGATTGTAGATTAGAAGAGGGTTTGTCACATGGGAAATAGGCTCAGGGATCTGAGAGGAAAGTTTCATGTGAAGGAGAAAAGTCAAGTCTTCTTTATAAAGAGATGAAATATTCCATATTGGGTCAGCAAAGCTAGGCCACCTCCAGAGTCCAGTACCATCTGTAAGTGTGAGAGAATCTACTGAAGCCTCTTAGAGGAGAGGAGAATCAAAGGATCAGGGATTTAGATCTGGAAGGAACCTTAGAGTCCAACCCCTTTCTTTTACTGATGAGGAAAGTGAGGCAAAGGTAGCTTAGCTGACTTGTTCAAGGTCACACAATAAGTGTCTAATGTGGCATCTGATCTCAGGTTTTCTGGACTCCATGTCCTTTGGACTCTATCCACTACATCATATTCCTTCCTATTTTATTGTAGACATGAAGAAGAAAGAAAAGAACAAAGGGAGGGAGGGAGGAAGGAAGGAAAGAAGGAAGGAAGGAAGGAAGGAAGGAAGGAAGGAAGGAAGGAAGGAAGGAAGGAAGGAAGGAAGGAAGGAAGGAAGGAAGGAAGGATGGAGGGAAAGAGGGAGGGAGGGAAAGAGGGAAGGAAGGAAGGGACAGAGGAAAGAAAGGAGGGAAGGAAGGAAGGGACAGAGGAAAGAAAGGAGGGAGGAAAAGAGGAAAGAAAGAAGAGAGGAAGTGAAGAGAAAGGAAGGAACAGAGGAAAGGAGGAAGGAAAGCAAAAAGGAAGAAGGGAAGGTCATTTGCACCTCTACATAATAAGGTTTTTTTTATAGCTTCTGTTTTGGATTTATTGTCGTTTATTCTGAGTTTTTCTTGGCACAGGAGAGCTGTACAGTTTATCATTACATGTGCAATGTCCATGCAGTAATGTCTTCAGTGTTATTGAATCCATGCCCAGGCAAGGTGGGGTGAGGTGAGATTTTACTGTACATAACAGCAATAGAAGGATTAAGCCCCCTTTCACAATCTTCTGGATTAGGATCAATGAGAATTGGGTCAACCAGCTCAGGAATAATAAGGCAGGTTATTACCTGCACATTTCCCAGATGTGCTATGGCATGACTATAGCATAGTTTTTTAGTGTTTCCACAACACATAGGAATAAATAAATATATATACAAGTACATATATATGCATGTATATACACAATGTATCTATATATACATATATTTGCATATGCAAATGTATGCATGTGTGTGTATACACCCATACCCATATATGTATGTACATGCAGATATGGGCATGGGCATACATATACACATGTATGTGTTTTTTACTTTGCATCTGCTGGTCTGCCTAGTTTCAACTCCACAGAACAAGCTGTTCCCATGCTGGCTTCACCCTGATTCTCCCCATTCTGCTTTCCCTTCTCCTTTGGTGTGCAGTCTCCCCCTCCCTCATGCAGTGAATAGGCCTCTTTAAGAAGCGAGTCAAAGGATGACTTCCTTAAATTAAAAAAAAAAATCAGACTTGGAAGGGAAGACCCTCAGGGTTACTGGTCAGAAGAGAAACAGTTACTACTG
>NW_027185655.1:41665046-41731713 GCF_028583685.1 Petaurus breviceps papuanus
AGAAAGAAAGAAAGAAAGAAAGAAAGAAAGAAAGAAAGAAGGAAAGAAAGGAAAGACAGAGAAAGAAGGAGAGAGAAAGAAGTAAGGAAGGAATCTAGCCAGTAAACCCCACGTTAACTGGGCAGCTTCTGGTCATCAAAATTTACCTTCCTTTGGAGAGGAGGAGAGAGAGGGGAGAAGAATAGCTGATTTGCCCAACTGGCTGTAGCTCAGAATTAATATCAGTTGTAATTGTTTGTCTTCTGACCAGCAACCCTGAGGGTCTTCTCCCAGTCTGATTTTTTTTTTAATTAAAGGGTCTGTTCTTTTGACTCACTTCTTAAAAATGCCTATTCACTGAATGGGCATTACCTCACTCAAAATAAGAACCTGAAAAGACCTTAGCCTAAAAGGACCAGGGTCCCCCATTGCAAACTGGGTCATCTCCAGTCATCCTGATAAATATCTCGTCACTGGACCTACATGGCTCTGGAGGAGAAAGTGAGGTTGGTGACATTGCACAGCCCTCCCGCACTCAAATCAAAGACAACTATAAGTTATGTCATCATTTCTTTGATGTCATGGTCCTCTTCGAAAATGAAGGACAAATAAAATATTATCTTCCCTCATTAGATTGTAAGCTCTTGAGGACAGGGACTATTTTTCTTTTTATTAATTATATACCCAGTGCTTGACACATAGTAGGCACTTAATAAATGTTTACTGGATTGGATACATATGGTTTTTAGTACTTGTGATTTTATTAGTCTATCTCTCAATGTAAAGGCATTTTTCATCATTGAAGATGTACACACACCTACTCTGTCTTAGAGAGTTGCCTGGATTTACCAAAAGATTAAGTGATTTGCCCAGGCTCAGACACTGGTCTGTGTCAAAAGAAGGATCTGAGCAAGAGTCTTACTGATTCTGAGGCCTGCCCATTATCTACTAAAAAAGGCTGCATATCATTCAGTAACCCCTCTGTACTTCCCAGCAGGTATTAAAGGTGTTATCATCCCCATTTTACAGGTGAGAAAACTGAGATTCTTAGGATCCTAGAGCTGGGACTAGCTGGAAGGGACTTTAATGGGCCTCACTTGGAGCCCAACAAGAGGAGTTTGCTTAGGGGAGGCTTGTTTTTCAATCTTTTGTTACTTTGTAATTGGGCAGTGGGTCACAAAGGTTTTGATGTCCTATGACCCTGAAGAAGGCTATGTTGGTGCTTCTCTCTCTGGTAACTATGTATGTATGTAATGGTCAGACAGCTAGAGGCCCTGTCTGTTGGTGTGTTGAATTGTGTTATTTTCTCTGTCTTTATTATTTATCTGCTGGTGATTTCTGTTTGTATTTTCCCTGAAGTTCAGGGTGCTGACTTTTTCCCTTCAACTAAATATATTTTACATATATATATATATATATATATATGATTAAAGTAAATTGTTAATCCCTTTTGAATTGCTTTCCTTTAGAAAAGCAGATCAAAGAACCTGTGCTAGCAGCCATCCGGGGTATGCTAGGGTGCTTGCTGTTACAATGAGGAAACTGAATCATACAGAGATGAAATGATTTGCCTAAAACTACACAAATCATAAATGACAGAGGTAGGATTTAAATTCGGGTCTTACTGATTCTGAATTACTAGACTAAGAACAATTCAAAAACAATGCCACCCTATTACTTACTAAGTAAACATCACTATTTAGAGAAAAATAGCTTCAATTTTCAGTACCATTATAACAATGATAAGCTCCTTGCCTATAGAGACTGTTTCTTTTACTCTTTTTGTATGCCTAGTACTGCAAAGTACCTCACACATAGTAGGCATTAATAAATGCTTGTTTGATTAACTGATTGTATTATCTTGTCCACTATAGAACTATAGAGTAAAAGTTCAGCCTGACTTTTTATTTTAGGACTCAGACCTCCATCCTTATCTTCCACTGGGCACCTTTTTAGGTACCTAGTATTATATATATATTTTTAATTTAGTTTTTATTTTTTGATTAGCTAGCATTATTTTCTCCCTCTCAGTCTGCCCTTCCCTCATTAAAATAAGAAAAATCCTTGTAAAAATATAAATAGTCACTCAAATAAAATTACCACATTGGTCAGTTCTAAAAAATGCATATAGCATTATATACCCTGATTCCATCACCTACTTCCCTTTAAGGAGGTATGTAGTGCATCATGTCTTATTTCTCCTTATTGGAATGATCCTGTAAGTGTTTGTGTTTATGGAAAGACTGAAGGTGGTTATACTGCACCACAGAGGAACAAAACAGATCATTCTCCTTCCTCCAGGAAGCCCACTAGACTTACTACCAGCCTCTGCTGCTCTGTTTATGCTCTGGTCGCTAAGTGGCACAGTGTATAAAGTGCTGGGCCTGAATTAAGGAAAACATCTTCTTGACCTCATTCTGATGTCAGATACTTACTAGCTATGTGACCCTGGGCAAATCATTTAACCCTCTTTGCCTCAGTTTCCTCATCTGTAAAATGAGATGGAGAAGGAAATGGCAAGCCAACTCCAGCATTACCATCACAAAGACCCGGACATGATTGAAAAATGACTGAACTACAAATGTTCTTCAGTTTTGCTCTAGGAAAAGGCATTGTTGGTTTCCATGATAAATGTCATGCAATGGCTTGTGGTCCTTACTTCTCTGTACCCAACAAACCCCAGAGCTTAATTTCATGGTTCCTTCTACCAATATTTTACTCTTGCTAATTCCTGACTTGTTTTCTTTTGCTTGAGCTGGGATAAATAGATTTTTTTTTTAATTCTCACAACCATTTTCTCTGATGAAGGTCTCATTTCTAAAATATATAGAGAACAGAGTCAAATTTATACGAATACTAATCATTCTCCCAATTGATAAATGATCAAAGGATATGAAATGGCAATTTGCAGGGGAAGAAATTAAAGCTATCTATAATCAAGAGAAAAAATGCTCTAAATAATTATTTAATAGAGAAATGCAAATCAAAATGACTCTGAGGTACCACATCACACCTATTCGATTGGCTGACATGAAAAACAGGAAAATGACAAACGTTGGAGATGTAGGAAAATTGGAACACTAATGCATTATTAGTGTAGTTGTGAAATGATCCAACCATTCTGGAGCAATTTGGAACTATGCCCAAAGGGCAATGAAATTGTGTATACCCTTTGCCCCACCATTACCACTTCTAGGTTTGTATCCATACAAGATCATAAAGACAGGTAAAAGACCCACATGTCCAAAAATATTTATAGCAGCTCTTTTTGAAGTAGCAAAGAACTAGAATTTGAGGGGATATCCATCAATTGGGGCATGGCTGAACAAGTTGTAGTATATGAATGTAATGGAATACTATTGTGCTGTAAGAAATGAGGAGCAGGCAGATGTCAGAAAAACCTGAAAAGACTTATATGAGCTGATGCTGAGTGAAATGAGCAGAACCAGGAGAACATTCTACATAGTAATAGCCACATTGTGTGATGACTGACCTTGATAGACTTAGCTCTTTTCAGCAATGCAAGGATCTAAGACAGCTCTAAAAGACCCATGATTGAAAATACTATTCACATCCAGAGAAAACTTGGGAGTCTGAATGCAGATGGAAGAATACCATTTGCTCTCCTTTTTCTTTTCTTGCTTTGTTTCTTCTTTCTTGTGGTTCCTCCCATTAGTTCTCATTCTTCTTTATATCACGACTAATATGAAAATATGTTTTATATGAATGTATAAGTAGAACCTATATCAGATTTCACACCAACTTGGGGAGTGGGGAGCAGAAGATGGGGGAGAAAATTCGAAATTCAAAATCTTGTGAAAGTGAATGTTTAAAATGAAAAATAAATTAATTATAAAAAATTTTTCTTCTGTTCTCTCTTTGAAATCAGCACATAAGGCTACTTCATTTTTATAAAGGGTTTTAGGGATTTGTTGCTATAAATCTTTACAGAGAGCCATGCAAAGATTTGAGGTAAAACAAGAAAAAATAAAATTCAGTTAGAAAAGTCTTAAAAGCTAACCCTTATCTTCCAAGAAAACATCCAGGGAATTAACCTTTAGTTAAGCCCTACTTCCAAATCTTGTATTCAGAAGAAGCTTGTCTAGATCTGGTAAAAGGAGATTCATATTTCCAAGGATGTTCAGATCCTAGATTTCTAATAGAATTTTGTTTCCAAGTTTAACCGTGAGTGTTGGAAACATCATTCCAAGGACCTCAGAATGAGAGTCCCCAGAGGGCATCTAATCCAACCTGTACCCACAGATGCTCTTTATAACAGAGCTGAAATGTACTCAACTTTTGCCTTGAAGACCTCTGTTAAGGGGAACTTAAACAGCCCATTATCACTCTTGGTTAACTTTAATTGTTAGGAAGTCATTCCTTACATCAGTCTTAAATAATGACAATGATGAAGATGATGGCTAACATTTATTTAGATCTTTAAAGTTTGCAAAGTACTTTTGAAGTATCTCATTTTATCCTCACAACTATTCTAAGAGATAGGTGCTATTTATAAATAAAGAGACTGAAGCAGACAGAAGTTAACTGACTTGCTCAGAGTTACATATCTAGTAAGTATCTGAGGCCATATTTAAACCCCAGTCTTCCTGATTCCAATCCAGCACTCTATCCACTGTATCACCTAACACCTCAAATTTGCTTTTATTTTTTTAAACAATTTTCATCCAATCTGTCTTCTGTGGTCAATGTGATCAAATTTAATCTCTCTTCCATATTCCTTCAAGGACTTGAAGACAGCTATCATGTCCTTCCTAAATTTTCTCTCCTACAGGCAACTGTCATTAGTTCCTTCAACCATTCCTACATGATTTCGAGGTACTTCAACTAGTTCAGGTAGTTGTTTTGCTGTAAAAAGGCTCTATCTTTTCAAAGTTCTGAAAATGTGGCACACAAGGCCATGCAGGGCTGAAGACAGAGTATCATCGGCAAGAACTTTCCCATCTGACTATGCACTTGCCATGTCTCTCTGCCTACATCCCCTGAAGGAAGGTGGCACGGGGTTCAGTGCTTTTCATCTGCATGAATGAAACTCCCATCTCCCCCTGCTTCCATCTCTTGTCTAATCTCCAGCCTTGGTAGGAAAGACGACAGGATAAATAGGAGCCTTCTCTCTGACCATGTGCCTTTTCCCTTGTGATGCATGTGTCTCATTGCGTAACCTTCCCTGGAAAAAGGAGCATTACCTTCCATTTAGTGATTAACACTGTCATAGCTGATCACATCATACACATCTCAGTGATTCCAAACCAAATTCTTCATTCCCTATCATTGGATTCTTAATTCGTATCTCCCCCAACCTTCCCACCTCAAAGTCCCAGCCAAAGGTTACCCACTCTTCACTGTGCCCTTTGTTACAACTCATTTCAACTCATCATGAGCCCTTTGAATGACTTACAACTTTGGTTTTTTTCCCGTCTATTAGAAGAATATCAATGCAAAAAGCACAGTTTTAGGAAGACACTATGAATAATTAAAAGCATGTCACAACTTCCCAAAAGCAATTCAGCTTCCCCCTTCCTTTCTTTTTCATCTCCAGGGCTGATGTGGTATCCATCTGAATGTCCAAATCAGAATGTTCTTTTTTATTTTTATTTTTATTTTTTGCTTTTTGGAGGGGGATTAAGTTACTTGCCCAAGGTCACACGGCTAGTTTTTGTGTTAAGTGTCTGAGGCTGGATTTGAACTCAGGTCCTCCTGACTCCAGAGCCAGTGCTCTATTCACTGCACCACCTAGCTGCCCCCATAGAATGTTCTTAACAAAGAGCTATGGGCTGATCTTGCACATCCTTGATTCTTGCTTCGCAGATACCAGGCTGAACTCCTTAGGGTGAATTAGGATATGATTTAGCAGGCTCTGCAATGTTCCAGGGATTGTTCCATCACATTAATGTAGCCCACCAACTGAAACATCTGTTCCCACCATCTACAGGAAATCATTCTTTGAACTTGACTGTGCTCAGGGCATCCTCCATGACAGTGGTAAGCCTTTGGAGAACACATATCTCCCTGTTTTATGCCTTGCTTGATATTAATAGTGAACAGTCACCAACAAAATTCTCTCTGTTGTTACATCTTTAATTTTTTGGACATATACATAGTTGTCACTTTGTTGGAAACATCCTTTGGGCAGTATACTCCCTCTTAATTCATCCTGAGATAGTAATTAGCAAACTTGGGCATGGCTGGGCAGGCAGGGAGGGAGGCCTCTGCTGTGCACCTTCTTGAAACAAGGCCTTGATAATGTCTTCTGTTGTCTGAGGAGGTGACTTCCCAGGGAACTCAAGAGTGTTACAGACAGCAAATCCTACCTCTTTCCTCTCTCCTTCCCCTATCAAAAATTCTCTCTCTCTCTCCCCCTCTCTGCCTGCATAACTTTCTCTGTCTCTTTGATCAGAACTCATGGCCTATCACCCTGCCCCCCCCCATTCCTTATTTACCTATCCTGCTCCCAATGAATAATGTATGTTATTCCAAAGCCATAATCTGCCCACAATCCTATCCCACCCAGTATCAATGTATATCTGATTTCGCATGTGAGTCTTACCATTAGTATTTCTAGGTTTAGAATTTTGTTTTGAATCCTTTCTATAGTTGCATGTAGACATCCAAGACTATTATTTTCTACTGCTGGTTCTGTTCTTGGACTTTGTCTCCTAAAATACATTCCTGGATGTATCTAATTTTATTATTTTCTCCTACTCTGATGCTTTTCTCTATAAGATCTAGCTTAGTGGTTATTATCCATCCTCCTTGCTTCCTGCTTTTCTTCAAATGAAAGGGACCATAAATCCCTTTTGATTAAATTGGCAAGATGTGAGGCAAGCAGATTTTTCTCTTGTAAACAAGATTTTGTTGTTTATTTGGTGATCAGTGCCCAGACACTATGAACAAGTTATATATCTTTTAAGGTATCTATAAGGTATCTTTTAGGGTATCTATAGAGATATCTAACAACAATATAGTTGGAATTCTTTTCTAACCATCATTCTAATAACTTTACAATTTAAAAGTTTTGGGGCAACTATACCTGAAGAAGAGAAAACCAAATACCAGTGTCTTGAATATGGATAAAGAATTTATTATCTACAAAGAAAGTCTTGCTTACTCCATATTTAATAAAACCATACTAACAAAATTTTGCTTTTCTATAACACATTAGAAAACCAAAGATGATAATCTCACAGCACACAATTCTGAGAGGTTGATATAACACTACAGAACAGCTTGATTTAGGAAACAATCTTCTGGAAAACTAAAATGTTAAGATCTTTCAAATTCAAAAACAGATCTTGGTGCTGGAGAAGAGATGAGAAAATCTACCTGTCTCCCTGCTTTGCTGAGATGGGGGGGGGGGGTCGCCTATGGGTGAACAATAGTATACCTACTGCTTGACTTAGTTGATATGTTGATCAGTTTTACTGAGCTTCTCCTCCCCACTGCCTTTAAAAATTCTTTGTTCTATGGGATGGCTGGTTTTCTATGTAGGGAAGGAGGAAATTTATTATGTCAAAACAAAAGATAGCATTTGAAAAATAAAAATTAATGAATGTTATTAAATTTTGATCCATGTGTACTTTACTTCTGTATAATACAAAAACTGCCTATGGAATGTTAGATCTACGTACCAGATAAGGCATGCTTCCCTTAATCAATATCCCATTATGAGATAATATATATATATGTATATATAATAATTTGTCAATCTTTACATGTCATAGAAATGTTATTATCATTCTTATTTTTATTACTATTGAGAAAAATAAGAACCAGGACATGATTTCAACTATTAAAAAGGCATTTATATTCATGTATATATGTATATGTGTGTGTGGTTCTCATTTATCCCCTCAATTTCCAATTCTTTGCTATCACAAAAAGAACTGCTATAAATGTTCTTGTACATATAGTTTTCCCCCTTTTTCTTCATCGCTTTGGGATACATATCTAGTGGTGGCATTACTATGCAGTTTTATTATAGCCCTTTGGGCACAGTTCCAAATTGTTCTCCAGGATAGTTGAACCAGTTCACAACTCCACCAACAGGGCATTAGTGTACTTATTTTTCCATACCCCCTCTAGCATTTGCAATTTTCCTTTTCTGTTATTTTAGTCAATCTGATAGGTATGAGATGGTACAACATTGTTTTAATTTGCGCTTCTCTAGTTATTAGTGGCGAACATTTTTATTTCTTCTTCTGAAAAATATCTGTTCTTATCCTTTGAACATTTATTAAATTTGGAATGGCTCTTAATGTGGCGGTCGGTGTGGTTTGTCCTTTGTTCTTTAAAGAGGACCATCACATCAGGGAGATGATGACATTACTCACATTGGACTTTGATTTGAGTGATAGAGGGCTGTACAAAGTCACCAGCCTCACTTTCTCCTCCAGTCATCTGGGTCCAGTGGCTAGATAGATCAGGATGACTAGAGATAGACCAGGATGCACTGGGAGACCTTGGCCCTTTTAAGCTAAGGTTTTTTCAAGTTCTCACTTTGAGTGAAGCAACACTCATTCTATGAATAGACCTTTTTAAGAAGTAAATCAAGGAGTGGCCCTTTTAATTAAAAAATAAGTAAATATATTATAATAAATACATTATATTTCTATGTAAAACAATGTAAAACAAATTAATTAATTTAAATAAATAAATAATAGATAAATTGGGGAATGGCTCTTATTAGGCCTTAATAAGAAATACTTGCAATAAATGCCCCTCCATCCCCATTGGTGAGGTACAGGCTCTGGGAACCCCCTTGAGCTCTCCTTGAATCTTCCCGCATGAGGCATTTGCCTGAGGCCATATAGCTAGGCCCACATCTCTGTTACTAGCCTAGCCCTCCATTGTCCAGCTACCCTCCCCCACCTAGATCCTCCCAAAATATCTATGCCCAAATCTGTTACCCTTAAACTAGCCTAGCCCTCCAATTGTCTGTCATCTCCAGGTAGCCTCCAGCTACTTCCCACCCTTAATCTTTCATTACTGGAGTCTGACCTCATTTGACTTCTCCTAAAGACCCTCCCCAAACTCCTCTTCTAGACCACCCCTAGATTCCTCCTACAGCTTTTCTGTATATAAGACCCATCTTGCCTCCAGGAGAGCTGAGAATTATCTAGCATAGACTCCCTCTGTGTCAGATTATTCTGGTCTCTCTTGTCCAGTACAAGCATCACAGGTACCGAGGCTCATTAAGAGTCCACCCATTATGGCGAATCTTTAATAAGCTTTGCTTTTCTTTGGCTGAGAGAAAGCTTGAGTTGAATTCATTCTGCAGGACACAGTGTGGTGCTATTTTGGGGTCTGAAGCACCCCTAAACCTTAAAACTCAACAGAACACCCATCCTGGGAAAGAAATTGAGGAGTTGCTGTTGTTCTTTGTTCTCCGTTCTCTAAGAGGCCCATGATATCAGGAAGATGATGCCTTGACTTGCGAGTGAATTGGATTTAAACGAGGGAGGGCTGTGCAAAGTCACCAGGGTCACTGTGTCCTCTGGAGCTTTCTGGGGCCAGTGGTAAGATATAGATGAGGATGTCTAGAGATAGCCCAGTAGCAGTGGGAGACCTTGATGTTTTTAAGCTAAGGTCTTTCCCTCAAGTTCTCACTTTGACTAAGGAAATGCCCATTCGATGATTAAGGCTGGTAAGAAATTAGGCAAGGAATAGCCCCTTTTATCTAATAAAAAAAATCAATCTGGGAGGGGAAGACCCTCAGAGTTTCTGACCAGCCAGAAACAATTACTATTTATGTTCACTCTGAGCCATTAGGGAACAAACAATGACCATTAAGTGGTGCTTGGGTTGGGACCTATTGTTAGCCAATCAATGAGAGCCATAGTGAATTGGGTTTAAGGCATGGTCTTTTAGAAAGAAATCTAGCCAGTAAAACCCAAGATATCTTGCTAGATTTTAGCTATTAAAATTACACTCCTTTGGGAACCCTCAGCAAAGGGGAGGAGAGGAGAGATGCTGAGTTGTGCAACAGGAACTGGCCAGTTGGGTCCCCAGTGGGGTAGCTCAGACTACTACTCATACCGGTAGGTTATGGTCCTTAGTTCTCAAAGAGGATTATGACATCAGGAAGATGATGCCATGATTTGCAAGTGAATTGGATTTAAGTGATTAAACATATTTTCACATTTGACTGTTGACTTTCAAAGCACAATCTAGACAATTCTTTGTAAATATCAACAGTAGATTGTTAAGGTCTGGATTATTTAGTCTCTTCTGATTGTCCTTTAGCTATTTACCTACACCAGAGAGAGTGAAGAAGCCTGGAAAGATGTCCAACTCAAATCATTCCAGTCACCAGCCTCATAAATCCCAGTGAAAAGTTTGCTCAGAGAGCAGACTGAATGGAACTCTGCTGAAATGAGGTTTGGAGAACTCTCTGGGGAATTCACCCACCTATTCTTTCCACAGGCCCCAATTACCATGGATAATTGAGACCTGTCTGGAATACAATATACAACTCTCTAAAGCTCACCATCTGCCAGCATCCCACAAAGACCACATTTTCTTCCTTGGTGACATGCGCTGCCAATTGTGGGTAGTGGCAAATGGTGGCCTCATTGTTGGAAGAGCCTGAAAGAACATTTTTTTCTTTGTCAAGAGTCAGATCATTAATTTGTGAGTGGCTAACTTCTTCCATTACAATGCTAATAGAATCAAACCTCTAACTGTGAGACAGTGAACCCTCTTCCCATCTGGATAATTCAGTAATTAAAGGCCCTGCCAATGACAATACATCTGTCAGTAAAATACAGGTCTGTTTTAGACACACACACACAAACATTCATGAGAGCAAAATAAAGCAAAAGGCAAAATAGAATCAGTACTAAGAAGATAGATCCTCTGTGTGCCCCTTCCTCTCCCACTTGAGTGCTGATTTTAGTTGATTTTCTTGCTGAGATCTCCTGTTGAAGTAAGTGCTCTCCTCAGTGGAAATCTCCCACCTGGGGTACATTCTCACATTAAAATTTTGCTTTGTCTTCTTTTTTCTTTAATAAGCTATAAACACTTCCTTTGGCATTGAGGTACTAATGAATACCAAATAGTCAGCTGGTAGGTCTTCTGGGGAGGGCAAATAGCTGGGCATAATGCCAATAGTGAAAAACCCAATTAGGTCCCAGAAGGGTAGTGTTGAAACATCTCTGACAGGACATTAAGCTGTGTGAGCTCTCAGTGATGCAGAGCCCTTGCAAAAGAGCCCTTTACCTGGAGAATCTTCCTTCAAGGTCCAGGAATTTGCAAGGGCTGGGCAGGGGTGGGGAACCTGCTACCTCGAGGCCACATAAGGCCCTCTAGGTCCTCAAGTATAGCCCTAGCCCTTTGACTGAATCCATTTGGACCTAGAGGGCTACATGTGGCCTTGAGGCCGTAGGTGCCCCACCCAAGGTGGGTATCCTCCTTAGTAACTCATGGGAAATAGCTTGAAATGACTCAAGACATAGGAAAACTATCAAAGAGCCATGTAGGACATATCACTTGTTCTCTTAGGATCCAATGCACTATAAATGATTTTTAAAGACTAGAAAGAGAGGCTATTTTAGGTACTTTTTTGTCCTTTCCACTGGGACTACCCTTTCTCAAACTTTCCTTAGGTGCTGGGAGGGGAGACAGTAGCCATAGGAAAGCAATAGGTTTTCTTTAGCATATAAATATTTGCTCCCAAACAATTTTGTTTTGTTTTGTTTTACCTTCTAAATAAACTAATCCATACTTTAAAATGAAAAGCTCCTGATTGGATGATTAAAAATAACTACAAAAATGACAGTAAAATGACTTTTAAATAAATCAAGAGGCAAGGTTAACTTAACCTGATGTTTTGCTTTTAAATCACTTTATTTCCTAATTTATTCCTCCCCCACCCTGTATCCAAGAGCCACTCCCCCAGGCCTAATTTATAATCTGCTCTTTGAAAACAAACATTCTGGAGTAGAGAGAGATTGATTGGGATCCCAGACTAGACCAGAACAACGTTCCACGTCTGCCACTGGCCCTTATTCATGCTATGACCATGGGTAAACTATTTGACTTCTCTGGCCCACAGTTTCCTCTTCTACATGAAAGTGATAATATGTGAGAAGACTTACTTTTTTGGGTCATGAAGATTAATTCCAAAATTATTCACTCTATTTGTCTAATTTTTTTTTCAATACTTCAATTATCACATTAATGGAAGTGTTGGTACAGGTGTTAACCCATCTATGCCTTCCATTTATGTCCTCAAAAAATGTTCCATAAAAGATCTTCCCAATGTGGGTAAACTATCATTCCACTTGCTTTTTCAATGTAACTTCTGTTGAATGATAGAACCAACTTCATGCAAGTCAATGTTGGTAACTTATGGCAACCTACAAGGTATCCTTGACATAGCCCCATATTTGGTGACTCCATGGATAAAGTGTAGTCAGGCTGACCTAAGTTTAAACCCTGACACGACACAGACACTTGCTAGCTACGTGACCATATGTGAGTCACTTAATTTCATGCAGCCTCAGTTTCCCCATATGTAAAATAGAGATAATAATAGCAACTATCATACACAACAATATTGTTGTGAAGATCAAGTTAGATAGAATTCAAAGATCACTGCAGATGGCAACTGCAGTCATGAAATTAAAAGACAATTGCTCTTTGGAAGGAAAGCCATGTTAAATCTGGAGAAGAAACTAAAAAGCGGAGATATTAAATTGCCAAGAAAGATCTATATAGTCAAAGCTATGATTTATTCCAGTAGCAATGTATGGCTGTGAATGTTGGACTATAAGCAAAGCTGAGCTCTGCAGAATTGATGCCTTTGATTTGTAGTGCTGGAGAAGACTTTTGAGAGTCTTTTGGAGATCAAATCAGTCAGTACTTAAAGAAATTAATTCAGGCTATTCACTAGAAGGTCAAAGGCTAAAGCAGAAGATGAAAAACTTTGGCTATACAATGAGAAGATGGGAGTCATTGGAAAAGACCTCCATAATGGAAAAATTGAAAGCAAAAGGAAAAGGGCATGGCAGAGGATGAAATGGATAGATGGTATCATGGAAACAATAAACATGAACTTGGACAGACTTTGAGAGATAGTGGAGGACAGAAAAGTCTGGTATGTAATGGTCCATAGGGTCATGAAGAGTAGGAAATGACTGAACAACAGAACTACTAACAAAAAGTATGTCACAAATCTAAAAGCACTATATACATGCCTGCTGTTTGTTAGGATCACTATTAGTAATTACTTCAGAAACTGCTTTAAAAAGTGATGGCTAGAAAGTCTCTGAACATCAACCGACAAACATTTATTGAACACTTACTATGTGCTAAATACTCTACTAAGGACCAAAGAAAGACAAAAGCAATTCCTGACCATAAGGACCTTAGCTGTGTAAAGCCAAGCATGAGCAGCTTTCCAAAGGATAGTTGCTGTGAACAGCTTTCAAGGTTCTGATTACATAGTATAGTGAACTTATTCAGTAACAAATCAGAGCAAAACATTCATAGAAAATCAAGGTACAGCATTCAGAATGTTACAACTTATCACAGAAAATCAAAATTCACCATGTCACAACTCAAACTTATCACTAAAATGACCACACGGTTTTCACCAAAGTGGTCACATAGTTTTGAACAAAGTACAATCATTTAGTCAATCAATCACGTAGTACCTCAATTATTCAATCATAAGGTACAAAATGTCAAAATCCTTCACCCATGGGACACACTAAATTACAAATCAGTCACTATTCAGACATCAGTCACTATTCAATCACAAGTCACTACTCAGTACAGTCTTAAGGGGTAGTGGGAAATACACAAGCCATCCACCCCTAGGTCTCTAGTAAATTGCAATTTCAGTCACTACTCAGTACCTACGGAGAGGTCTTTTCATCTTGACTCGGGGCAGGCTTTCAGCTTCCATTGCTCCTCTTCCACAGTGCCAGATTCCACCCACATCTAACCAACTGCCCCCTGAGTTCAAAGGCAGACGATTCCCAGTTCCTTGTCCAGCTCTCCGTGCAGTTCCTACTCCACATTAGAGCTCACAGTGTTCGGTCCATCTCAAATCCTTTCTCTGTTCCTGGGAAGACAAGGCTTAACAAAGCCACAGGGACATTCATACACATTAACAAAGCCACAATAACATTTGTACAGAATACTGACACCACAGTCATGCTTCCTCAGTCTTTGGCAGCTCCAGCTGGCCCTCAGAATTCTTCAGCAGCTTCATTCTCAAAATCAAAATTGCTTTCTCCACAGAAATTCCTCTCCAGCAGCAGCAGCCCAGCCTTCAGGTGCTCATCCCAAGAAGTTCTGACTTTCCCAGCAGGGGTTTTTCCTTACATACAGTATTGCTCATCCTTGTTCAGCCCCTTCCTGTCATATCAGCAACAGGGGTTCATACCTTCTGTTTCCTTAACAAAGGCTTAATTTGAATCTTGGTGCTAAGTATCTGTCAGTTTAGCAATACAAAGGGATCTTCAAATTCCATTACCATTACAACTTGTTAATGGGGGAGACAACATGCAAGCACTTACCTATAAGACAGATCAGTTAAATTTGTGATAGCCTCAGAGGGAAGCCTCTAGCATTAAGAGGAACCAGGGAAGACCTTTTGTAGAAGGTAGGATTTTATTTAAGACTTGCAGGAGGCCAAGGAAGCCAAAGGAGGAGAAGACAAGGAAGAACATTTCCAGGCATGGAACACAGTGAGTAAAAATTTTAGGAGGTAGAGGTGGGAAATGAAGTGTCATATATAAGGAACACCAAGGAAGTCAATGTGACAGGATAGTACTGTAAAAGAAGAGGAATAACATATAAAAAGACTGAAAGGGAGGGAGAGACAAGATTGTGAAGGGCTTAAAAACCAAAGAGAATATGAGGGCCCAAGTCCAGCTGCATAAAATTCTTCTCCCTGGTAGAGTTTGATTTGTGAGTATTCCCTGCATGAAGAGGAGAGTTCACAAGAGCATGGGCAAGAGAGACAGACAGACAGACAGACAGACAGGGGTGGGGAACCTGCCACCTCGAGGCCACATATGGCCCTCTAGGTCTCAAGTATAGCCCCGGTCTTTTGACTGAATCCATTTGGACCTTGTGGGCTACATGTGGCCTTGAGGCCGTAAGTGCCCCACCCAAGGTGGGTATCCTTCTTAATAACCCATGGGAAATAGCTTGAAATGACTCAAGACATAGAAAAACTATCAAAGAGCCGTGTAGGACATATCACTTGTTCTGTTAGGATTCAATGAAAGACAGAGAGAGAGAGAGAGAGAGAGAGAGAGAGAGAGAGAGAGAGAGAGAGAGAGAGAGAGAGAGATCTTAGTTTCTTAGTCTTATGGCTTCCAACTCAAGAGAAAAAGTCACTGGACTGGGAAATATGACTGTTCAAGTTCACTAACTATTTATATGACCTCTAGCCTTAGTTTCCTTCTCTATAAAATGCAAAGACTGTATCAGATGATCTCTGTGTCCTGCCCATTTTAATTGCTTAGCCTATAGTCTTGGCCTATACTCTCTGTAAGAAGAAACAAAGCCTAGTATTTCATAGCTA
This sequence comes from Petaurus breviceps papuanus, assembly GCF_028583685.1. NCBI lineage: Eukaryota > Metazoa > Chordata > Mammalia > Diprotodontia > Petauridae > Petaurus > Petaurus breviceps. Next base: position 41,680,585 of record NW_027185655.1, read on the forward strand.
TAATGAAAATTCTCTGGGAGAGCTAACCCATGAAACACTTCACAAAGAAGGGGAAAATGAAAGAGGAAAAATTGATGCACAAAAGAGGCACCTCTCTGATTTCATAGTGTTTTCTAAGGCCAGCTCTGCCTATGTTTATCTGTTAAGAGTGAAGGTCTTTGCAGTTGCTGGAGGGGGCAGGGGTGAAGAAAGGAAATCGATTTTAGAGCATGCAGCCCTGGTTTGCACAGGGCAGAGACTATCCTGCAAAACACATTGTAAGGTTTTTCTTTTATCTTGGCTCCTCCAACTCTTTTCCTAATTTTCTCTATACCACAACTTTATACCACCAGGTGTCAGCCTTGTGTAGATTTTAGTAGAGAATAAGTCGCAAATAATTATAAAGAACTATGCTTTCACCTCCAATCACCCTTCAGACAACTTTATTTCATTAAGAGTTTAGAGGCTGTTGTATGTGGACTTAGGACTTCCACTTTCACGGATGCATCAACATTAATAAACTGACCACTCGGAAAGTATCGATGGGTGACAAAACCTTCCTTTAAATATTTTGTTTCAGTTTACTAAGAAGATTTTGGAAGCAATTTCCTCTAACACCTCTCTCTAGCTTTTCCCTACCTCTCTGCCCTGGCAACAGCGGGCTTATTCACACAGATTAACATGGAATTGGAAAATTGTATTTCTTTCCTATTATTGACTTTTGTCCAGTGTTCTTTGCTTTTCTCCCACATCATCCCACCACCATGTAATCAAGAGTATTGTAAAGTAAAGAAGCTGAGAAAAAGCTTTGTTTAAATACTTGCCCCAAATCTCTATACAGCTGCAGACTGGTTGAAGAAATTGAGGATGTTTAGCCTAGAGAAGTGAATTCTCCGTGAGGATGTGGTAGCTGTCTTCAAGGATTTGAAGGGCTTCCTGTAAAGGAAGGAGACGACATCTTGTTCTTGACCACAGAGGTTGGAACCAGGAATAAAGAGGGGGGTCATAAGCACAGATAAAGGGGCTGCAGAGTCAATGTAACATCATTGGTGCTGACCAAAAGAGGAATGGGCTACCATTGGAGATGAATTCCCCAACACTGAAGGTTCTCAAGAGGAGGCTGATGGACCACATTTCAGCAATGCTATAGAGATTACTGCTAATACCCAGATTGTTCTGGTTGGCCCCTGAGGCCCCTTCAAATACTGATGTGCTATGGTTCTGCCTATACTCTTCTAAACCCAGTCTTCCCCAATATTGTAAAATGTTAGTCAGTGCCTATGAATTTACAAGCTACAGGAATTTATGTATTTGTTCTATTTTTTTAAGAGCACCACTTTTATGAGTCAACTTAGATATTCTGCATTCAGAGACTCGATGTACTTTTTACAAAGTTCTGTATTCTTTAAGGGTTGAGTAAGTTTTTGAGGGGGATGTTGGGGCCTAGGGATTTTTAGTGTTGGATTTTTCTAGACTGATTGGATCCCCAGTGGTATATACTGGAACTCTTACCAGGGAAGGGGGTGATGTGGGGCCAGCTTCAGAGAGGAACAGGATATTTGCCTGATGGCATAGGGATCTAATTAATCACATTTCCCCTAGGTATTCCAGGTAGCTGTGGCCAACCACTTCCAATGCCTAAGAACATGGTGTCCTGGGAATCTTTCTGTCTTGAACCATTAATGAGACTAGGGATTGGGTCAAAGGGAACCCCTGCTCAAACTTTATCTTGTCTTCTGTGTCCCCAAATCTGGGATCCCAGGATTCCTTGGTTCTTTTGTACTAAGTCTTAGCATGCCCCAAAAGTTGAACTAACCAAATAATAGAAGAGAAAGAAGAAGGAGGGGAGAAGAGAGAGGGGAGAGAGGGAAAAAGGAGAGGTTACAGGGTAGAAGAAGAAAGACTGAAACTACAAAGCCAAGTTTTTTCTACTCAGTTCCTCATATCCAGGATAGAGCAGGTATAGGATAGTGTTTCATCTTCTGTTTTTGAAGAAGATGAATGACTTCACAAGGGGATATCTTGACTTGCATGTGAATTGGATTTAAGTGGGCAGAGTTGCACAAAGCCTCACTCCATCCTCCAGAGTTATTGAAGTTCAGTTGGCAAGACAAAAGTCAGGACAACTGGTGATGGCCCGGAATGCGGTGGATAACCTTGACATCTTCAGTATCAGACCAAACTCTAATAGCTCCACAGAACTTGCATCAACTGCTTTCATGGCCGTTGGAACAAATTGTTCTCCATCACCCATTCCCCTGGAGGAAGTCTTCTCATGCTTAGGGTAGATAACCCCCAAACTCACCTATGGGTTTGGGACCTATCAATTACCCTCAACCTGTCTCCTGAGATGGTTTACTAGAATGTGGCTGCTGTGCATGCTAGAGCTTTTTGGAGATACAGGTGGAGTTGGTTAGACCAGCTGGACACCAGAGGTAGATAAGCAGCCCTGAAAGGACTCAGCAAGCACTCACACCAGACATGCTTGTCCTCCTTGAATGTCAATAAATCCCAGGTGCAGAGTCCTCCTGAGCCATACGAAGGGAAGAGAAGAAAAGTAACAATAGAGACTGGGGACTGATTCCCTCATCAACCGTCATCATGTCAGGCCAAAGAGAGACTAGAGTCAAGCTAGGCCTTGACCCCAATATAGTTTCTTCTCTTGTCTTGTCAGTAGGAAAGAGAAGAAGAAAAAACAGAACCATCAGGCTTTCACTCCCTCAGCATCCTGTGGACAAGATCCATGGGAAGCAAATTCAAGGGCAAAATTCCAGAAGCCTTGTCTGCTACTTCTAATGTCTACTCTCTGCTTGACCTCTTAGGATGAGGCCTATGGACATTGGAACCTCTACCAGAAATAACGCAAGATGGAAGGGAGTCCTCCTTAAATGGGATCTTCATTAAATGAGCAGACATTCATCTCTCTCCTTAGATGGCACCCAGAGTTATGCAAACAAGAGAGTCCTACCTTATGTTTATAATCAGAAACCATCTCCTCTATTCTGTGATACAGTGGGGAATCTTCCTTTACAGGAAGTTCTTGGGGCAGCTAGGTGGCACAGTGAATAGAGCACTGGCACTGGAGTCAGGAGAAACTGAATTCAAATCCGACCTCAGACACTTAACACTTACTAGTCATGTGACCTTGGGCAAGTCACTTAACTCCAATTGCCCTCCAAAAAGCAAAAAAGCAAAAAAAAAAAAAAAAGAACTAAGTTGCATTCTAGCCTCATATAATTAATTAACTGTTTGACCGTGGGCAAATCATTTAACTTCTACCTCAGTCTCCTCAACTACATACGTACAAATACATACATACACACATATATAAACATAATCATAACACAAAAGAGCCATTATAGTCTGCCAATGGAATTGAACATGATAAAATAAATTGGAATTCTAGCACCATATTGTAGAATCAATGTTTATTTCTCCACCACAGAAACCAGATTACCTGTCCCTTGTTCTGACTTCTCAATGACTGAGAAGCTACATTGGAATCAATTTTTGCATAATGAGTAGGGCGTAAGGAGGTTCAATCAGTGATGACCAACCAGTAGATCTAATTCAATGTCTTTCTTATCCATGGCACGTGCTGCATTTTGCAGTGTATAAATGGATCAAGATGGGCAAAGTTTCTTCCCTCTAGAAACTTATAGTCTAAGAGCCAATAATGAACTGGGCAGACATATAAATGACCAAGATAGATTCAAGGAGGAGAGAAATGAGAGTCATTATTTGATAGTCCAGATAATACACCATAAGGATCTAAGCAATGCTTTGTAAGTTTTGTTCCTAAATCTGGGATTTCAGTACTTTCATGGAGCCTTGGTCTCTTTAAGGTTCACATGCCCTCCATTGCTCAGATCACAATCTCTCCAAGACATCTTGCTTTGTATTCTAGAGGACTTTCTCTAAGTTCTTTTGCATTTCATGGGTCCCAGTGCAACACATAGACTGTCTAACTACTATTTCTTGCTTTAACGACACAACCTACTCTGCTCCTTTTCTGAGCATACATTTCCCATGTGATCTACCTTATACTACTTCTTGCATGTAAACTATGTTTGGAAACATACCATGGCCTTTTTCTAACATACGTCTTTTCTTCGCCTTCTGGAACTCTCACAATTTTGCTCTTTCAGAGATTGTCATGCTTCATGATTTGCTACGATGTAGTAACACTGGAAAACTACTGATGTTAAAACAAAAGTAAAAACAAAACCTTGGGCTTTTGTGCTGGGGAGTAATTTAGGAGTATTAAAAGCCCTTCATAATTTCCTAAATTCAGTCTAGTCCACTCTATGTGTGCTGTTCAGTTCTGGGTACAGTTTACTGTCTACATGTAATGTCTCTCTCAGATATGTGTACTGATTTTATGGACCAACAGTCTAACTGCATGCCACAGAAAACAGGCATTTGTCATCCATTTGATTTTACCAGTATGGATGGTTAGGTCAGTATTTTTTAGTAAGCCACATAATGTTCTGGGGTTCAATGCAATCAACCTAATGTCATTCACAAATAGGAAAAAAACCAGGAAATGCCTTTTCCATTTGTACCCTAGGCAAGACAGCCTCTATAACAGTGACAAGTAGATTTTGGGGAGTATAAATTTCATTGGTTTGTTCATTGCTAACATCAAGAATCACAGAGTAATTGAGAAGGGGAAGGAAAGAATATGCATATATTAAGTGCCTACTACATTCCACGCACTAAGCTAAGCCCTTTATAAAGATTAACTTACTTGATCCTCACAACAACCCTGTGAGGCAGGTACTATTATTATTATTATTCCCATTATACAGTTGTGGAAATTAAGGCAAATAGTATGATTTTCCCAGGGTCATACTAAGTGTTTGAGATCAGATTTGAATGCAGGTCTTCCTGACTCCAGGCTCAACACTCTATCCACTGCACAACCTAGTTGTCTCCAATTAAAAAGTCATTTTTGTGGTTGAATTTATCAAGGAACTTTGTACAGTATTAACCTATGCATGAGAAATTATTTTGTGCCTTATAACATTCCAACAATAAAAACAATCATCCTAACAGCCCTTAAGGTTTCACCTAAATGAAAAAGAGCTCCCAGGGAAGAAGAAAGTGGCTCCTAGGATTCATCAATATAAAGAAAATTTAGTGTAGTACATTGAAAAGATCATTGGACTTGGGGGAAGAAAAGACCCAAGGCTGGGCTCCAACCTGACAACTTACTACTTGTACAAACAAGGGCAAAGCCACAAGAGCTCTCAGAGCTCAATTTTCTGTTGGCAGCTGTGGTGTAGGACAGAGAGTTGTCATTTGAGAGTCAAAGGCCTTAACATCGATTAGCTATGCAACCTTGCCCAGGACGCTTAGCCTTGCTTTGCTTATCTGCTAAACAGAAATGGTAATAGTAATCACGATAATCATTCACATGTCTATGACATGTTAAGTTTTACAAAGTACTTTTTATATATTAGCTCATTTAGTCCTCACAACTACTCTGTGAGGCAAGCATCATTATTATCCTTCTTTTGTAGATGAGGAAATTGAGGGTGAGAGAGGTCAAGCAGTTTGCCCAAGGTCATACAGCTAAGTGAATATTTGAGGTAGCATTCGAACTCAGGTTTTTCTGACTCCAAGTCCAACTCCCTATGCATTCTACCATCTCACCACCTCAGATAACTTGCATTAGCTTGTGTTAGCTTTGCTCTATGGATCTGATATAAAAATGGGTGCCATATGCTCTATAACCACAACATATTACAGAAATGTCAACTAATATTGCATCCTTCCTATGGCTATGGTGGGGAAAGTGTAGTCCTTTTGTGCAGTTACTTAGATCCCAGAGGATGTTACACATAGATTCCTTATGTACTTATGAAATGAATGGAGGTCTCCAGCATGCTCCCTGCTTGGTCTGGTTAAGTCATTGTGTTTCCTAAGGGCCTTTTCCTCTTTTACTCAAACCTGCTGGCAGTCAACCAGATCCCATAAGCTCCTGATGGCTCAAAGGAACTGGCCGTGGGGAGATCTTCCCTTTCTCTCCAGAGCCTCCATTGTCCTTTTCCCACCAGATGTTGGACACCCTCTCCCAGATAGATGCTAACCCATTTCAATCCAACCACTGGAGGTAATCTACTCCAACCCAGTGGACTACAACCTTCCTTCCCAACAGTGATTGATGAAGTGAAGACTTAATAAAATTTTTTTCAATTCAATTCAATTCCATTCCATTCAATGGTTGTTGTGTGGAAAGTGCTTTGTAAACTGCTTAGCATGAGATGAAGTGAGACATGAGATCTGATTCTCTGTTTCATTATGGATACGGTATAACATGATAACAGAAATCCTGAGCATCTCTAGAAAGAAAGTCATGAAAACAGCTTGTGACACACTTCTTATCTTGATCACACTCCTCTAGAAAAAAGAAGAAAGCACATCTTATATATCATGAGAATCCATCAATGCCAAGCACAGGGCCCAGAATCAGGCAGCAGTCTCTTAACACTTAGAACACTTGTTTCAGATGAACTTGAGGGAAGGAACATATCTTTTTGCTGTCCAGTGAAAAATTCAAAATTTTATTTTCATTTCGTAAGCACATAAACATTTGCCATCTTGGTAAAAATGTCCGCAGAGGATGATTAGCTTGCCATTCGTTATACCAGAAAACTTTGGTCCATTCCCTGTGAAGAGGCATTGTCTAAAGGGAATGTTTTGAGTCATTCATGAGGAATGGAGTTCCATTTGCTGTTATGCAATTAACTTTTGATTATCCAAGACTGAAATGACATTTCATTAGTTTCCCCATTAAAGAATGGAGCAATTTTGGTTTCCCCACAACTAGCAAGCTTAAGGAAGAATTTGGAGAGGAGAAAGAGGTGGAGGGAAGGAAAAAGAAGAACTGAGGAGAAAAGAGAGGGAAAGAGAGGGGGAGGTGAGTAGAGGGGAGGTGAGTAGGCTGAGTTTATGCCAATTCTAAACAATAGATGGCAGTATCACTTTGCCTTTGCCAAACCTGATGGAGGAGAAATTTTTACACAATCATTTTTCTCAAAAAACATTTTTTTTCCTTTCCTGAAAATCCAATTAAGCGATAAAAATGACCAAAAAAAAATGTTTCATCAACATGGAGGATCTTAGTCTGTGGTTAAACTTGATGATCTGGATGATCGAACAGACAGGCATATTGTTTCTGATAATGATAAGAATGACAGTTCAATTTCTCTGTTGTTTTGAGGTTTTCAAAGTATTTCTTCACAGTGGTCCTGGAAATGAGTCAGTGTAAGCACTGGTATCCCTATTTTACAGATATGGCAACTGAGGAAAAGCAAGTTTACTTGATGACTTTGGAGCAATGATCATAGTTAACTCAGAAGACAATAAGAAAAATGAAAACTGAATTTAAAAAACATTAAAAAGAGCATCCAACTACATAGGGGGAAAGATGGTTGGTTTCAAGTGTTTGCAAAGAAAAGGAATTAAGCTTGTTCTACTAGGATTCAGAAAACAGAACTAAGAGTGATGAGTGGAAATTACAAAAAAAGCTGACCCTTGAATCTATTACCCACTTTCCAAATCATCATTTGGTGCCTCAGGCCTTACCATTAACCTTGTTGCTTTGCCTGCTGGTCCCTAAGAACCATATCACCTTTCCTAGCCAGCTATGTCAGCTGGGCTACTGAAATATGGCTTTCTAAGACATGGTGGCTGCAGTTCCCCTGGGAGTGAGAGGCATTGACCCTTCTTTAGTACTAGCTTTCTGGTCTCATGACTCAGAGGGAACAATGGAGTGGAAGGGTGACTCTGCCCTTATGAGATGTTGGTCTTTGCCAGGGACTGCAGCACAGAAGCCTCCTTTTAGGGGTGTAGAGGCTTGGGCCTGTCCCAGATTTTTGTGGGTGGCATGGGGTAGGAACAGCAGAATACCCATCTCTACACCACCTTCATTTGACTTTCTCATTCCACCACCGAGAAGCATTGGGCTGCTGCTCAGTGAGATCAGGATCCTATTTCTGGGGCCAGTACATCCTTCCCTTCTAGCCCTATAGTCAAGGACACATCACAAGCTACCCAAACATTCGTATAGCCACTTCTTTTGCCACCTCTCTCTTCAATGAGTGACCTAAGGAATCCCATGAGACAGAGTTGGAGTCGGAAGCCCAGTGCTTTCCATTTCTGAACCTACCCCCTGCTTTCACCATCCCAGGCTCAACTTCCATGACTTTTTCCTTAGAGGAATACAAATGCTATCGGACTTCCTTTGAAGCTGCCCTCCTGGGGATGGTCTTTCTCCTGGGACTTGACCCCTGCTGCCTTGCCTAGTTCCATCTCTAGTTGGAGAGCACTTGGTAAAGAGTAATATACTTACATAGTAGACTTTCAAATAAAACTAGCTCTATGACAGAGCATAATTTTGGGATATGAGATCTCTGTGGCTAAATTTATTTTTCTCTCTATTTTTTGTCTTGTATTATAGGTATTTGTGTGTGTTAGTGGTCATGTGTTGAGAAATAAATATCATATTCTCTTTGAGAACTAAATCCCTCAGAAGCTTGTGAGTTTGGCAGGTATTGACATTATTCCAGCATGAAATCATATAGGAAAGCCCCATGTTGTCTGTTTCTTTCCAATTCTGACTTGTATGATAGTTGTTTGTTTGTTTTTGTATACATGTCTTCCCTACCAATACATAATAAACTCATAGGAGTAGGGTGCCTATCTGGTTGGTCTGTGGATTTTCCTCAGACACTAGTATTTTGTCCCTTGCCCAGAACAGTTTACAGTACAGGTTTGCAAGTGAGAAATGAGGATAGACTTGACCAAACTCAGTACTCCCCCTTAAACCTTTTACATCATAAAGAACAATCCAAATGTCACTTAGCCAAATCACTTAATAGGAGGGTAATCCTGGCTTCTGACACTTGTAAACTGCATAATCCTGGGCAAGTAATTTAATCCCGTTTGCCTCAGTTTCCTCAACTGTAAAGTGGACTGGAAAAAGAAATGGCAAACATCTCCAGTATCTTTGCCAAGAAAACCCCAAATGAAGTCCCAAAGAGTTGGACATGACTGAAACAATTGAACAATAGCTTTGCTTGAACCCTTGTAGCAGCCAGCACCCCAGCATCCCCAGGGTGGCTGCCAACACAGGTTCTTTGATCTGCTTTGATAAAGGAAAGCAACTCAAAATGGGTTAACAAGCTTAATTTAATCAGTCAAATATGTATCATTTACCTAGTTCAGGGGGAAAAGGTCAGAACCCCGAACTTCAGAATATACAGACAGTATTGTCAAGACAGAGAAACAGATCAAGTAGACGGTTTCCAAACTGTCCAACCATTACATCCATACCAAATCAAGATCTGGGTTTCATCAACATCTGGGTTTTTTTTTCAAAGCTGAGGGGCTCTCAACAACGTCTTCCCAGAATCTCATCTGATCAAATCACAGAACACTTCTCAAAGTGAGCCCCAAAACAACGCTACACATCAGGGCTTATATAGCCTTCTCCTGGCTCACAGAATGTAACAACCTTCTGGACCCACTGGCCAATCACAAAGTATCTACTGAAAAAACAAGCCTTCCACCCCAGGCTCCAGGTGCACTTTAGCCTAGGGGCCGGGAAGATCTTAAAAATTTATATTCCCATATACAACCCTCAACCCATGTAATAGTTGGATGCTTTATTTACTTAGAGGCAATGTGTAGTACCCGTAGTAGAAAGATAATTAGACTTGGATCCAGGAGATCTTGTTTAAAGTCCTTTCCTGTCTACTTACCAGACAGGGAAGTATTTTAACATCTCCAATCCTCGTTTACCCCACCTGCAAAGTGGAGCTAATGATACTTGCCCTAACAACTTCACAGAGTTAATATTAAGATCAAATGAGAGAACGTATGCAAAGCCCATCTATACTGTCAAGGTAAGCTATTGTTATAATGCAAGGTATCGCCCCTCTGAAATTTCTCTGTGTTGATGCTTGTAAACAGAAGATGGCTTAAACAGGAGTTGTAGTCTCTTTATATTTGTGTCTTAGAATTTGAATTTGGTTCATTCAAAGAGACCCAGATTAAGAGTTCCATTATTAATCTGAACTGGACTTCACAGTAGAAGGAGTGTTGTTAACTTTACCTTTTATTCCTTTTATCTTGATCCTTTCTACTTAAAAAAAATATTTTCCCAATTACATGTTAGTGTCAAACACTTTTTTTTAAATTTTGAGGTACAATTTCTGTCCTTCTACCCTTCTCCCTAAGATAGTAAGCAGCTGTTGCAGCAAGCACCCCAGTGTCCCCAGGGTGCCTGCTCACACAGGTTCCTGGATCCGCCCTGTCAAAGGAAAGCAACTCAAAATGGGCCAACAAGCTTACTTTAATCAGTCAGACATACATCGTTCACCTTGTTCAGGAGAAAAGGTCAGCACCCTGAACCTCAAAGTACACAGGCATAATTATCAAGACAGAAACATCAAGTAGACAGATTTCCAAACTGTCCAACCATCACATCCATACCCAGTCAACATCTGGGTTTCCACATTCTGGGTTTTTCAAAGCCGGGGGACTCTCAACAATGGCTTCCCAGAATTCAGATCAAATCACAGAACACTTCTCAAAGTGAGTCCCAAAACAAAGCTACACATCAGGGCTTATATAGCCTTCTCCTGGCTCAGAGAATGTAACAACCTTATTGACCCACTGGCCAATCAAAAAGTATCTACTGAAAAACAAGCCTCCCTCCCCAGGCTTCTGGTGCACTTTAGCCTAGGGGCAGGGAAGATCTTTAAGTTTGCATTTCCATTACAGCAGCCTAATATAGGTCATATATGGGCAATTATGTAGAACATTTCCATGTTAGTAATTTTGTAGATGAAGATTCAAACAAAAAAGAAAGATAGAGAAAAATAGCATGTTTCAGTCTGCATTCAGACATCAGTTCTTTCTCTGGAGGCAGATAACATATTTTATCATGAGTCCTTGGGGATTGTCTTGCTGAGAATAGCTAAATCATTAACAATTCTTCATTGTACTCTTATAGTTACCATTACTGTTGCTGTTACCGTTTACAGTGTTCTCTTGGTTCAACTTCACTTTGCATCAGTTCCTATAAGTCTTTCCAGGTTTTTTGGAAATCATGCTACTTATCGTTATGTTATTATTATAATTGTCATATTATGTAATTATACTGTCATATATTATAATTATATTATCACAGCACAATAATTCCATCACAATCATGTACCACAACTTGTTTAACTATGCCCCAAATGATGGGCATTCCCTTGGTTTCCGATTCTTACCTACCACATAAAGAGCTACTATAAATATTTTTGTACAAGTAGGTCCTCTTCCCTTACCCTCTTATAAAAAAAATCTCTTTGGGATATGGACTTAGCAGCTCTTCTTATTTTTAGAGGAATCCAGTGGGAAAGACCTAAGTTTGAATACTATCTCCGACAGATACTAGCTATGTGAACCTGGCAATTAATCTTAGCCTGGCTCAGTTTCTTCATCTGTTAAATGGGCATAGAAACAATATCTACCTCACAGGGCTGTTGTGAGGATAAGATAATATTTGTAAAGCACTGAAAATCTGAAGGCATAATAGAAATATCATCATCCGTAAGTACTTTTTTTTTTGGCAAGCTTATGAAAAAATATTTTCATTTTAAACCATTTTGTCATCTCTTACTGGAGGCACATTTGTTGGCAGAATAAAACTATTTTCATCTTTTGAGTCTTCTCTGCATACTGTGTTGTAAAAGGAATACCTGTTTTCTTCAAGATAATCCAGTTTGGTGAGAGAGGTCAGTGTTCTCTCCTGGTCAAAGAGTGAGAGTAATTCATAACACCTGGTTGACACTTTCAGGTATAAGTCTGAATTACCTTGGGAGAATAGGGCAGCCTGGGTTAGAGATCTGAATGATATTGACTTGTATTCCTTAACAAGGGTGACAGGCAAAGTTATTTAGCATCATGTATAGGGTTTAAGAGAAAATAACGACCATCCTAGAGGATGCTCATGAATTGTCTTTCCATAACTCTTGTCTGGGGCAATCACAGTCCAAATGCCCAAGGAGGCAGCAGATGATGTGTCCACCCCTACCAGCAAGGTGAAATTTTGTTGAGTAGCAAATTTGAAGTTAGTTTCAGTCATTGATTCAGTATCTCATGAAGTTGTTGAGTTAACAATTCAAATGTAGACACTCATTTACAATACTCTTTTCCCAGTTCCTTCAGGAGCTCAGATCCATCTGTTTGCTTGATAGGATCTCTCTCTGTGCCTTGTCCTGAAAAATCAAGGCTGCCATTTTTCTGGAGGATTTCTTGGCCACCTACAATCTATCTATCTTCTGAATGACCTTATTAATTATGTCTCAGGCTGACACTAATCCTGATAAGCTTCAGAAACTCATTTCTGAGTGACATTGGGAAGTGAATTTAGCTCTCACTTGTTTTGGGCCATCCTATTCTCAAACTGGTTCAGTACAGGATTATTCAATCAGGGCTAAACAGTCAGTTCCACAGGGACCATGTTTTTAACTGATGAGAATTAGTTGACCTACCAGGGGTGGGGGACCTGTGACCTGGAGATCTCATTTGGCCCTCTAGGTCCTCAAATGAAGCCCTTTGACTGAATCAAAACTGCATAGAACAAAGCCCTTTAATAAAAGGATTTGTTCTATAAAACTTGGATTCAGCAAAAGGTTGCACCCAAGGACCTAGAAGGGAATATGTGGCCTGGAGGCCACAGTTTCCTACCTCTGTCAGTCTTCTGAAATCCCTAGAACTTCAGATCTGCTGATAACAACCTGAAAGAAAAAGAGCCCCAAGGGGAAAAAAATTGTTTTTTTCTCATGAGACTGGAGAATTTCTGATCAGAAGGATCCTAATAAAGATAAAAAAGATAACTCATGTAACCTCTTCAAATGGTTTCTTAAAAGTCCAGAGAGAGTTAATAATAGAGAAGTGCAAAATAATTTATATATGTATATATATGGTGTATATATACACATATATGTACATATATACACATATGCATATATACATACATACACACATATAGTTGTTGAGTTATATCTGGCTCTCTGTAATCCCATTTGGATATTGTCTTGTCAAAGATACTTCCTTCTCCAGCTTATTTTACAGATGAGGAAACTGAGGCAAACAGGGTTAAGTGACTTGCTCAGGGTCACACCGTTTGTAAGTGTGAGACCAGATTTAAGCTTATGAAGGTGAGTTTCCATGATTCTAAGCACTAACCAGTACACTACCTAGTTGCCCCGCCCCCCATCCTATAACTGTAGATATCTATTAAATTGTAAGCTCCTTGAGGGCAGGAATCATAAGGGAATTTAAACATCATTTAACCATAATTTTATAGAGAAAAAAACCAAGGTCCATATTTGTGTAGTCACATGACCAGGGTCATACAGACAACAGAAATCAAATTCGAATTCTGGTCTTCTAATTATAAATTCTGTAATCTAGGACAGGCAGTCCCCAACCAAAAATACTAGAGAATGAGAAACAAAGGAATGACTACAATGGACAACAAGGGACACTCACCCACCCCCACATGCCACTGGAAAACTCAAGAGGATTTTATCTTCTTCAACCAATTTCCTTTATTGAGGGGGTTTTAGAGGACCCTAGCTTATAACTGGAATCTTCTGCACTGCTGCCTTAACATGTAAAAAATGCTGGCAAGGCCTCTGAAGTCGGGATTGTAAAAGGCTGGGGTTCATCCTTTTATAAATAAAAATTCTTTGGTTGTCAGCTCCAAAGGCTGTCCATTATGTGTGTGTGTGTGTGTGTGTGTGTGTGTGTGTGTGTGTGTGTGTGTGTTGGGGGGGGGGCAGGGCAGGTGGAGGGAAGGCCAGGGAATGTGACCCTGGAACTGTTTTTTTGACCCTTTGTGACAGTCTCCTTCAGGTTATATCTGTCGTCAACTTAGAACTAAATAGTTGCTTTCATTTGCTAAGGTCCAGGAGCTCAACCTCTCCCCATTTCCCTTCTTACTGCAAAACATATCTTCAATCCCCAGGGCCACCTCCTTGAGCCAAAATGTTCCAAACCACCTAATTGGCCCACTGCCAGGCAGAGCTGTTTGCTGTCAGTTGCTATTTCCTGTCTCCTCGGCCTTTCGACTCAGCAACAGGCTGGCACATCATCTCCTTTGGCTGAGAATCTTTTTTTAGGGAAGTTGCATTTAGTCAATCACCTCTTCAAAATAGCAGCACTGGTTTATTCTGCAGGACAAAGCTGGACGTGGATTTTCCCTTCCATGTGCTTCCCAGGAATGAATCCATGTATTTACTGTGCAGAATGAAGCCTGGCAAATGAAGGGTTCGGCAGAGCTGGGCTCCCATGACACTTGCTGGAATTTGCCCTGTTCCGGAAGCATGTTTTACTTGTTTTGTGAAATGTTCAAAAATGCTGGTTGTTAGCAGACAGGAGCAGGAGGGCCCCACTGTGCTAATGAGGCCGAAGCCAATGACTCATCATGTCTTTATCTATGATTGCTGAGTTTAGTCTCACAGGATTGAAAGGGGAAACTTCATCAAGGCAGGATGATTTGCCTTGCTGTCATGGTGACAAGATGCATGTTATTACAGGTAATCAAAACTGGATGGCCCTCCTGCATTCCTCTGAGGAGGAGACCTCAGTCGGATACCTTCTGATGTCAGCGCCAAGAGGTATCGAGAACCCAGTCTGGAATGGATATTCTCAGCCCCAGACCAGGAACATTCTAGGGGTACTTTATTTAGGGGGACACTTTCTGTTATATTCCTTATTCAATTTCATAGTAAGATTTTTTTTTCTGGAAGATTTCATTTGTAAGATGAAGATTCAGTAGCAAGTTTCATTCTTAGTAATAAGCAACTTTCAACTTGGATACTTCTAATACTTTCATTCCATAGGGGCAGTGAGGTGGCCCAGTATATAGGTTTCCAGACCTGAGTTCAAATTTGACCTCAGGCACTTAGTAGCTCTGTGACCCTGGACAGGTCACTTAACTTGTTTGCCTCAATTTCCTTACCTATAGCACGGGAATGATAAGAATAGCACTACCTTCCAGGGTTGCTGAGATCAAATGAGATAATAATTGTAAAGTGCTGGGCACACATTAAGTACTCTTACTATGTTACTAAATGTTCCTATTATTATTCTTACCATAGGGGCAGCTAGGTGGTATAGGGGCTGGCGTATCAGGCCTGGAATCAGGAAGACCTGAATTCAAATCTGGCCTCAGACACTTGCTAGTTGTGCAACTCTGGGCAAATAGCTTAACACCGGTCTGCTTCCGTTTCCTCATCTGTAAAATGGGCATAATTATAGCACCTACATCCCAAGGTTGTTGTGAGAATCAAATGAGAATAATTTCAAAGCACTTAGTACAGTGCCTAGCTCATAGTAAGCCCTCTAGAAATGTTAACTATTATCATTAGTTATTATGTCTTCCCTGCTACTCTATCCTCCACCAACTGTCAGCTCCCCCATGAAAGAGGAGTTAAATATCATTATATTCAACTTCTATGACCTCATAGATTTAGAATTAGATGGGCCCTTACAGACCATGCTAGTCCAACCCCATACTTTTACAGATGAGGAAGTTGAGGCTCTGAGAGGCTACGTAAATTGCTTGTGTGTAATAAGTAGCAGACCTTGGATCTGCAACCAGATTTCAGTCTCCTAATTCACTGCTCCTTTTGCCATACTGAGCTACCGTCATAACAGCAAGCTCTCATTCGTTAGATGAGGTTGGGATAGCCACTAGGACCCCTTGACTGCTGCAGTTATGGCCCCATTATCATAATTCTGCTACTCACCTCTAACTCCTACTTCTATCTCTGACTCTAACTACTTTCCTTCCTTCCTTGTGGAGTTACTCTAATCTACTGGGTTTATCTCTCAGTTGATAATTTTTGTTTAGTGTGTTCAGCATTTTCTTTTTTTACTCAAATCCCTAGCCTCATTTTCAGGATTGGAACTCAGACTCTGCTCCATTCCACGCCCTTTGGTAGTATGAGAAGGACCCACTTGGTCCTGGATGCTCTGGTTAAGAACCCCACTTCCTGCAAGAATGCTTGGGTTTTGATTCAGTCCCCTGATGGCTTGACTCCATTTCTGTCTTTTCTTTGCACTCCTGAACTTGGAATTTGCTCTGTCCCTTGCTGTGACCCCAACAGGTCAACATGATGTTGCTGGTTTTGCTGGTGGCAGATCTTTTGCAAGGTTCAAGTACTTTGTACTTTCTCTAGGCACTGCTCCCAACTTCTCTCTTATTCCTGGAATGGCATGGAGCTGTGCGGCCTTGGTTCAGGCTGTGTGCTGTCTGGGTGCTGGTATGACCCTGTCTTCTGGGGCATCTCTGATGTGAGCTGCCCAAGTCTCTTACTGGTTTGGCTCGGTCCCTTGTGGTGACCCAGAGACAGGCTGTGGTGGTGATGATGACCTGGCCCTATCTCCTGTGACTCATGGGCTAGGCTTCTCTGCATGCTAGGATGGCCCTGTTTCCCATCATGGGATCAGGTCACTTGCTTATTGGACATTCCATCGATTCTGTGCTGTCTGTGCTCAGCACCCCCACAGGATTCTGACAGTCCTTTTGAGGAGTCTTGGACTAGACAAAATGTCTTATAGCTGTTTTCTCTTTGGTTTTCTTTATCATTATTCTGTCTGGGACAGTTTTAGAGCCTTACATAGGTGCTTGTGGAGGATGTAAGCTCCTCTAAGTTTTATTAAGCTACTGTCTTGTTATAATCTCCATCCTCTCCTGTCAATCCTTTTTAGATGAACTGCTTTCTAACCATTCCTTCACCATCTTATCCTGTGAAAGTGATGTTAATCCAAGTGTAATTTTACTTTAGTCTTAATAGCAGATTCACTTCAATGTCCTGGACTGTCTTTGAATTCTGACTCTTCCATTGGATATTTTGGTTATTTCTCTTAGCTTTGTGTCAACTGCAAGTCTGATAAGCATGTCCTTTGTGCCTTTATCTAGGTCAGGGGTGGGGAACCTGAGGCCTCCAGCCCACAAGTGGCCTTCTAGGTCCTCAGGTACGACCTTTTAACTGAGTCCAAGTTTTATAGAACAAATCTTTTTATTAACGGGATTTGTTCTGTGAGGTTTAGATTCAGTCAAAAGGCCAAACTTGAGGCCCTACAGGGCCTTGAGGCCACAGGTTCCTGTATTGTTAATGCATTTTTGCTTAATGGGAAGATATTTCCCATCCATTAATAGGAGATGTGAATATCACATTGGCACTACAGTTCCCCACCCCTGCCTGGGTCATTGATAATAGAATTAAGCAACATTCAGTCAAGGATATGTTCCTATACAACTCCACTGGAGGCCTCCTTCCAAGTTGACACGGAAATTCTTGCAACTATTCTTGTTTTATTCAATTAGTTTGAACATATCTAATTGGATTGTCCTGTATCCTAACTCTTTCCATATTTTCCACAATTTAGCACGAGGTACTTTAATCACATTTTTTTGCTAAAATTGAGCTAGACTTTATCCACTGCCCTCCCTTGATTTGCCAGCTAGTAACCCTGTCTAAAAAATGTCTGGCGTGACCCGTTCTTGATGAAGTCATGTTGGTCCCTTATGATAAATGCTTCCTTTTCTACACATCACCAAGCATTTCCTTGACAATATGTTGTATAATTTTGCAAGAAACTGAGTTAAACTCATGTAATTTGGAGACCAGGAAAGAGATGCTGTTTTGAAAACTGGTATGCTTGCCCAAGCTGAGTTCCCTATTACTCCTATAACTTCTATCACTAACAGTAGCATAGCAATTGGGCAGTGATATGACAAAGTGGATAGAGAGACATGTCTGGAGTTAGGAGGTCCTGAGTTCAAATCTGGTCTCAGATACTTACTAGCTGTTTGACCCTGGGCAAGCCAGTTAACCCTGTTTACCTTAGTTCCTCTTCTGTAAAATGAGCTGGAGAAGGAAATGGCAAACCACTCCAGTATCCTTGCCAAGAAAATCTCAAAAGGGCTCAGGAAGAGTCAGAAATGACTCAACAAAAGCATAGCAATTATGCTTGACAGTTCCTTGCATACCTAAGGATGCAGTTTTGTCCAGAGCAGGTGACCTGAATTCATCAGGGGCAGTTAGGTGTTCTCTTTCTAGGTGGTTAGGCAGCGTAATGAACAGAAAGCCAGCCTTGGAGTCAGGAAGGGCTGAGGTCAGATCCTGCCTCAGACACATAGCTGTGTCACTTTGATCAAGTTACTCTTTTCAAGCTTCTGTTTCCTCATCTGTAGTAAAATGGGAGTGATAACAGCACTATTTTTTTTGATAATCAGATGAGATGCTATACAGAAAGTGCTTTGCAAACCCTAAAGCACTACATAAATACTAGCCATTATGATTATCTTGAGATTATATTTATCTTGAGAAACAGTTCCTCATCAATCACTTTCTTGTCCTTTTCTGTAAACAGATCATCCTTCTTGTCAGAGAGAAAAATTAAAAAAGAATTGAGCAGCAGACCCATTCATTCTTTGATCATCACATCAACAGCATAACTCAACACACTCATTTTGTTGCCTTCCCTTTCCTTGCTCATATTGGCTCATTCTTAGTAATAGCCCTGGTGACACTGTTCAGACAGTGGAGTCCTATGCTTCTGCTTTCATCCTCTGGAACTCGCCTTGTTTCCACCTTCTGATTCAGTGCTTTGAAAATCTAAGTTGGCCATTGAATTGCCTGTCCATGTTTATGAACCTTTTGAAACCATTTCCTGTCCCTCCTCGATGAAATTGTGTGTGCATGTGTGTGTGTGTGTGTGTATGTGCGCACACACATGTTTCTAATTCTGTTTTCTAGCTTTTTTCCTATCCCTTCTATGGGATAGAAACTCAAAGAGACTTTTCTTGGTGTTAATGGTGGTTTCTCTGATGGTATTCATTGAAATATTTATATATAGAAATCCAAAATGGCAAAAATGTGTCTGGCATTGAAGCAATACAGGTAAATTTTAAATTGTTCTGGAGAAGAAAGCAAATTCCTGGGATAGGACACAGATCTGGACCTGAACCATCAATATAACACCATGTCAGTGTGATATGATCATTTGGAAGAAGAAGAGGTATCTTCAATACCTCTAAGAAGATGCTTTTTCTCACCTCTGCTACCTGGTTTCTCTGCTTCCTTCAAGACTTAGTGCAAATTCCACCTTCTGCAAGGGACATTTCCCAGCTTTCCTTGAACTCTCCCATACTGGTTAGCACCTTTCCTAAGATTACCTCCTATTTACACTGTGTATGTATATGTGTGTGTGTATGTGTGTATATATACATATATAATCTTGGGATGGATGTGCTGTTATTAGCGCCATATTATAGATAAGGAAACTGACTCACAAAGAGAGTAAGTGATTTGTCCAGGGTCATATAGCTAATAAGTTTCTGAGGCAGGATTTGATAAATAGTATACTACATGAGTATGTATACGTGTGTGTATATATAATATTACACCTAGTTGTAATGGGAATGCAAATTTGGAAGATCTTCACTGCCCCTAGGCTAAAGTGCACCTGAAGCCTGGGGTGGGAGGCTTGTTTTTCAGTAGATACTTTTTGATTGGCCAGTGAGTCAATAAGGTTGTTACATTCTCTGAGCCAGGAGAAGGCTATATAAGCCCTGATGTGTAGCGTTGTTTTGGGGCTCACTTTGAGAAGTGTTCTGTGATTTGATCTGTATTCTGGGATGCCGTTGTCCAGGGCCCCCCCGGCTTTGAAAAACCCAGATGTGGAAACCCAGATGTTGACTGGGTATGGATATAATGGTTGGACAGTTTGGAAATCTGTCTACTTGATCTGTTTCTGTCTTGATAATTCTGCCTGTATACTTTGAAATTCGGGGTGCTGACCTTTTCTCCTGAACAAGGTAAACGATATATGTCAGATCCAAGAACCTGTATGGGCAGCAAACCCTGAGGACGCACTTGGGGTGCTTGCTGCTACACTAGTACAAACATTATATATGCTACATACCTATTTATCTTTCTCTCCGAGAGAGTTGTTCAACCATCTTTTAGTCATGACCCCATTTGGGTTTTTTTTGGTGATTTACAAACCTTAAAATTCTATATAAATACTAGTTATGATTTGATTACTGGAGTGATTTTCCATATCCTTCTTCAGCTCATATTATAGATGAAGAACTTAGACAAACATGATTAAATGACTTACCTAGGATCACACAGCTAGTAGTTGTCTGAGGTGACATTTGAACTCAGGAAAATGAGCCTTCCTGACTCCAGGCCTGGCACTATATCCACTGCACCACCTAGCTGTCCCTTTTGAGATTATCTTCCATTTACACTATAAGTACAAATGTATTTTACATATGTGTGCAAGAGTCATACAAGAGTGTAATATATATATGTGTATACGGATACAATATATATGTACATATTTATATAATTTATGAATATATCTAGATCTTTAAATATGTATCTTATTTCTCTCCTATTAGAATGTGATATAGTAGATAGAACTTGGAACTTGGAGTTAGGAAGTTCTGAGTTCAAATTCTGTCTTAGACTTTGTTGCTTTTTTATTAGTAAAACATTTTAAATAATTTCCTATGTCTTTGGGAATTGTTACATTGTTAACAAATTACATCATCAATAATTTGATATTAATTAAAACCTTGGAGATTAAGAGTTTTGTTGTAAAATACGTGAAAAGAGCTTTCTTCAATTTATTTCATGATTAATATTTAATGAATTCAGGTGGGAGCTAAGAGCTAATTGATTTTTACTGAGAAGGATGTTACCATGTTGATAATCAATAATGAATAGTCAAACATATTCCCAGATTGTCTTAAAACTTGCAATTGTGAGAATGAACAAAATAAGTAGAAGGTTGAGGGGTGATCACTCTACATCAGCTTCAGGTTGGGCCAGTTGACCCCAAAGTCTTCTGTATATCAAGGAATCCAAGAAAAGCACACAATGGCACCCCTTGTTTGTTAAAATATTTCATATTGCATTAAATCACCCGATATTGGGTGGAGAGAGAGGTGGGATTTTATATGGTAGAAGTCATTCAGTAAAAGCCCTCATCTTAGAGATAAAGAAACTGAGTCCCAGCTGAGGGAAGAGACTTGGCCAAGTTAACCTGAGAGTTGGAATTCGAACCCAGGTCCTTGTACTCCAAATTCAGTTCTCTTTCCACTGCTCTTTCCCTACCCCCTGGTACCTCACAAAATACCTAGTACATAGTAGGTATGCAAAAAATGTTGAATTGAACTTGTAAAAAAAAAAGGCAAGGAAGGAACAACATCATCTAGTTACCCTCTAGTAAGCTATGGACAGTCCAGGTCCTTTGGGTCTGCATGGAGAGTGGTCTTGTAGGTGGGTCATAAACATGGATTCCCTACCCCCTGGTACCTCACAAAATACTTAGTACATAGTAGGTATGCAAAAAATATTGAATTGAACTTGTAAAAAAAAAGGCAAGGAAGGAATAACATCATCTAGTTACCCTCTAGTAAGCTATGGACAGTCCAGGTCCTTTGGGTCTGCATGGAGAGTGGTCTTGTAGGGAGAAAGGTGGATCATAAACATGGTTTCCCTACCCCCGGTACCTCACAAAATACCTAGTACATAGTAGGTATGCAAAAAATGTTGAATTGAACTTGGAAAAAAAAAAGGCAAGGAAGGGACAACATTGTCTAGTTACCCTCTAGAAAGCTATGGACAGTCCAGATCCTTTGGGTCTGCATGGAGAGTGGTCTTGTAGATGGGTCATAAACATGGATTCCCTACAGGAAAGAGGCAAAAAATCCATATTTAATTACGGACCACAAGAAAGGAAGCGTTAATTATAACGTAAGTCCTTTGTGGTCTTTTGGCAAATCATCAATCTTTAAAAACCATTTATTAATATTAAGCCTCTTGCTTTATGCAACTCATGCTCAGGGGCTTTGGAAGGAGTCACAATATATATTGGTTCTTCCTAGTGGTTTCTAATACTTTAGGATTTCATGAGTGGTTATCCCATTCCATCCATTGTGAGGTGTGTACATGCTGACCTTGGAATCACAGAGATGTGGGTCCCACCTCTGACACATACTGGTTGCACGACTCTGGGCAGTTCATGTAACTTCTCAAGACCTCAAACCCAATGAAGAGTCACCTCCATATCAACCAGTCACTCCATCAACAAATATTATTTGGCACTAATTTGAGCCAGGCACTGTGCTTTAGGAATACAAATATAAAAGAGGAAACTGGCCCTGCTCTTCCATATTTGTAAAGCACTTAGAACAGTTTCTGGTAAACAGGAAGCCCTTAACAAATGGTTGTTCCCTTCCTTTTAAAGAACTTTCATTTCAACTGAGAAACAAAAAGTACCCTCTTTAAATGTACACAGGATATAAAGAGGATCGATATCAATCACTACAAGGTAGTTAAATATGAGGGAGTTGGGGCATGAGCATTTGAAGGGACTGGGGAAAATTTCATGTAAAAAGTGATGCACAAGCTGTGTCTTGAAGGAAAAGAAGGATTCCAGGAGAAAGAGGTAAGGAAGGAGTATATTCTAGGAATATGGGACAGAAGATGCAGTGGGTATATGTGAAGACTAGAGAGAGAAAAACAGTTTGGTTGGATTATAGAGAACAAACCAAAAAGCTTTAGCCAGTTTCCTGAGGGCTTTGTCTCAGTCCTAACACGTAGCTCTAATCAGATCTTCCTCACCCTTAATTTGGCCCACAGTAAGTGTCTAATAAATGCTTATTGCTTGTTATCCATAGAAGATGCTTAAAAATATTTATGTAAGTAGTGAGCCAAGAGTTTCTGCATGTCATTACTTAATTTTTACTTTTCTTACAAAGGTGCATAACTACCACCTTCCCTTAAAGCCCTGGTAGAGATAACCCAGGATCTTGAATCCTATGACTTTGGGAATGGCAGTGAACCCTAGACCACCAGTTGTCAGTCCACCAGTGCAGACCCCAGAGCCATCAGTGAGAGGAGCAATAACTCTAGAGAAGACCCTACTTTACTCAGCATCACCAACACCAACCACCAACCAAATGCCAAGGATGGGCAAGTAATCTCAAGAGCCCTGGGAATGGCAATGCCCTCTCCCTGACTCAGATCACCAGTCCTGAAGCTACTATTATCCCCAAAAAGCAGCTCTCCTGGAGAAGCAGACCTGCCAAGTGCTCCTGTGGCCATAGCTACTGAAGACACAGAAAAGAGAATTCTGGCCACCCAAGTGTAATGGGAATGTAAATTTAAAGATCTTGCCTGCCCCTAGGCTAAAGTGCACCTGGAGCCTGGGGTGGGAGGCTTGATTTTCAGTAGATACTTTTTGATTGGCCAGTGGGTCCAGAAGGTTGTTACATTCTCTGAGCCAGGAGCAGGCTATATAAACCCTGATTTGAGGCTTTGTTTTGGGGCTCACTTTGAGAAGTGATTTGATCAGATAAGACTCTGGGAAGCCGTTTTTTGAGAAAAACCCAGATGTTTATTTGGTATGGATGTAATGATTGGACAGTTTGGAAACCTGTCTACTTGATCTGTTTCTCTGTCTTGATAATTCTGTCTGTATACTCTGAAGTTCGGTGTGCTGACCTTTTCCCCCTGAACTAGGTAAACGATACATGTTTGACTGATGAAAGTAAGCTTGTTAACCCATTTTGAGTTGCTTTCCTTTATCAAAGCAGATCCAAGAACCTGTATTGGCAGCCACCCTGGGGAGGCTTGGGGTGCTTGCTGCTACACCAAGTCCTTAGCCCTAGTTGAGCCTCTAGTGGCTCAACATCAGAAAATAACTGGATTTTTCAGTACAGGTGACTGTTTTCATCTGCTTTGCTGTTAGACCCCAAGGACCACAAGACCTTTTCATCTGACTTCATTGCTGAAAACCTTCCCTATGTGCTGTCTCCACCATTAACATGTGAGCTCCTTGAAAAGCAGGGCCTTTCTTTTCTATTTGTATCCCTGGTGCTTAGCACAATCCTTTCCAAATAGTAAAGGTGCCTAATGAATCTTTTTCATTCATTCAAGTTGAACAAACAATTGAAAAAAATTCTTAAGTCAGACTCAGGTCCCTTTTTTTTACTCACCATTATTTTCTCTTCTCTAACCTCCCTAGCCCAAACACATACATAAATTCTTACCTCAGTGCCTTGATGGATCCAAATTCTTACTGAGGTAAACCACTTCATTAGGGCAGATATCTTACCTGCATGTAACAAATTCCCATTGATCCACAGTGATTAAGGAATAGGGTATAATCTAACATAACACACCTGTTAAAACTTTATTGAAAATAAATTAATTGTTAGTGACTCAGAGGGCACTCCAGAATCCCAAGGACCTCAATGTCCTCACCAGGGATGACATTTACTTCAAGACTTCAATGGACCTCTGGTTATAACTATGGATCTTCCCTTCAGTGGTGCAGATTGCATTCAAGACTTATCATCCGATGGTCTTTTTGTCCAATTCCTCCCCTAAACACTCCATAGAACATATACCTAAAGTTGAATTTGGCTATTTTTAGGGTGAGGATTTGAGTTTACAACCAGCCAGTAGGTGAAACAAATGGATAATGGTAGGGTATATTTCAGGGGGTACTGAGATAGCACAAAAGGTCTCCCTCCCTGATTGTCTGTTACTTAAGCTGTAGTATGGAAGCCACCATTTCTTTAACTCAAGGCTTTGGTCAGTGCACAAAACTTCCTGGGGTTATAATACCTTAAACTGTTATTTATATGTTAATTGGAATGAGTTTCAAATTCGCCTAGACCAAATTTTGATCCTGAGAGAATCTGAGGGCTTGAGGTAGGGAGGGGAAGAGGCTTCTATTATAGAGGGAAAAGCATAAAGAAGAGGAAGACTGGAGAATTGGGGTGGGCAGAAAGGAGATATTTTTACATTCCATAATTGTGTTATGGTTTGAGCTTTCATATTAAGAGATTTATTTATTTGTGCAACATCCTGTCCTTTAAATAGTCCAGGGAATTCCAAGAGTGGTAAACTCCATCCATTTGTAGATACAGATTTGAAATTTATCTGTCCTAATGCTTACAGTTTCATAGATTTAGAGCTAAAGAGACCTCTGTGGTCATCTATTCCTTTTACCAATGAGCAAACTGAGGTCCAGGAAGTTCCCAGGATTAGCCCAAGGCTGCCAGGGCAGGGTCAGAGATGGGATTTGGACTCAGGTCAATCAGTGCTTTTTTAAGTGTTGCCAGGCTGCCTCCCAGTCCCAAGACTGCTGCCGTGGATGCTAAGAGGTGAAGCAGTTTGTCAAGAAGGAGGGCCTGAATCCAGGCCTTCCTGCCTCTAAGGCTAGTGCTATTTTGACATTGCCATGCTGTCTCTTTTGTAGTTACAAAGTCTGTTCAAATAAAGGATCCCTCTGGCGTTTATACGCCTTTTCAAGTTGGCCTCTTCATCCCTTCCTCATCCTCTCACACTCATCTTCCCTCCACTTTCCCAATGATCCAGCAGCCCTGGTCTACTTGCAATTAGTTCCCCACACTTAATACTCCATCTCTCAATGCCATGCATTTGTCCCTTATGCTTGGAATGCTCTCTCTTCTCATCTCCAAGCTCTAGTTATTGTGACTTCCTCTAAAACTCGGCCAGGGTAGATGAGGGTAATTGGGCAGTGCAGTGGGCTCAGGAATCAAGAAGACTCATCTTTTTGAGTGCTGCAGACACTTACTAGCTGTGTGACCCTGGGCGAGCCACCTAACCTCCTTTGGACTCAGTTTCCTCATCTGTAAATGAGCTGGAGAAGGAACCATCAAGCCACTCCAGCATCTCTTCCAAGAAAACCCCAAGTGGGGCCACAAAAAGCTGGATGTAACTGAAGGCAGTTGAACAACAAGAAGACCCAGCTCAAGCCCAGCCTTTTGTAGGATTTTCATGCTCTGAACCAATCCCTTCTCTGTGCGATTACCTTCCATTTCCACTCTAACTTATACCCACAGTTAGTTGCATGTGAATGTGAGCTCCTTAAGGGCAGGGACCATGTTTCTACCATTCTTTGAATTCCCAGCTCTTAGCACACTGCTCGACACATAGTATGTGTATAATACGTGTTTGTCAAACGATCATTAAAACAGTCCTTTGGGTTGGTAGGGCATTTGACAGAGGAAGAAAGTGAGACTCAGCAAGACATGATTTGCACAGGGTCATGCAACTAGTACATGGAACTCCTGGGATTTAAACACTGGTTGTTTTTATTCTAAGGCCATGGTCTTCTAATGGAAATTTTTCCCTCAGAATTCTTGAGGGCCATGTTAGCTGCACAAGATCTGGTAGGTGGTCGTAGTGGATTGAATGTTGGACTGAGAGTCTGGAACATGAGCTGAAATCCTGTTTGAGACCCTCACCAGCTGGGTGATGGTGGGCCAAGTTGCTTAACTTCTACCTTTTACAGTTTCCTTATCTGTAAAATTAGGATAATAGGAGCATCTACTTAATGATTTATTGCAAGGACCAAATGAGATAATTTAAAGCATTTTGCAAACCTTAAGGTGCTGGCTATTATTATGTTACATCATGTCATAACAACCTGTCATGTCATATCATATTATATCAATTACCTGAAGCAAGAAAGGCATCACAAACAGATCTAGTGAGAACCTGTATGTCCATCCTCTGAGGAGCAGATGGCCTATGATATATATCCCTTCCAGATTTAGACCAATGAGCCCATGACCAGTGCAAGGGTGAAGAGGTTTATGACCATGTTGAGGGGAAAAGTTCTTATCACCAAGAGACACTTAACAGCAGCAATGAATGAAAAGTTGGAATCCATGTAAGTATATTCACAAAGGCTGGTTGATCTAGTAAGATACTAAGAGGTTTGGGTCTGAAAAACCCAGGTGTTCAATAATGGATATTTGTGACTCCCAAGAGAATCAGAATTCAAATAACATGTGGCTGGGCCCCTCCAGAACTTCAAGCTGGGGCCTAATACAATTATCCTTTCCACATCTCAGGAGTTAGGGGCATGCTGTCCCCAACATGATTTGGAAAATCCAGGTAAAAATTTTTAGCCCTCCCTTCATAACCAGAGAAGAAGTCTATTTTTTTTTCTTTTTCTCTTATAGGGTGTTTACACTACCTTATTGTAAAATTTGGGTTAAGTATTTGGTCATATACTCTGAGTCTACTGGCTTTCACAGTTATGTGCAGCTTCCACAAGAATCCCCCAAAATTCCCATTTAATTTCTTATGGTGACCCGTGATATTAAAACCACACTGGGGAAAATCATGATGTGGAAGGGATAACTGTACAAATCCTGGCCCAAACACTGGTTTTGACTTCTTTCAAGAAGCTGGAGAAAAGAAAAGCTATGGGACAGAAAAGAAGGAGGGCAGAAAGTTGTGAGAGAACAAATAACTCCAGGGATACTTAAAAAATGGGAATGATTCCTCAGTATATCAAGAAAGGCTGTCTCCAATAGGGGAGAATCAGTTGCAAATGCAATTGGGTGGGCCATGTGGTGACCAAAGAAAAAGAAAGAATTGCATTCTATTTTAGCAGGAAGGGAATCCATACTGATCCAGGTTTGGAGTAGACTTTTGGCATGTTGTATTCCTGAGCAAGGCCCCAGGTGGATCCTGTAGGCCCAGGGGTGGCATGGTCAACAGGACAGGTTACTAGCCCTACTTATCACTAGATTCCAGGAGAAGGTTGCCACTGCAATACTTATTTCTCAGAACTTGTGCCTACATCATACAGTTCCTTCTGGTCAAATGTGAAGTTTCACACAGTAACTGGAACCAAGGGGAAAAACAAATTCCATTTGTAGCCAAAGAACTTTTCAAGAGAAACAATAAGCCAGTGTTCTGAAGTTCAAACCTCTGAACAAAACCCCACTGTGGTCTATAGTCTGACTTAGTCGGATGGCCAGTTCTTAATTTATGTAGGATATTGCTAACCTGATTAGATGCAAAATTGAGTTTTTGGCCTTTTGCTACTGGTACTAGTCATGCAACAACGCGTCATGGCAATATATTTCATAAGATACTTCTTTTGGAGTCAGACACAAGCTTGAAAGAAATAAGGATGGAATTAAACTGGGACTGTGATTCAATTTCAATAAGGGAAGCTTGGGGCATTAGAATCGTGACACAGAATTGAGGAGGTCATTACATAGCTGATTTGAGCTAACTGCTAAATGGTACCATAGCTACTGTGAATCTTTAAGCAAGAGAGGGAAGGAAATAATTTTGGAAAAAAAAAAAAAGTAAACAATTTCCAGTTAGAAAACAGAAAATGAAGCAATGTTGCAGAGCTAATGGAGAGCAGGCCTCAGAGCTAAGAAGACTGTTCAGTTTTTACCTCTGATACACAGCAATGGTGGGACCCTGGGCAAGTCAATTAACCTGTTACTGCTCTGTGAAACTCTCTAGGACAGAGTCATGGCCATCTTTGGCAGTCTGGGAAAGCCTATGAATCTCCTCCCCCACCCCACTCAGGATATGGTTTTTTTTAAAAATTTAATTTAAATAAAATAAAATTCATTTAAAATTTGTTTTAAAATTTTAAATAAACAAAAATGTTTAAATGTCATTTTTAAACTTAAGATTTTTTTTTTTTAAAGCAATCAGGGTTAAGTAACTTGGGCCAGTTGTTTTTGTGTGGGCGCCAAGTATCTGAGGCCAGAACAGATCCAAGGTCTTCCAATGGACGCTGGGGCTGGCACTCTTACTCACTGTGCCACTTGCCCGTTCCTAAGCAATTGGGGTTAAGTAACTTGCTCAAGGTTACACAGCCAGTTATTTTTGCATGAGTGTTAAATATCTGAGCCCAGAACCGATCCCAGGTCTCCCGACTCTGGGGCCAGCGTTCTTACTCACCGCCCCTATCGTAAAATATTTTTTTAAAAAATTTCCATAACATAGTAGAAAAGAAAAAATGACTGTGCATGAAACTACAGGTCTATTATGTACAACTTGCTATTCCTTTTAAATATATAATAAATATAAATAATATATAATAAAGTCAACATGTAACTTTTTTCTTCCCTCCGTGTTTTTAAATACATAAAATAAAATACTTGGTATTGTAGAAACCAATTATACTGAAAGTTATGAAAATATATACTTTTTAAAAATTCACAAACCCCAGATTAAGATCCCCTGGTCTATGATTATACATTATGGAGAAATTGCTGACCTGTATTGGTAGATGAAGTTTTCTCACTCAGGAATTCTCTAATCAAATGAAATCACAGTTACAGTCCCTATTCCTTATTTATAGACTACAACTAAATGACCTCAAAGATGCTAGCTATTTACCTCCTAAAGAAACAGTTCTATATAATTTAGCAATTTTAACTGCCTTTTTTTTTTTTTGGCTAGGAGGGAAATTCCTCAGGCCTCCTGTGTATGCAGGCACTGGGCCACTTGAACATACAGCATTTAACACTCCATTAACACCAAGTACTGATGTATTAATAGCTGCAACAATAACATGCAATTCAACTATTCCATCCCAACTTCACAGGGGAAATTGAGTTATATTCTGTCAAGGCTCAGCTAACATTCCACTTCCTACATGAGGCCTTGGCTGATCCTACTTTCTGGTAGTTCTTTTCCTACCCCAATTCCTTTCTATTTAGTTTAGATTTTTCATTTAATTACCTATGTACCTACTTTTTCTTTCACCCTTCCAACCTCCCCACCTATCTATCCTTCTTGAGGGCCTGTCACACAGTGGGTGCCTAATAAATGCTTGGTGAATCAAGTGTTGTCTAATTTTCCTAGTATGTTGATTCCCAAATTAGTGGTTTTTCAAAGCCCTTTGGGGGTTTGTGATAAAGGTCCAAGGGACCATTCTTTGTATCCCCTAGCACTTAGCACAGTGCCTGGTATGCAATAGGCACGTAATAAATGCTTATTCATTAAATGCTAAAAATTCTTTAATGGTGCCTGAAACAGTAAATAATTATAAAGAACATAATAAGTAGAATATTCAATTACCTTGGGGATTCAAAACACATTTTGTTGTTGTTGTTAAAACATAAAATCCTGGTAACCACTGTCCTAGGACATTCTTCCCCCAACCCCACCATCACCCTTTCCTAAGAAATAATGATGGGCAGTCACGTTGTCAGCAGAAATCACAAATTTATTAATTCTTAAATATATCAATCAGTCATTTACCATTATGGCAAGAAATATATACAGTGTCCCATGGTAAACTGCAGTGTTTCAAAATAACAGGAGATACGTATATAATTTGATTGTGGTGGAGGGAATGAATCACGATTTCTTCCCACCTTGGTGTAGAAGATAGGCTTGAGCTACAGTAACATTTCAACACCACATGCTATGTTAAAGTGTAAAAAAACAAAAACAAAAACAAATAAACCCACCACTCTACACATGTTTAAAAATACACTGGTGCTACTTACAGCCGCTTCACAGGAAAAAAAAAAAGGTGATAGAAATTTAAAAGGGAGGAAGAAAAAAGAGGCTGTTACTTTTTTGTTTTTTTGTTTTTCACAGATCTCATTGGCAGGTTAACATGGCTCAATACATTTACTGTATATGTGTATTTTAAATATATATCATTTTAAGTTATGTAATAATGATCATAAAAGCTTCGATCCATCTATCACACATCCACTAGTAACAACATCTAAGGGCATAAAGGATTGCTTGGATTAGTAACTGACACAAAAAGGGTTAATGATACAAATCAGTAAAGTTTTGATTTTAAAAACAGGTTGCAGAGGGTTGTGAGTTGCTTAAAAAAAAGACAATGCAGATAGCATGCATTATATAGCATCACGGGAAAGGGGGGGAAGCTTTGCAGGAGAGGGCAAAGAAGAAAACACAAGGAGTGATACTCTGCTCCCTCCCCAATACACCCTTGAGCTCGCCTGCCAGTTGCATCATACCCCCCCCCCTTTTTTTGTTTTAAGCTGAAAAACTAACTGCTTTCAGAAACTACAATTAAGGAGAGAAGATGGAGGACGGTCAAATTGCAAACAATGGGCTGTAAGATGTGTATCAACACAAAAAAATATTTCCCTGCTTATTTTCTAGAGCTTGGTAGTCATAGAAAAATCCCTAGTGATGCTAGAGAAGTCCCCACAATTCATGCCCAGTGGGGTACAAAGGGAGCCCGTGTGCACACAGTGATTGTGCTAAAAGTCTTGAAGATCCTGGTATGATTGCAATGATTATCCAGATGAATAAGAAATTGATTGACTCAAACAGGAGCTTATATCTTTTCATCTTCAGCTTTTTAAAAGCCTATATATATATTTATATATAATTTTTTTCTAAAAGATTTAGAATATCTAAGCCCAATCTAGGATATAACCAATGTTAAAAAAAAATCTAGGATTCTCTAATAAAATTCTGTACACCCTGAAAGTGCTCAAAAGCTCTCTGCTTTAGCTCTTTCCCTAAGTCCCTATTTTTTCCTTCACCTCATGTTGCCTTTAGCCTTTTTCTCACTAACAGCAAATCCTCACCCTGAAGGAAAAGAGATTGGAGGGTGCATACTTGAGGAAGAAGAAACAGACACGGCTGATTAAGCAGAAGAGGGGAAGTGTATCCTAGGGAGATCAAGCTAGTAAGTGATGTGAGTTTTTCCAGTTTACACAGCTTGATCAAGAACTAAGACGGCTCCGGCTGATACCCAGCCAGCACATTTTTGTTTCCACATTCATCATTGATTTTGTCCACATCATTGTCACAATCCAAAGCCACCAACAAAAATATCATTCATTTCAACTAGAACCACAACAGAAAACTGAAGAGATTTTTTTGCCTTTGAATTTTTTTAAACAAACTGAAACAGATAGATATGGCATAGACATTTTTTTGATGAATATTTCTTTTACAAACTATCATTTAGAGAATGATAGCTCTGAAGGCTGTTAAAACTTGGCATAAATAGAAAAATGATGCTTGTACTATGCTTGGAACATGTGGTTGTGGTGTTTTCTCTTTCTCCCCCCACCCTCCCTCCCCTTGTTTGCTGACATTGGTTTTAATTTGCACGAAACACCCCCTTCCATAGAGTGCAAAGAAAACATTGAGATGGAATATTATGACAAAATGATGCATCACAAATGCATTGTTACAGGTAGGACCATCACAGCTTCATGCATTTGGAAACATGCATGAAGAGGAGGGCAGGCCCGCCCGGGTGGTTACCATCCAGGTGCCTTGAAGACAGAGAATGCAGAAGTGGTACTGTTGATTTTTAGCTGAAAGGAGAAAGGGGGGAAAAACAAATTATATTGTTGTTTATCAAAATCCTGTCACTTACTGGGCCACAGAGGGTACTGAGGGACTTTAACTTTTACTATAGGAGATAACAGACTGGAAGTATAGTTGGGGGGGGGGGGACTGAAGCCATAAAGGAAAATTGATCATGTTGAACAGAAAGGATATTAAATGAGAAATCAGGTATGATAATCTATCAGTCCACTCAAAAGCACCTGATACAGAGCAGAGGACAACTCATCACTGTATACCAGAAAAAAGGTTTTTCTTTCTCTTTTAGAGAAGGAAGGCATTTCCTCAGTCAAAAAATGAATATTGTAAAGGGATGTCTGACATATGTGTAACTGATGCATCCTGGTGGCCAAAATCTGTCAGGAAAGTCTTGGGTAAATACCTTTCTCTGACTACTGAGGAAGTAATTTGACATTTGTGTTCTCCGTAGTGGGAAAACAAAGGTTTTTTTAAAAAATTTCACAAGAGGTTCCTTTTCACACTGAACCAGGGTTATGTTTCTTTACAAAGGGTCATTTCTCCTAGCGAGGCACACATCAGACAGTCCTGTACTCAGCAGTGGACCCCCCTGGAAAAGTATGACCCACTCACATTTCAAAAGCAAATCACTCAATAAAGTTACAGCACCAGCAAGAATTTTATTCTAGGGGTGGCTAGGTGGCGCAGCAAGTAAAGCGCTGGCCCCGGAGTCGGGAGGACTCAAATTCGGTTCCGGCCTCACACACTTCACAGCCACACTAAAAACTAGCCGTGTTACCTTGGGCAAGTTACTTAACCCCAATTGCCCTTCAAAAAGCAAAAAATAAAAAGAATTTTATTCTAGTCAACCCTCAATTATCCTTCTGGATTATCTTCTCTACAGGCATACACAAACTGTTTTTAATTCCAAACCAATTTTTGCTAGCATCACTGGACCTCCCTCTTAAAGCACAGACTTGGGTAAAGAAGTCATTTTGAAAAATTAACCAAAACAATGCATGAGGAAGTGAAGCCAGTAAATTAGAATATAAAATGTAAGGTCCTTGAGGTCAGAGACTGTTTTCAAATTTTTTTTGTCTTTGTAATTTCTGGTGCTTAGCCCAGTCCTTGGCACAAGGGGCCACTGAATTTATGTTTATTAGGTTTATTTGCAGATCATTCAGAAATTAAATATTTTCTGAAGCTTAATCTAAAATATTGGATGGTCTTTTACTCTCCTTGGTCTCATCACTCTGATCTTTTATTGGCATAGATAATTGAGAATGGTCTAATTATGACCCAGAACAGAACTTTAGATTCTGTGACTGTAATCTAAAGTTCTGTTCTGGGTTATAATTAGACAATTACACCATTTTAGGGAGCTCTAAAATGGCTGTGACCCAAGGTTACATTGAATTAGATTCCTTCTTAATGTCTCATTACTATCAAAGAACATTTTACTACAAAGAATGCTAGACACCCTTTTTAAGAACTCATGGAGACTTGCCATGGGTTGTGGTATTTTTGAAAGACCCCATATGTCCTTTGTTGGAAATAATGCAGGATAAAATATCCTCATAGGAGAATAAGGTTGAGAGTTATAAGGAATCTTAAAGATCATCTGGCCCAATCCCAGTTTATGAACGAGGAAACAGGCTGGGAAAGATGAAATGACTTACCCAAGGTAATGTCACACAGCACTGATTCAAACCTGGGTTTCCTGACTTCAAATTCAGTCATCTTTGCATGACAACACATTAATCATAGTGTAGCTGGCAGTCATCAGCTCCAATCATACCATATAAGGAGCAAATAAGTCACAAGACCCATGGGAACCACAAGTACAACTTCCAGGCCTCAACAATTTTGACCAAAGAGATGCTTCCTGAGACATTCTCTTCCCATTGTAAATACAAGATCACCCCTTTAAAAAGACTATTTCTTAAGCCACATGGCATTAAATGGAATCTTTTAAACATAAATTCTCTCATATAAATTTTACCCTTTGGACAGTATTGTACCTCTTTAAATTTGTAAGTCAATTAACTACTGGATCACAAACTCAATGATGATTGGTGAATGTCTCATTCTAACAGGAGGCTTTCTTGGAATCGATCACGATTTGGCAGTAAGGCATACTGAGATATGCTATCAAGGGATATGTATGGGATAACAAGGTAGAGAATGGAATGTACTACTTGCTGCATTCTGTCTGCCACCACCTCTCTTCTTGAAGGCTAACAGATGGTAGACACAGTCTGACCTTGGGTCACTTTGGTCCCACTGTCCTACACACCAAGTCTAAACTTTTTAGCTGCTTTATGTAACTTCCATAATGTAGCCCTGCAATCATTATTTCATTTTAATCACCATTCTTAATCATTTAATAGTCATTTTTATTTCTACTTCTGCTCTGGTCTTCTTGGGCCAGGTTTTTGCCAACTCATCATTATATTATGTCCATTCATACCTTTGGACATTGTGTTACTTCTCAAGAACAAAATTCTTCCTTTAATCCTCATCCACACACTCTCTTTTCAGACTGCATCATCCTTCAAAGTCCAGTTAAAGACCTAGGAAACCTCCTCTGAGGATTCTCCTTTCTTTGGAAGTTTCCTGCCTCACCTCAGTTAGGACTTTTTTTTAATGTGTGCCCAACTCCTGAGAGCAGGAAACTTTGCCTCCATGGCTCCCAAATAACTTTGGCACATATTATAGGACTTGATACATGTATAGGTTAATATACCTTACAAATATTCTGATACAAATCCCTCCCACTTTTTCACAGATAAGGAAAAGGAGGCCCATGGAGGGTAACTGACTTGGCCAACATCATGCAGGTAGTAACTCACAGAGTCTGTATTTGGACCTCACTTCTCTGGTTCCAAATCCAGCACACTCACTCACTCACTCTCTCTCTCTCTCTCTTTCCTTCCTTCCTTCCCTTCCTTCCTCCCTCCCTTCCTTCCTTCCTCCCTTCCTTTCTTCTTTCCCTCCCTCCTTCCCTCCCTCCCTCCTTCCTTCCTTCCTCCTCCTTCCTCTCCTCCTTCTTCTTCCTTCATTCCTTCCTTCCCTTCTTCCTTCCTCCCACAGATATTATTTCACAGATCAAATTTGGGATTTAGAATAGAAGTGTATACAGAGTTGAATATGGGAAAATCTCTGTTTATTTCCTACAATCAGTCCCATTAATGTTGATTTCTAAGATTCTCTTTTACTTTTAATTAGCTAGCAGTAACTCAATCCCCTGCTCTCACCTTGCCCCTGATGTTCCCTTTTCTTTTTTTTTAAACTAGGTTACAAACTGATCTCCTGGTTTCCACTGGTCATTAAAGAGACTCCTCCCTGTTCCTTCCTTCCACACCCAAACTTCCTATGCCAACAATGACAACAGAGCAGTGAATAACTTGGCTAATTATATCGTGCCTTCATTTTGCTGGAGAAGCCTCAAAGTCCTGTCCTATCCTTCTGTTCAGTGTTGTTGTACCAAGTTTCAGTTCATAATGAACTGAGTGAGTTTTGCAGGGAGCTGTGAGATCCTTTATATTTCCAGGCATTATATATATATATATATGTATATATATATATGCATGTCTGTATGTATATATATACATACACATATACCTATATACATACATTTATATACATATACATACACATATATATGCATATACCCAAAAAACCAAAAATGCTACCAGCATTATATAGTATGTGCCATGCTATAAACAACAGAAGATTATAGAGAGCTGACCATGGGCATATTATCAGAGAAGCTGACGGCCTGGAAATATTTACTTGATGGGTACTGTTGGTGAACCCGAGCGGTGAAAATGGACGTTTTGCCACTTTCCATCACGGCGGTGCCAAACTCGGGTCTCTTCCGACTGCATAGTCTTTGGCATTCCGCTGCCATCCATATACTGCGTGAGCCTGATGTATGCTATGCAGGCGGCGTCATCGCCTACCAGATGGACATGAGGATTCAGGATGATGGTGTGAATTGGCTTATTACTTTTGGACAAAGCTATGAGAGAACAAAAGGAGAAGACCAGAAAAAGATCAATAGTATGAAAGGCAATCACCACGTCTGTGATCAATATATGGCATCGATACACATTATAACCACAGAAAGTCCTTTCTAGGATTTTATAAATCACCTCCTGAATTTGTAAGCTCAGCAATTAAACCCTCTTGGAGGGATCACTCTTATGAAGTTCTGTTTCAATATGTGTGTCTTTGAATTGTTCCTACATCATGAAATTCCAGGAGGAAAGATAACTTCATCTTTTTGTCCTCACATGAGGGAGATAAAAGAGACATGTTAGCTACATTTTTTCCCTTTCTGTAATAGGGACTTTAGAGGAAAAGGAAGTGATAAAACACATTATAAAAAGCCAAGTGGCTGCTAGGTGCAGGTGTAACTTGATTGTCACCAGCCCATGTTGTCAATGCAGATGGCAGGATATCCTGTGGTCTCCCAGAAAGCTCTTTCTTCTTTATTAGTAAAGTAGGTCTCTAGGATGAGGCAGGTATTTTACATAGCTCTAACGTCCTTTAGTGCCTTGCTGATAACCACACAGCAAGAGGTCTTTACACAGGCAATTCATTTTGATGCCTTTTAATTAACTTGGTGACCCATGACATTTTTTTTTTATGTTACCCATGACATTTCCAGTGTTTTCCATGGTTAGAGCACAGTTTTGTGTCCCCTCAGTATGCTGGTTGCCATCTGCTGGACACAGTCCAGCTTGCCAATGTGTTTACTGAAATGTACCACCCAGATATGAACAAAAGACTGTGAATGAGGTCTGATCAGAGCATAGTCAAGTTAGATAAAAACGATTTTCCCTTTTGACAGCAAGCTTCCGTTAACACAGCCTGAGATCGTATTACTTTTTTTCTGACCGCCAGGTCACACCACTAAGCCATACTGAATTTGTAGCATACTAAAATACCCGGGCATCTAACTACATCTCCCTTTCTTTACTATGCTTTTTTTTTAACTCAAGTGTAGTGCTCTGTTAAATTTCATCTTAAGAAATTCATCCCACTGTTTCAGCCTATCAAAATCTTTCTTGGAGGTAGGTTCTTCCATTCTACATATTAGTTACCTCCACTGAAGTGACTGCCACTCCCCCAAACCAATGGTTTTCCTCTGAGATTTCTTCTCATTTACACTGTATATAACTGGGATTCTGGCCAGTGGTTTTGCATTGTACCTCTAATAGAATGGAAGCTCCTTAAGGGCAGAAGCTGTGCTTTCGTTTTTCTTATATCCACAGCACATATCACAGTGCCTAGCGTATAATAAGCACTGAATAAACATTTGTCGTTGATGGTGAAATTCTGAAAGAAAGTTTAGGGAGATACAGTGTAGAAGAAGAAAAAATGTTTATTTTAGCTCTTATGAAAGCATGTTACCAATTACTGAACTGTCCAGATTTACACACACAGACACATATAAAGAATTTCGATCTCTTTATTTTTTTTAAAAATTATGCTAATCTAGTAGCTTTGGTCAGAACTCAATCAAAAAATGATGACAAAATTGAGACATGCTTAGCATCAATAAGACATACGGAAACAAAAGAATCACAGGATCATGGATTTAGCCCTTGAAGGTATTGTTTTTTAATGTGACCTCCAGAGGTTGGGAGATAGGGATGAATAGAATGAATTTCTAGAATCTATGGCAGGACTTTTGAACCTAGGATCCACAGATTCCCAAGTGGATAGATTTCAGGTGTTTGTGTATGTGGGTGGGTGGTGGGGTGGTTCTTGAACTTGGATGGGAAAAAAAGCATCTTCCCCCCCACTAATCTCTAAATGGAATTTAGCTTTTTCTTCAATTATTTAAAAACATTCTTCTGAGAAGGGGTCCATAGGGTTTAGCAAACTGCCAAAGTGGAGCATGCATACACACACACACACAAACTCAATCAATCTATCAATCAACATTTATAAAGCCTCTGCTGTGCTAAGTGCTAGGATGTAAAACGAGGCAAAAGATAAATAATGCCTTCCCTCAAGGAGCTGACAGTCTAATGGAGGAGAAGAACTTCTGATCTAAGGGAGCATATCCAGAAAGTATAAGAGAATTCTAGCAAAAGTGAATTGCATGGTCCTACTCTTAGCATGAACCCTTTTGTTCTTTAATAATTTTCCTTGGATCAAGAAAACATATCATTGTCAAGCTCATTGTGAGTCTTTATTATCTGCAATGCTTTGGGATACGGATTATTAGTAAATCACCTCTAGCTTATATTTCCTTTGTGCAATTCTTTCAAAATGATGAAAATTCTTGCAAATTTAGCATGTTATCAATCATTTCCATCTATCCTGTATCGAAAATATAAGCACTTTACATGCTTTCAAAGATTTCTTTCCTACTTCAAAGATTATGAGAGAGTTTCTTCATTTCCTATAGCTACAAACAGTAGACTGCTCACAGAGAACTGGAAAAAAAACCCATATATATTTATGTATATATGTGTTCATTAGGTTTCATGTAATGGAAGGATATTGGCAATTTCTATTCTAACTGTATGACTAGATTTCATAATGTTGCATTTATCCTAAAAATATAGGTATTTTATAGTAAGTGAGAATTTATATAACTATCATTAATTTCCTATTTCAATAAAGACATATTCCTATAATGCATAAACCTGCCCTGGAGGAAAACATTCCTACTTCAGATATAATTAGAAAGAAGATTCCATTTGGGAAAAAGCCAAGAAGAACCTGGGGGGTGGGGGAAATCATGCAATTTTTTTTTAAAACTAGGAAGAAATATACCATTTTCAAAGTAGAATCGATGAAAATCCATTCCTTCCACCAAGTTACCCAAGGCTTCAGGTTCAAAAGCAGTGAGACCTGGGTCACAGATTTTTCTGTAGGAAGAAAATAAAAACAGCCCCGAAAGAACTTAAGATTAGTCTAGTTGTCTCCCATATTATCATTCTGATTCCTGAACCAGTCAGTTCTCCAAAGTACTTCCATAATGGCCACCAAAGACACTCTGGGTGAATCAATTTAGTACACCACCAGCCCCACTCCCAAACACCTCAGGGAAGGAACAAGTGACTTCTTTATTAGAAATATCTCCTTCAAGAGTTATAATATCTGTGGAACTATTGTTATAGACTCATAAATATTTCTAAGGAGAGGTTCAAATGTACCCATTTAATTTTGATTAATTCAGGATTCATCATTATTAGTGACAGGTACAATATAATGAGCATCTGGAGAAAGCCTGTAGGGGTCACTGAGTGGAGAATGAGTTGAAGGAACTGAAGGCCATTCATTAATTTAATCAAGTATGATCTCTGCCAAACCTTTTTGTTCTTTCTCCTTCGGAGGGCAATATTTTATCAGCTGTTGGACAAAATGTAATCTCAAAATGATCTATAGAGAGGACCAATCATAGCATGGGGGCCTGCCTGCCATTTGATTTTCAGGATATTTTTCAATAGAGAACTGACAGTGGTTCTTCTTTGTATTTTGCTCAAGCCTTATGGAAGTGTCCCTTATGCTTTTCCCTAGCCTACCTGGTGGGCAAGTATTTTTAAGTTCAAAGGCAAATGTATAAAACGCCTTTATGAGGAACAAAATGGTAAGACCTAGAAAGAACAGTGTTTCTATGGTAACAAGGAAATTTATATTGCTAGCAACTATTATTTCTTCTAGAAATAATAGCTTCCGGTTATCCCCATCAGTGAACTATTGAACAGTTAATTCTATGCTGTACTAGGAAGTCATTCTTCTCAGAGCTGTTATACCTTAATGGATCTATCTTCACTACCATCGGAAAAAAATGTGTTTGAGAACCCACTGGTCCATACCCTATGTACATCTGTGTGTTTTAGAAAATAATTTTTAAAGGTCTATTACAAATCATTATTGACATGTAATTATGTATGATGTATTTGTAGGTATACAATATACATATCTATTAGATATTTCATGTACTTTTAATAACCTTGTCAGAATCCACTCAGCTATGGGTTCACAAGCCTGTCATGAGAAGTGTCCAGTGTACTTATGTAGAGAGCATATTTTGGAAACACAAAGCTGCCAGAGATTTAAAGGATATACATACACATCACCATACATAAAGCTCTGGAATGAAAAGGCCTTTTAAAAATCAGCTTTGAACTGAAAGTTCTAAATGACTCTAGACCACAGGTCTCCATGACCAGAGTAAAAAGAGAAATGAGATGAATTCAATGCTAAATTCAATGAAAAATATATGTAAATGTATAGACTGCCTGACTTGTAGTTTTTTTTTAGATCTATAGTCCATAACTGATTTTTTTTTGGGGGGTGGGCATTGCTTTTGGTTATAAAGACCTGGATAAAAATGGTTTCTTTTTTTTCCTAATTCAGAAGACATTTAAAATGCAAATATTTGTCTTAAAAACCTACAAGGACAATATAAAATAAAAAGGATGATTAAAGTCTGGCACAGGTAATTTGTCAGTCTGTCTCATTCTTTTAGTTTTAGAGGGCTGTCTGAGGTAATGAGAGGTTAAACCCTAACAAAATTCCCTTGGGAGACTTCTGTCTAAATGTCCTAAATGAAGTCAGGTTTCCAAGATGAATTCAAATATTCCACGTAAAAGCAAATTTATTTTTAAAGTGCCTCAAAACATGGAGGGTGCATTCCTTAGGGTGCATGCCAACTTTGTGGAGGTGCTGTTCTGAACAATGCCAGTGACCTTGCATTATATTTATGAGCTTTCCTAGATTGCTGATAGGCTGAGATATCTGAGGAAATACCTTTGACCAATGACCCTGTGAGAGGACTTCATATTGTTGTTCAATTGTTTCAGTGGTGTCCGATGCTTCATGACCCTGTTTGAGGTCATGAGATATTGGGGTGGTTTGTCACTTCCTTCTCCAACTCATTTTACATATAAGGAAACTGAGACAAACAGGGTTAAGTGACTTGTCCAGGGTCACACAGCTAGTAAGTGTCTGAGGCTTCATTTGAGTTCAGATTTTTCTGATTTTAGGCCTGGTGTTCTATCCAGTGCACCAACTAGCTGCCCTCTTTTTAGATTATAACTTGCATTTTTATTTGCTTTTAGGGACTGAAATAAAGAAGTCATCAGTACCTTTTATTTTTTTTTAACTTTAGGTCCACAGGGGATTACTATCACATAAATTAAAAATGTCTAACTCTTGCTTCTTCTCAGGCCTTTACACCCCTCTAAGCCCATGACAATGCTGTAGATATGGGAAGGCTGTGAGTTCTGGTTTTCACAGTAAATGTTTAAAGGGTATGATTATCTCTAACAATAGAGGGAGGACTCCCTCCTCTTCCCTGCCTCTCTTCTCCTTCTGTCTGTTCTGTATTCTCCCTCCTTCCCCATCCTCTCTTCTGTTAACCTCTCTTTTCCTCTGGTGTTTTCTCCTATTCTCTCCTCCTGCTTTCTCTTCTCCTCCTAGAGGAGGGATTGTCCTGTCTT
Source organism: Petaurus breviceps papuanus (assembly GCF_028583685.1). Classification (NCBI taxonomy): domain Eukaryota; kingdom Metazoa; phylum Chordata; class Mammalia; order Diprotodontia; family Petauridae; genus Petaurus; species Petaurus breviceps. Next base: position 41,722,256 of record NW_027185655.1, read on the forward strand.
CTCTTCTTACCTCTCTTGTCCTGTCCTGTTGTCCAGTTTCTCCTTTCTTTTGTCCTCTCCTCTCTCCCTTTCTCATTTTCTCTTCTCTCCTGTCCTCACCTTTCTTCTTGTCTTTCCTTCCCTTCTCCTCCTCTCTCCCGTTTTTGTTTGCTTGTTTGCTATTCCTTCACTTTAAAGTCAGGCTTCCAAATACTTGTTTCTAGGTCCCATCACACCAGACACATTGCATATATGGCATAGTGAAGAAAGATTGCTTTGGCATCCTAAAATCTTGGGTTTGAATCATGCCTTTGGTTCATACTGGCTGTGGGACTCCGAGGAAGTTATTGACCTCTCTGTGTCCCAACTTTTCAAGACTGTAAATTGCCGAACAGTCTTGTGCCTGTATTGGTCAAGGGAATTTACTCATTAAGAGCTCCATACAACAGAATCCAGGGTCTTCTAAAAATTATTTTTTCAGTTAAGAAAATTCAACAGCAAAGCACTGGCCTTTGGATACTTTATTTATGCTTGAGAATAGTTTTCTACGTTTAATAGAAATTATGAAACATTAGAATAGAGACTTATATCCCCTTCTTCTTTAGGGAAAGATAAATGAGAACTTGATAGCCAAGACCACATGCTTAAATATTTACAAAACGGAACAGAACAAATGCTATGCATTCATGAAAGAAAAATACCATCGGAACTCACGTGTAAGCTTCAAAGTCCCCATTGTTGATTGCTTCAATAAGTTGCTCAGTAACTTTGATGATCTCTTGCTTACGAGCTAAAAGGAAAAGAATAGAGATGAGTGAGAAGAAAAGACTATGGGCAATATCAAATCTTGTAGCAATAGCATTGAAGGCCTCTGGGATCAGGGTCACTCTCATTTAGGAACCCATCCCAAGGCCTTCAGTTGGAACTGCGAGATTCCTTTCCCTTCAGCAGAAAGAACTAGAGAAATGTGTGTTTTGAAGGCAAAAACAGAAGACTTCAAAGTTCAAAAATACATCTTATACCTTAGTTCTCTCTTTGATAAGCTATGTAAAAAAAAAGTGTCTCAATCTTTAAAATTTGCTTTTTTGGAGAAAAAGAAAGAAAAAAAGAAAACAAGATTGTTCTATTAAGTCATACATGTCTATGAACAATCGTGAACTTAGTTATGTGTGTGTGTCTGTGTGTGTCTGTGTATATGTGACAGAGAAAAAAAGGGGGGGAGAGGGAGAGAGAAAGAGCGAGAGAGAGTGTGTGTGTGTGTGTGAGAGAGAGAGAGAGAGAGAGAGAGAGCGAGCACATCATTCTTCCAATTGTCTTTTATATTTAGATATAGTTCTCCCTTCCAGGTTTGGGGAATGACACCCCTGTGATCTGGAAAATCTGCTAAAAATTTTTGGCCCTCCCTTCATACCAGAGAAGAAGTGTGATTTTTTTTTCTTTTTCTTTTATTGGGTGTTTACAGTGACTTTATTGTAAAATTTGAGTTGATATTATACAATGCTATGCATATATTTTATGCATTTCTGAGTTTCTAAAAATTTTCTGTGTCATCTGTGGCCTCCATAAAACTCTGAAAAATCCCCATTTAATTTCTTATGCCAGACTACAATACACTGAAACCACGATTCGGAAAGTCACTATGTGGAAGAGACAACTATAATTTCTATACTAGTAATGCAATATTACTAGGGTAACATGTATAGTTGTTTCTGCTTGAAGACATGTCATATAGTTGTCATTCTAAACTCAATTTTTTTTTCAGAGTAGATATCATTTCGTTGGTATAGGAACTCCCAGTATGAAAGAACTCTCCCAAATTGGATCAGCACCTACTTTGCATCTCATCATTGTAGAATGCTGCTTGGGTATTTAAGTGACCCACCCAGGGTCAAACAGCCACCAGAGATCAGAGGTGGTACTTGAACTTGGGTTTTTCCAGCTATAAAACCAGTTCCTTCCTTGTCCACTATATCACAATGCCTCAATTCCTCTGGCTACAACAAAGTAAATTAATATATTAATTTATTATTAATATTTGACCCAGCACAAATCCAATTCTCCTGATAATCCTTCCCTAGAGAGTCAGAAGTGCCCCTAGTGCCCCCAGGCAGCGCTCTAAAATTATATTACAGACAAGGTGCTAATCTGTGGAAAGAGAGAGACTTTCCTTATCGGGAGTTCTGTATAGCAACAGAATCATAAGTCATGTGGGGAAAAAAAAGGTTCAGAAAAAAAGGCTATTTGATTTTATAGCTGGGGATGCCAGCTATATGACATGGCTTGATCCAAAAACAATGATACATATTACTGTAGCCATATTGCATGACTAGTGGAGAAATTGTTCCCCTTCTTCTGAATTTCTATAGTGCTTACTATTGGGGCCGCTCTTTTAAAATAGTACCTACCTAACATTCCCATACTTTTTTCACATTCACAGGTAAGTGGCTCAGTGGACAGAGGGCTGAGTCTAGAGTCAGGATGACCCAAGTTCAAATTCAGCCTCAGACACTTCCTAACCATGTGACATTGGACAAGTCACTTAACCTCTGTCTGCCTTAATTTACTGAAGAAGGAAGGGGCAAATCACTCCCGTATCTTTGACAAGAAAACCCCACGAACAGTATTGGTGTGCTGGTGTGGTGGCCCACAAAGACAAGAAAAGTAGGACATGACTGATTAACATAAAGTACTTTACATATGTTATTTCATTTGGATTGCTATTATTACCCCCTCCTTTTGCGGAAATTGGGGCAGTAGATAGAACACCAGCCCTGGATTCGGGAGGACCTGAGTTTAATTGTGGTCTCAGACACTCAGTAGCTGAATGACCCTGAACAAGTCACTTGACCCCAATTATCTCCAAAAAAAAGAAATGAGGAAATCCAGGGAGAGTTTAAATGCTTTGCTCAAGGTCACAGAACTAGTAAATATTTGAGACAAGATTTGAACTGAGGTCTCCCTGACCTATCCTGTTGTCCAGCTACCTAGTTGTAGTTTTGTTGAATTCCCCTGCCCCTACCATTGCCTTTTCCAGAATTTTCACACAATCCAATCCTTTCATAACAAAAATGTGCAATGTGATCATTTGTGATTTTGCTTCATTCCACATCTGTAGCCTACCATTTCCATTCTAGAAAGAGAGTTATTAGTCTTCATTATTAATCTTCTGAAGAAAAAGTTGGCCAAACCATCGTTCAGAGTTCAGTGCCTTATTTATCTCTTATATTAAACTTGAATTGTTAATTGCCTTTTACATTTACTGAATTGTCTTTTACATTTATTGAATTTCAGAAGTCTTTATGTCTCACTTTGTCAACTAAGCTGAAAACTATTTGAAGGAAGTGACTTCTCCAGAGACCTTTTCTGTGGCTCTAATAGCATCTAACACAGTTCTTAGACTCAGTAGACACTCAATACATGACAAGTTAAGTTCATACATGTTTACCAAGTACCTGTTATGTGCAGGAGACTTTGCTAAGCATTGGGGATACAAGGTGAGGTAAAAAAAAAACCAGTCCCTGTTTTCAAGGAAGTGACAGTCTAATGGAAGAGATAATGTGAAAACAAGCAGGAAAAACTAGCTATATACAAGATATATGTCAAGCAAGCCAAGTCATCTCTATTTTCCAGACACTAACCTCCTGTTTCACTTTCTAATGTTTCTTCCCTACTCCCAAAATGCGTATGTTCACAGATTTTTGAAATTAAAATGGCTTTGCTTTACTTCATGTGAGATACCTTGAGATAGATATAAAATCAAAGCTAGGCAACACTAGCATGTGAAGGAGACCATTTTACTTCTAGTGTTATGTCTTAGCACCTAATAGAGAGGCAGCAGCATTTAGTGGAGAGAGGCTGAGAGTGGAGTCAGAGAATCTTTGAATTCTAGCTCTGACCCATAGTACTCAGGGTACCTAAGGCAAGCCATTTACCAACTTGGACCTCAGTTTCCTCATCTATAAAATAAAGGGGTTGACTGGAAGGCCACTATGATTCTTTCCAACTTTAGATCTGGGTATGATCAAGTTGCATGCATTATAAAGAAAATTTGGATTTTAGCCTTTATTGAGTAAAAAAAATTAATCAAATAAAAACTTGATATTCTTTCCCCAGCTACAGTTCCTGTAGAAGATAAATGCTCTGTCAGCCCAATTCAATTTAAATGAGATCATTCGATCTTACAACAAATCCTACTAATTGATGTTTGGAGGATAATTTAGCAAACAATGCAAGTGACCATGAATTACTGTCAATAACATCCAGGTCAGTAAGAACTATCTTGATCAACACACATTAAAAATCTGTGCTTAGTTTGATAATAACTCTGTTCTATCATATATTCCATATCCTATAACACATCCTAATATTCTCTAATAGTTTTTTTTCTAATAGTGTTTTTGTTAAATAGGTTAGAATTTCCTATCTTCACCCATCCATATTTCTGCCAGTTCAGTGGTGAATACCCAATATGTACTCAATATTAAAAAAAATACTGCCAAAAGTACCCAAGTGGCAGCAGGAAATGACTTTCCAATAGGGATGCTGCCAGTGGCATGTTGGCTAAGGCTTAATTCCATTTGCCAAAAAGTGATTCATCTGTCTGTGGCTTCAGCAGCACAAACATTTGGTGAAAACCCAAGACAGATGACCTGGCTCCAGAAGGAGACCAAGAAAAAGATCTCTAAAAAGGAGAGTGAGGACATTGTTAACCAGGAGTCCTTCACGATATCTCAACAGTAAAGGTAGTTTACATTTATATAACATTTGAGGTCTTACATCGTGCTTTACATACATTATCTCATTTGTGAAGATAAAGCCCTGGGAAGTATTATAGATAGTATAGATATTATTATGCCCATTTATCAGAAAACCGAAGTGGCATGACCAGGGACATGACATGATAAAGCTAGGATTTGAATGTGCAATTTCTATATTCAAATTCCTAAACTTCCTTAAATCTCTTGTTTAAAGGAGTAGTTTCCCAGTGTACAATAGGGCTGTCAGAGACAACAAGTTCAAGTATTTCAAGTAAGCAATTATCTAGCTCTTATAAAAAATAGAGAGTATATTCACAGTAAGGGCTTAGTTTGTGAAAAGTCCAGGATCCTCTTCTTAACAGAGTTTTTGAACCTTTTGCAATTTAATAAAAAGTATCAAATTGTGAGGAATCGGAGTTCTTAGTGACTTCTCTTTTGGATGATGAAAAGCTTCTATATTTAAACCTCCGTATTGTGTACAACTAAGTGAGTATTCCTCTTGAGTCTTCCTCTCCATCTTCTTGGCTGGGGGGAAGGACAATGGCTTAGTTACCTAATACTCAAAGAATAGATGGAAGTAGAAACTTCAGCTCCACTAGCCAAAGGTGGTGACTCATGATTGTCTGAGGCTTAGGAGGGTTCCTAAAGGAACCAGTGAGTTCAGCTCAGGATAACAGAAAGAGAAGAAGAGAACCCCCATTGCCAATTTGGGGCATTCACAGACCAGGCCATTCTGAGTTTAGACCAGGAGGAAGGCAGGACACCTAAGAAATAGCTCTGTATTCTTGGGAAACATGTTTCCCTGGAAGCCAACGGGCAGCCTAGTGAGAGGATCAGGAGTTAGTTTGCTAGCAGGTTCAGTAAACCTGGAAAAAGCCTAGATTACTCTGGGTAGAATTCTTGTGAGCTCTTTTGATAACTTGAACCTTTGAATATAAGGTCTGAATACTGCTTTTCTATTATAAATAAATCTCTTCAGAGGTTAAATGACTTGCCCAGGGTAACACCTTAGATCTTTCTGACTCCTACTCCAGCTCTTTATTCATAGTACCATCTTCAGTGATCAGAATGATCAGAATGTGCCTTCACATGGAACCTTAACTTAGTTCTGAATTTTGATTCACAGACTTTGATAGATATTTGTGGTCGTTGTTTGTCCTTCATTCTCAAAGAGGACCAAGGCATCATGGAGGAAATACCACGACATGTGAGTGAATTGGATGTAGTGAGGTAGAACTGTGCAAAGTCACCAGATTCACTTTCTCCTCTGGAACAATCTGGGTCCAGTGGCCAGATCCACAGCAAGACAAGTGAAGGTGGCCCCAGATGTGGTGGAAGACTTTGATCTTTTAAAGAGAAGGTCATTAGCAGATCTCATTTTGACATTGAGGCAATGCCCATTCAGTGATTAATGACATAGATATTTAGAGAACAGTGAAGATGAAAGCAAAGCTCTCAAATAGTTTCTTTTGTGGCTAGATCTAGTCAATGATTTTAGTGCCTCTAGAAAAACTGAGGTTTTTAGGGCAGGGATCAGAGGTATTTTCATCAACTAACTGAGTAACCTTGGGCAATTTGCTTTAATCTCTCAGTCTCACCATACTCATTATTATAATGAAGAGGAGGAAATTGAGGCTGAGAAGTTAAGTAAATTGTCCAAAGTTGCACAGCTAGTAACCCAGGTGTTCTTACTAAAGATCCATTGTTCTGTCAATGACAAGGCACATCCTTTCAAGAGAACTATCAGATTATGTGTGGATCTCTTAAGCAATTTCCCTTGGGCAATACCAGTGTAAAAATATACATTGACTGCCATATCTTAAAGATTCTTTAGCTACAACTGGCCCATTTCTTGACATGTATCATCAATTCAACTGAAAATTCCCTCTCCATTCCCTTTTCTTACCTTCCTCATTCTCAGTAGTGATGCCACTTTAACTGGCAGAAAAACAAATATAAATGAGCTAGAATATTTGGGCATGAGGACACTGTGGCAAAAGTAACACATTTGTCCTGGGATACAAGGAGCCAAGAACTGTGGCATCCTTGGAAGGCTCATTTTCCTAGGGCTAGGGCAAGTCAGTCGCAAAACCTGTACTACCAGTGACTCTAAGAAGGGAAGCAGGATGTTGGAAGCAAATCACTCATGGCTATGGCATTCTTTCATCTATCTGGTGGAATGGTTGCTTAAGTTTCAACATCTGACCCAGGGAGGGAGCTTTGCTCTCTGTCACATCAACTGTTCTAGGATAGGTGAAGGTATTGAAGAGTCCATGGGCAGGGGGGCAGAATTTATCTATACCCTTGGCCTCTAAATCCAAAAGAGAAATGACCAAGTCTGGACGGATTTCTTCCCCTCATGCAATTTTGCTAGGGATGAACTCATAAACAGAGCCAGGGTGGGGACTATTCATTGACCTAACTGGGACGAGGGGAGAATTAAACCAGAAACGATCCCTAGATATCGCCAGAAATATAAGCTCTTCTCCTCTCCCTTCCAGTACCTCTCCTCAACTGCCATAACTTTATGGGAGTTAGCCACTGGCATTTGTTGTTCTAGTAGTCACAGAAGAGACTGCTGGATTTCTCTACAGGGAAGTTCTAGAAAGCTTGGGAACTCAAAGTCCTTTCTTGTCTGAGGGGATAAGAAGCACCAGACAGGTGGATAGGGCTATGTTTGAGATGAATTCATCTTATTTTCCAAGGAAAGCAAAGGAATATGCTAAGAACTAAAGACTATTTTTATGCAAGGGGCAATAATTCATACTTTTCTGCTTTATTATTCTGGGGGTGTGTGGGAGACTAATATGAATGTACCCCTTGTGCCCCTGTGTTGGCGACTTGACTTAATTAAAGAGCCAGTTGATGATTGGCTAAAGTTAACACAACTTCTCATCCTTATCACACTCATTATTATATTTTAGAAGAGGAAACCAATGATGTCCGAAGTTAAGTAAAATACTCAAGGCTACACAGCTTAGTGCAGTTCCTGGTACAGACTAATGAATATGCTTAATTAAATGCTTAATAAGTGCTTCTTAATTGATTGACAATTAGTAACACATGGAGAGAAAAAAATGAAAGTAATAATAACGGTGTCTTGCATTTAAGTAAAACTTCTATTTTCAAAGTCATTTCTATACAGATTAGTTGTTTTGATCCTGTGAGGAAGAGCAGGAATTATGATCCCTCGTACACAAATAAGGAAACTGGAGCTCAAAGATATTAGGCGGATTCCCCCAGATGGCAGAGCTAGGAAGAGGCGGAATCTGGACAAGATGTCCAATCTTTTGATTCCCAGTACAGTGTTGTACCTTACATCTTGACCTTTGGGACAACACATTTGCTTAAATAATACAGGTAATAAATAAGAAAGTACTTCCTTATGGCATGAAGGATACTCAGTGCAATGGAAGGCTGGGTGTCATGTGTGAGGAACAAGTAAACCTATATGACTGAAGCACACAATGTATAGAGAGGAATAATATGTAAAAAGCATAGAAGTACAAGAAGGGGTCAGATTGTAAAGAGCTTTAAATACTGAGTGTACCTGTTTTGTTTAAAGGCATGTTATTAATGTTGTCTCCATCTCTCAAAACATTCATCATCGAAATATTTCCCCTTTCTTTTGCATTATGACTCTTGAAATATATATTGGATGACTATTATGCATAAAGCATTAGGGAGGATATTGAAAAAAACAAAGGATGCCTTATTGTCCTGAATGAAGTTGAGATGCTAGTCCTAACTTCAAAAGGGGTTAATATTGGAATCTGGAAGTAAATAAGGAGCCCCTGGAGTTTACTGAGTAGATGAGTGACGTAGCAAGCCCTGCACTTACGGTAAATTACTTTGGTGGCTATGTGTGGAATGAATTGAAGGCAACGAGGCCATATATGACGCTGTTGTAACAATTCTGGTAAGAGGTAATAAAGATCCTAAACTAGGATAGCAGGTATGTGAGTGGAGGCAAGAGAAAGGTGACTAGAGAACTGAAGAGGTAGAAACAAGATTTCACAAATGACTCTGTATACAGGAGGAGAGAAAGTAAAGAGTTATTCTGAGGCTGCGTTCTTGGGTGACTGGAAGGATACTTTTAATACAAATTGGGAAATTCAGAAGTGGTATAGGTTTTGTTGGAGGAAATAGAAGTTTTAACTTGGACATGTTGAATTTGAGATGCTTATGATATACTCAGTTTGTAATGTCAAACTAGCAATCTGTAATGTGGGACTAGAGTGCATGAGACACTAGGGCTGGATATAGATATGGGAGTTATTGATATAAGAGATGACAGGAAGACTAGAGGAGTAAATGGAGTATTGACATGGAGCCAATAAATAAGTAATAAACTATGTTCAGTCTCCTAAAATAGGGAATGAATGCCAACATACTTGTATTAGTCACTTAAATAAAACTGATCTGGTGGACATACTGCTATATGTCTAAACCTTTATGTGCATCCAGTATGAGCACCATTTTCCCACTGAATGGAAGGTAAACTGTTAAATATTATTGATCATGTTTTTGTAATATCAGGCTTTTCATAAGCTTATTGATTCTATTTATTTACTATTTGGCAACATATACTATCTATCATATATATTCTATCATCATTTGTTTATCTGCCTATCACCTGTATTATCTATCTATCTATCTACCCATCCACCCATCTATCCATCCATCCATCCATCCATCCATCCATCCATCCATCCATCCATC
>NW_027185655.1:41731723-41732495 GCF_028583685.1 Petaurus breviceps papuanus
ATCCATCCATCCATCCATCCATCCATCCATCCATCCATCCATCCATCCATCTATCCATCCATCCATCCATCCATCCATCCATCCATCCATCCATCCATCCATCCATCTATCCATCCACCCATCCATCCATCCATCCATCCATCCACCCATCTATCCATCCATCTATCAGAATTAGCTTCTTCCTCACATAATTCCTCAGAGACAGGATGTTACTTACCAATCAGAGTTTTCAAGTTATGGAGGTTAGTAACTTATTTAAGACATTCAACCAATTAGTGGTTAAACCACTGGAGTTCCATCTGGCTAATGTTCCAGTCTACCATTTAGTGCATTGAGCCATATCACCTCCCACCTTACTGTGCGCCCATTTCAATATTTTGAGTCACAAGCTTAAATGAACCACCTAAATGCCTCTGAACTTTCTCTGGCAAGGTGACTGATTACTTAATTACTATGGTGGAGCTGTAATTAATTATTATACTAATTTCACACAACTGGCTGTCCCATGGTTTGATTGTACCTTTCCATGCTATCATTAACAAAAATAACCCTTTAGAATAAGTCATTATCTTAGGCAAACACACAAATTAAGGTCACTCATGCATTTTATGGTCTCACTGAAAGAAACTGTTAATTAACTCTTGTGTATTTACTATTACTTGCTCAAATAGAATTTGGGTTTTGTTTATAATATTTTTCACCCAATCAGTCCTATATATTAATTCATGTTCTGGGAGTAGCATGGAGGGACAGAGAAAGAGAGAGAGAGAGA
>NW_027185655.1:41732816-41760196 GCF_028583685.1 Petaurus breviceps papuanus
AGAGAGAGAGAGAGAGAGAGAGAGAGAGAGAGAGAGAGAGAGAGAGAGAGAGAGAGAGAGAACATTTTTAATCTTTATGTTGAAGGTTAAATACGGCAGGTAGAATTCTCTGTTTGAATAATATCACCGAGGGTGATGACATTGAATAGTTTCATACTCTGGAGGACTGGGACCTCAGTGAAAATGCCCACAAATTCTAGACTTCCTGTCTAGCATAGACTTAGAGCTATCTTCTCTACAGATGATAGTAAGGTTGTACTAACTGCAGGTCTAACAACTTCATCCAGTTAGAACAAGGTAGAGATCCTTGAAATCGGAAAAAGAGGTTTCAATACCCAAAAAAACATAGAAATAAAGGTCATAGATTACCTTCTGGCCCTCACCCTGAGATTATGTGAATTAATGAGATAATATATGGAGAGCACTTTGCTTTGCAAACCTTAAAGCAACAGGTAAATATTAGCTATTTTTATTATTATTAATGATAATGATATTTTTCACATTATCATTAAGAATGAAAATGATAAAATGACAATAATAGCGTTATATATAAAATAACATAAAAGGCTTGTTTATCTGATTACCCAGTTGACAGCAGGGTTTTTTTTTTTCTTTTTTTTCCTTTGGGTGCTGCTGTTGGTTTTCATCCAAACCTGTGATTTCAACTAGCATAGGGAACTCCCTGTTTGCAAACTCTCTTCTAATAATGCCATTCCCATATAACTTTTTTTTAAAGATTTTTTGAGTTGTCTGGGGATACTGAGAGATTACATGACTTGCTAGTATGTGAAAAAGGCTGGATTTGAACTTAGGTTTTCCTGCTGCCCCAGCAGACTGGAAAAGTCAAATAATAATAGTAATATCTAGCATTCATATAGTGCCTACTTACGTGTCAGGCACTTTGCTAAATGTTTTACAAATATCATCTCATTTGATCCACACAGCTCTGAGAGGTAGGTGCTATTATTATCCTCACTTTGCAGATGAGGAAACTGAGGCAAATACTAGCTATGTGTGACTTGCCCAAGGTCACATAGAGTTTAAGGCTAGATTTGAACTCAGATCTTCCTAACTCCAAGCCTACTTAGTTGCCACCAGTAGACCTTGGGGGATGCGCCCTTCCTCATTCAAAAGAATGCTGAAAAATTCATTTAGTGTCTAATAATTTACTGCACTAAGAATACGGGAAGGGCAGAGTTGTGTCCTCACACTCCCTCTTTACGGTTTAGTGGGGGATGTAGCAACAGTCAACACTTCCTATTTATTTAATCCTTTACTCAATAAAGCATAAGTTTTACTATATTTCATTAAGTGTGGGGTCACACCATGACTCAGAAAGGTGTGGTCTTACTGCTACCTGTAAGATGGTGATGACAACACACAGAATGTAAGGAAGATGCTCAAGTCCTTTCATTAATCCCAGGTAGATCTAAATTATGAACCTGACTTTTGAACACTATTCACTTTCATCAAGTGAGAAATAACATTTGTAAGTTGCTCCAAGAGCCAGCAGCCCTTCCCAGAACTATAGCTGAAATATGAATCAAGCTGAAATAGAAAACAGGAATTTCTTTTCCCCTCAGGAGAAAAGACCTGAGGCACAGTCAACAGGAGGAGGGACCCATTGACAAGAGCTGAATAAATTCTCTCTTGGGGTTAAAGGTTGCCTGGTACAGTAACAAAGCCTTGGCTTTAGAGTCTGAGGGCCAGCATCCAATCCCACCAGTCCATCTCCCTAGGAAAGTGATGGCACATGTGTCACACGGTCCTTCAGGTCCTTTATCTCTGCTAAGGTACTCCTATCGCATCATCTGTTTTTACCTCTATCTCATCATCCTATAGATTTATAATTCAGTTTCTCTATAATCTTGAAGCTGCAACAATTCTAGCCAATGCTTTTAAATTCTACTGCATCTGTACTATTTCTCAAGTGAAGGAGTCATGCAAGCTATTTAAAAATTTCTTTTGCCTTTCTTTGTAAACCCAGAGCTGAGTATGGTACCAAGCAAACAGCAAGGGCTTAACTGGGCCATCTCCTGATCTATATCTGACCAGTGGAACCAGATGGCTCCAGAGGACAAAGTGAGGCTGGTGACCCTGCACAGCCCTCCCTCACTTAAATCCAATTCACTTGTAAGTCATGGCTTCACTTCCCTGACATCACGGTCCTCTTTGAGAACAAAGGACAAATAATAACAAAGACTAATGTAGACTATTGACTAACAATATTGGTGAGTTATTACTCACAGGAGCAAGACATACCAAGGCTGTAGTCTACAGGCAGAAGAGTTTGAATCCTGCTTCAGACATTTAATAGCTCCGTGACCTTGGGCTTAACCTCTCTCTGTCTCAGTTTCCTTATGTATAAAACAGGAGGAGGGATAACAATAGTACCTATTTCACAGGATTGTTTTGAGGATCACATGAGATTATATGTTAGGAGCTTTGTAAATCTCAAAGTGCTTTATCAAGATTAGTCATCTAATGGTTAAGAATCAAAATCTGTGGAAACTGCTTTCCAGACCTTCTATAGCCACCAACAAAAGCCTCTTTCTCCAGCTTCAGCAGTGACAATGAATGAATAAATGAACATTTAACTATTTTCTGTGTGTCCAGCACTATGCTACGTGCTGGAGATACTAAGGGAAAGGTACAACAGTCCCTGCTTTTAGGGAGCTCACATTCTAATAACAGGAGATAGATAACCCATACTGGGGAATTCAGACCCAGGGTAAATGGAAAGATTTGGTGGTTTTTAGCATATAGGGAGAAGAAAGAAGAAAGGAAGAGAAGTGGGAAGGAAAAAAAGAAAGGAGGGAGGGAGGAAAGGAGGGAAAAAAGAAAAGGAGGAGAAAGGTAGGGAGGGAAGGAAGGAAACAATCTACATTAAGCACTTAACTATATTCAAGGCACTGTGCTAAACTTATTTTAGTTCATTTTTCAGTCATTTCTGACTCTTCATGAACCTTTTTGGGGTTTTCTTGGCAAAGATACCAGAGTAGCTTACCATTTCCTTCTCCAGTTCATTTTACAGATGAGGAAACTGAGGCAAACAGGGTTAAGTGACTTGCTCAGGGTCACACAGCCAGGAATTGTCTGAGGTTGGATTTGAATCTAGGTTTTCATGACTCCAGGCCCTGCCCTCTATCCCTTATACCACCTGGTTGTCCCCTATGCTAAACACTTTACAATAATGATCTCATTTTACCATCATAACAATCTTGGGCAATAAGTGCTATGATAAATCCCATTTTACAGATTAGGAGACTAAGGCAGAGAGGTTAAGTGACTTGCTCAGGGTCACACACAAAGTAAGTGGTTAAAACTACATTTGAATTCAGATCTTCCTGAGTCCAGGCCAGGGCTTTATTCACTGAGCCAACTAAGCTGCATCTGGGTTCCAGAATTAGAGATCTAGAGTTGGAAGGAACCTTAGAACCTTATGGTCCCCTCTAGTCCCTCTGATTTTACAGATAAAGAAAATAATGCTTAAGGAGTTTGTTAAATAGTCATACAAAGAGTAAATAGGATTTGAACTCAGTCCCAGTGACTCCAAGATTACCACACTTTGTACTTTCCCACTCATGGTAGTATATACATTTTTATATTGGCCACCCTGTGGTATGATCTTATGAGGGTCTCATTTTGTTAAGCCTAAGAGGGGAAGGCTGCAGGGGTAGGGGCTGGGAGGTTGGGAGAGGGAGAAAGGGGGAAGGGAGAATGGCCCAAGTCAGGCCCATCCCAGTACGGAAGGGCTGTCAAGGTGGACAAAGCATCAGATATGTCCACAAAGGTCCAACAGCTTGAATCCAACTCTGAGATTCAGAGAAGCCTATTTAGGGTTGAGATGAGAAACAATTGATTTTGTTTATAAGAAATCAGGAACACATAAAACAATCAACAAAGTCAAGATTTTACAAATTGCTTTATCCTCACCATTGCTCTGAGGGTAATCTAGCTTTCCAATGACTTGGACTGCCTTTTTACAATCTCCTCTCTTCATTATAGCTTCTGTTTTGAACAGGTATTTCCTAACCAAACACTCTTTTGTCTGATCGACTACATATCATTCTTATCTAGTGGAAAAACAAATTGAAAATATTCCTGAGCAGATATACTCCTTTACTGAGTAATAATTCAGATAACAGAGATTTTTCAAGAAATACATCTCAAAATAAAGGCAGGAACAAAGCAGTGACACATTTCTTCCAAAGCAAGTCTTAAAACATTTTCTGGTAAGATTATATAAAAACTATGCTGTCTAAAATGGCGCATTACTTTCCCGTATTTATGTGTGGAAAAATAATTGGCCTCCCTGCACCAACAATGAAAATAAGTTCTTTGCATGCAGATTCCTTGGAGTTTGATGGGAGGTCTTTCACAGTCACTTTCTAGTATCATTTCATTTTAACAAATAATTCTCAGCCTCTTACTCTCTGCCAGGCACTGTGTTATCTCTAGAAACCTTCCACCAGGTATTCTGAGAGTCCATTCCATCTTGTACTGACATGGTCTCGCTTGTATTTTATCATTCTAGTACCTACTGGAGCTTCTTAAGCTTCCCAGGGGTTTTTCTCAGTAGTTTCCTCCTAAATCCCCAAATTTCAGTGTACTTAGGGCAACAGCTGTTTGCTTCAAGATAGTCTTATACTAAGAAAGCTAAGCAGGTCTACCATCCTAACAATGCAGTGACATTTTAACTATAAAAAAGTTATTTCACTGTTCCGTGAATGGTTAGATGTTTCCACTTGTCTGCTTTTGACCCAGAAAGGTCAGAATGAAAGATGATGGCCCAGCCAGACTGCAGGAAAGGGTCATTTGAGCAACCAAGTGATGTTATGATATTGTATTTCTGTATTTATAGGGCAATCCCCAATTCTGGAAGCTACAAACATTGTAGTGGGGGATGAGCAAGCTATTAGCACTACCTCCAAAATCTCCCACTCCCTAAATGACATTAGTTTCATTGGAATTTCCATTTCATTGAAATGGAAAAGCATAAAGGGTGAGGGCAGTCAACCAAGAATGCTACAGAACCCAACATAAACCTAGCATACACATGGTCCCCGGCTCAGTATGACCATTGGTTCTTCCTTTCATTCCTTGTCCTAGGGCACGCTAACACACCCAAGCACATCTTTGCACTCCTAAATCCTTATATATTCCTATAAATGGGTGAAAAATACTACAAAGTCTGAAAACAGTAATTACTAGACCTTGATTCTTTACTATAAAGTGAGGGGTTTAGATGACCAGACCTCTAAGGTATCTCCCAGCTTCAAATCTGTGATCCTACTATGAAAATAGAGGAAGGCAAAAGAATGGATAGGGCACAGAATAATTAAGGATTGATTCTCTTTCCTTATTGTTGAGATTTCATGATAGAATAATTTCCTCCCTAGGCAACAGAGCAAAGAGAATAAGTTTTTGCATGTTTGTGTATGGAGAGGTGACATGTCCCCCCACCCCACCCCAATTCCATATATATTTTTCTATACTTTAAAGAGCCGGGATTTCATCTGTTGGTTCATCCTCCACACGTGTGGATTATAAACTGTCTATAAGAGCTGCAAAGGCCAAAAGATTCATCAAGATGTGGTTGCCAAATGGGTGATAAGCCTCTCTGCATTTTGTGAGGCTGGTCCTTTGAGAACATACACTCGGACCCATACTCAAAGCATTACCAGCTTGGTAGGATCTGTTGGTGATTCTGTTCAAACTACTAAGAAAGCAGGATAATTTCTCTGCCATAGTGAGTGTAGTAAGATGCTGAAGGGACATCTACGTATGTGTATATATGCAGTTATAAAGGATAAATTTAGAAATGCAATGCTTAATAAATCTGTCACTTAAGATCTTATATAGCCTTGGACAAGTGACTTAGACAGTAGGATACAGGGAAAAATCATGGGATCTGAAGTAAAATTCTGGGTTTGAATCCCACCTCTGCCATTTACTACATATATGACTTTGGACAAGTTATTTCATCTTGATTCAAATCCTCCCTCTAACACTGACCTTATACAAGTCTTTTACTTCACCCCTTTCCTAGGCCTCAATTTCTTCATCTATAAAATGGGTTGGACTAGACAGTCTCTGAAATCTCTTTCAGCTCTAGACTTATGATCTTAAATATATACGAATGACCCATTTAATCACATTAATTATCCAAGAAAGTAAGACTACCCCTACTGGATCCAAAATACACTAGAAATCAGTCTGTACTAATATTTGGAAACCTGTAACAACTTATATGACTTACTCATGCAAAGTCATAGCTATTGTGATTCTAAGAGACTGAGATAAGGGGGGAGAGAGGGCACAGGGCACAGTACCAGTCACAGAGATAGGAGATGAAATGATGAGTGTGAGGAGTGGTGAGTGGGCTGGTATGGCAGGTCAGTTAATCTGTTTCCTTAAGTTTTCACACCTGTAAAGTGACCATCATAATAGCACCTATCTCCTAGGGTTGTTGGAAAGATCAAATGAGATATTCATAAAGCACTTTGCAAACTTTAAAGTGTTATATAAATGTTAACTATTATTATTATTAGTAGTAACATGAGAAGCTTTGATTTCTTGAGACAGAAGCAAAGTTTCTCATACTTCACCAACACGGTAAATGCATATAAAAAAATCAATGTTTTCTTTAAAAATAATAGTGCTTTATTATTTACAAAGCACTTTCTTTTCCATGAGTCAATAAACATTTGTTAAGCACACACTACGCTCCCGGCAAACTGCTTAGAACTTAGACTATAAAGACAGGCAAAAGACAATCTATAGGAAGTAAATATTGTCCCCATTTTACAGATGAGGAAGCTGAGCCCACAGCTGGTGAGTGTCAAAGATGAACTCAAGCTCAAATCTTCTGAATTAAAGCCCAGTGTTCCTTCCACTACTTCTGTACAGGGGACTATTAATTCTTCTAAACTTCCTCATTTATTTTATAGCTCTATTTCAACAGAATACCTTCATATTTAAATTCTGTTTGGCAATAATGTGGCATGTCTGATTATGACCCTACAATATTTAAATTAAAAAGTAATGAGCCTTGGGGCGGCTAGGTGGCGCAGTGAAGAGAGCACCGGTGCTGGAGTCAGGAGGAGCTGAGTTCAAATTTGGCCTCAGACACTTAACACACTTATTAGCTGTGTGACTTTGGGAAAGTCACTTAACCCCAGTTGCCCTCTAAAAAAAAAAGTAATGAGGCAAAGGAAGAAATCAAGGCACCTCACTTAACATTGTCTCAACTCCCACATATGTCTCCCAATCTTCCATCTCAAGTTGGAAGCAAATTACATCTCAAAAAACTGTAATATACCGTGTTTCCCCGATAATAAGACACTGTCTTATTAATTTTTTTGGACAGAAAAACACCAGAGGGCTTATTTTCAGGGGAGGGCTTATTTTAATGAACATTGACAGCAATTTTAATAAACAGGTAAATGTGAACAAAAAAAATGTACCTTTATTCAATAAGCAAATCACTGGGGAAGAACAGGATAACGCGCTCACTGCTGCAGCTCTGATTGGATGCAGCTCGGAGGGCGGCGTGCATTTCACGGGGTGGGGGGGGACAGTGCATACAGAGGGTACCGTAATGTAGCGTGTAGCGCAGGGGATCACCTTCACTACAGTAGCAATCTCAATAGGGCTTATTTTCGGGGGAGGGCTTATTTTAGAGGAATCTTACACAGTAAGGGGAGGGCTTATTTTCGGGATAGGTCTTATTATCGGGGAAACACGGTATGTCAGAATAGGTCACTGTTTGCCACCTACTCTTTTCTAAAATATAAATATCCTTATTTAAAAAATCATCTTATCAACCATTTAATTTCAATGGAATTGTTGGATGTTAATACCTTAACTTCCCAACAGTGATAATATTAAAGCAGTAACAGTCAATCCTGAACAGCAAAGATAAGTCTCTCAAAAACTAAGCAAGTAATACATCCAGTAATATTAATCTCTATTAGTTAGATGACTCATCTTCCTGAGTTCAAATCTAGCCTCACACACTTACTTGCTGTGAGATCCTATGCAAGACATTTGACCCTGTTTGCCTCAGTTTCCTCATATGTACAATGAGCCAGAGTAGGAAATGGAAAACCACTCTAGTATCTCTGTCAAAGAAATCCAAAATGGGCTCATGAAAAGTCTGTCATGATTAAAAATGACTGAATGACCACCACAACAACAAACCTCTATTAGTACTGAATATTTCCCTTTCGCTTAAGGAAACTGTGAATGGTATAATCTGTGTAGAAGCTTCTCTTTGAGAAGGCCCTGCAGTATTCTGGGGTTGGATGTAACAACAACAATGTCATCTGAGAACAGGGCCCTCTGGAGGACAAGACGCTCTAGAGGGAATCCCATCTCCATTTGTATCCTGGACAAGACACCCTCCTCCTTGCCATGGGGAGTGCCTTTGGTGAGTCTACATGTCCTCTGGGTATTTGAGACTATTTGCTTTTGGTTCTCTTTCCTGACTCATTTGCTGGCTCATTATCTGTATCACATCTCTAACTGTGGGTATTCCCCAAAGATATCTTTTTCTTCTCCCTTTACTCTCTGTCTCTATTTCTCTGGTTTTATTTCTCTCTTTATCTTTCTGTAATGTCATCAGGTCCCAAGGATTTAACTATGATCTCTAAGCATATGACTCTCAGATATAAACATACAAACACACATGTACACACGTGTGTAAATATGGGCACAGTATACATATACAGGCTGGGTCTCTACCCTGAGTTTCATTCCTACATCACCAAATACCAATCAAACTCTAACTGTGATAACCTTTCCACTAAATCACATTAGCCCGGGTATGTCTGTCACTTAAATGTTGCCAAAAATAAAAAAGAAAAAGAAAAAATGACTACTTTTCTAAAATATTTTTAAGGGTCAGCATACACATGGCAAGGAGTCAAGTATTGGACAAGGGGATCCCAACTTTTTGTATCCTTACTATGTGGTCATGATCTGAGTATTGACCTTTTTCTACTAATCTAAGATACTTGAGACTTACTGAAAATTGAGAATTCAGGGTCATGATTGAATTTCTTGCCTCTAAAAAAATCTGTTCTCTTACAACTCAGAGAAAGGAGGTAAGAGTAAACCTTGCTTCTTGGTTCATTCAGGGGTATTCTGGAGCCACTCATACTGGGACTGTTAAATTTTTTATGTGAACATATTCACCTCAGAAGTTAGCAAATACTACAAATCAGTATTTGATTTATTATTTTGCTGACTGTTTAGAGTAGACTTAAGAAAGTGACAGTGAAAATGTTAATAATGCAGATTAAACAAAAGTGCATTGTATATATATATATATATATATGTGTGTGTATATATATATATATATATATTTTCCACCTGAAAATCTGGTTATTAAACATTTGCCAGCACACCCATGATTACTGAACATTTATTAGGCACATTATGGAATATCATGTGCTGTGCTAGGACATTAGAGAAGGGGATATAATAAAAGTTCTGTGTTGCTCTCAATGGGCCTGCAATCTAGTAAAGGTAAAAATATGTGGGTTCAGATGAATATAATACAAATTAGAATATAGGTGGACAGTAGAATACAATAAGAAATCACTTTTAATTTGGAGAAACTAATGAATATGAAGGAGGTAGCATTTAAACAGGACCATGAATGAAAGATAAGATACAAATAGATGAAGATGGTAAGAAGGGAGAAGAATATTTCAGGTACAGGGGTTCAGGAAACAACATGGAAAGTATTAAATGGGAGTACATATTTGGAAGTTGGCATGCAATAATACTAGATAATATACTTTACCATATTTATTTTCAAGAAGTATTTATCAATAAAATTAATCCACACCTAGCAGTTTAATGCATTTGACTTTAGCATTAAAGTCAGTACTACCATATTTGAAGTGAGAAATATTTGTATTTGCACTTTTAAGAGGAAAACAGACAAAAGTTGAAGATGGTCCCTGGTATTAAGTTCACATGTGCACTTTTTATACTAGATTATTAAAAAATATGTAAGATCATAAAGATATAGTTTTGTTAGGACAAATGCTTATAGGATCAAAGGATGGTGAGCAGGAAGGGGCCTCTGAGATTGTCTAAATACAAATTCTTCAGGCAGCTAGGTGGTGCACTGAATAGAGCACCAGCCCTGGAATCAGGAGGACCTGAGTTCAAATCCTGCCTCAGACACTTAACACAAAACTAGCCATGTGACCTTGGGCAAGCCAATTAACACCAATTGCCCTCCAAAAAGCAAAAAAAAAAAAATACAAATCCTTTATTTTACAGAACCAGGAAGTGACCTAATTTCCTCTAAAGCTAAATCTAGTATTTTTATCACTAAACTGTGACTGTCTAAGAAATGAAGATGCCAGAATATTTTTGAAAAGTCTACTGAATCAAAAAGGTCATATTTTGAAACACCCTTTTCCATACTATCATTTTATATTGGTAGGTTTGCAGGGAAGATTTTTTATGACAAAAAATTATTCTCACTCAATTTTAAGTTTGGGTTCTTTATATAATTTATTGTTGCTCTTATTTTAGAACATTTATATAGGTTAGATATCATTATGCATTCCTTATTAATTTATATAGAGGACTCATAACATTCTCCTGACATTATTATATTTGAGGTAAAGGACAAAAAATTAAAAAAAAACTGTATATGGTTAACATCACAATCAAAATCCTTGCACTCTGAGGGAAGAAAAGCAGCTTTTTCAAAGTCACCAAACAAACAAGGAATAGATCTGGTAACAGAATTGATGTCACTAGCTTCTTTGGCAAATGAAGTGATCTGATCAGTTACTACTATTTAATGTATCTATGGAAGATATTTTAATTCTTCAAAATTGAATAAATTTAAATGATAAAAAAATTAAAAGACTGAAATAAATAATAAAAATATTTTAAAACAGAGCTTTACAATTAGCAGCTTATTTTGTCTACTTTTATTAGGTTATAGGAAAACTAGAAGATTGACATGAACAAGATCTATATTGTATTATTGTACTATATTGCACATGTGAAAATATTGTAATGCAAAATATAATAAATTCTCAATAACATTTAAAAATATAAAAGCCCTGAGACTTATTCCTCCTCAATTCAATCCTCACAGGAATAAATATCTATGCATGATAAACAAAGATTTTTTTCTTTCTTTTGAATCATTAAAACATATTTTAAGTGAAATTGTAAAAGAATTTAGATCTAGAAAAGGACAGGAGGAATCTTGCAATTTCATAATTTATGTAACATTGCAAAAAAAAAAAGGAAATGAAAATTGCATTTCTTTTCCCCAGGCCATTTCCAGACTTCCTAATCTGTGTTAACCAATTTGAAAGGAAATCATTTGTTTATGTCATTTTCTATCTTAGATTCTGGAAGATATAATATGGGAAGGTAAGCTACCACTTCTGTTTTAAAATGCATTTTATATAACTTTAAAATCTATAAAGTACTTTACATACATTTTCTTATTTGAGCCTCACAACAACTTTGTGAAGTAGAGACTAGAGATATTATTATCCCCATTTTGCAGATGAAAACACTGAAACTCATGGCGGTTAAGCAAGTGTTCTATGATTTAGCAGCTAGTAAGCATTGAAGGCAGGAAGACATGAACCCACTGGCATACAGAATTACTGAGATGTCCTATTAGGCTACATTTGGAGTAATAGTCTATGAGGTTGATAATAAGCTCTGCTTCAACATCTACCTGGGTTTCAGGTCAAGACAAAAGCTTCTCTATGCCTCAGTTTCCCTACCTATAAAATTAGATTGTACTAGATAATCTCTGAGGTCCCTTCTAACTCTAAAATTTAGGATTTTTTTGGTAAATATGGTTTCTTTGCCTATTGAGTTAAATGCCTTCCTGGGAGATCTTGAAGTATGTCCTAATACCAGGTTTAAAAAACAAACAAACAACAAATTGTTAGTTAAATAATTCAGTTTGAATATGCCTGCAAGTTTCACTGTAGATTTTCTAGTTTCTTTTCTTCTCTGTTAAGTAATTTATTTAACTATTAAACAGCCAATCTAAGGATTGGCACACAAGACAATTTTTGATGATATTCTAACCCTCTTTTATTTCCCTTCTCTCTTCTTTATCTATTCTCCTCTTTTATCCTATATTTTTACTTCCTTTCTTCCTTTTTCACTTCTCCCCTGATCAAGTCTTAGAGCTGTGCATAGCACTGGAAGTATTGCATAGCTCTACACTCACGGACACCATTCTGGACCACATTCACTATGGTTGTACCAAACCTCTGACTTCTGGTCTACAATTTCCCTGGCCTGTATGTGTTGAGAAGAAGCACAACAGCAAGACATTCAAGCGGATATTGAAGAGCAATGAGTAGAAAAGATGGTACAAGGACACACTGAAGCACAACTTCGAAAGACGTTGCATAGCTGTGGACTGCTGGGAAACTGCAGCAGATGGACCAGCTTGATGTACACCAATCAAAGATGGAGGTCTGACTGTGAACAATGGTGCTGGGCAGACTAGGAGGTGGAGAGGCAGAGTGGGATACAGCGACAGGGCCTGCAAACAGTGGCTATGGCCACAAATCAGAGGAGAATCTTCACATGTACACCACGTGGAAATGACTTGCTCAAATACTACTTGTTATAAGCACACACACACCTAGGGACAGCAATGCTGTTAGTGGGTCCATCTTCCAAAATAAAGGTTAACAGGATAAATATTTAGGTATACCTCAATGACTTAAAAGCATTTATACATGTTTGTTAGATGCATCTCAGCTCTAACTGGAGTTTTTATTTAAAAATATCCACAGTTAAGCCTCTTTTTGGACAAGCTCTGCAAATCCTACAGCAATCATGTTTGCCAGCAACTTTGGTATATTCCATGTTGTTGATAATATGTTATTGATATTGGCCAACTTTCACATGAAGAAGTGAAGAGGTTAGTAAGTTCCCTTATCCCCATTAAACAACAAATAAATGCAATGCAGATTTCCTAAAGGAGCATTTGAGGGAAAAGGATACAGATAATTATCAAATGATGACTGAGACCAGAATGCTAGTGAAATAACTGAAATGTTGAGTTTTTTTTTTCTAACAGATAAGGAATATGTAAGATTTCCTTATATATGTATATGCACATATACTTGGAGGCTTATCTTGCCTCTAATAATTTTTTAGATTTAGATTTGCCTCTAATTATTATTTATTTAATTTATTAGGCAATAATTATCTAATTATTGCCTAAATTATTTCAAGAGAGACTTGAATAAGGCATATTTATTAAATTTTTTATCTTCATGTTGAGGGGTCATTAAGACAAAAAAGAAATGACAATAAACCTCAGATGGTATATATTAGGAGGATCTTACTCCTTTCTTGGAATTTAAATGAGACTTGTAGCACTTATTCAGAACCAAAACTATTCACAAACAAGAATGAAATTTGGGTAAGAAAGACTACTTTTCTCACTTAAATCAGTTGTGACTTAATGGATTTAGCTCTATTCTCTCTCACAGGCAGAATGGTAAGTCTCTAACATTGGATAAACAGGGCATGAGAGGAAATACTATATTTATGACGTACACCAGAGAAGTTCCTTCCATGTTTTCCTATTCTGCTTACACAAAATTCCAAACCCTTCCAGAAAATACTACAACTTCTTTCCCATCTCCACTATGGCTATGTTTATTTTTTATAAAAATTATTCAGGTTAAACATTCTTTTCTTTTTAAATTTTGAGTTTCAAATTCTCTCCCTCCTTTGACCACCTCCCCCCTCCCACTTGAAGGCAATATGATATCAATTATATATGTGAAATAATGCAAAAATATTTACATAATTATCCATATTTCAAAAAAAGCAAGAAAAATAATGAGAGAAAAGTATACTTTAATTTGCTCTGAGTTCACTAGTTCTCTCTCTCTGGAAGAGGATAGATAGCATTTTTTCAACATGAGTACCTTGGATTGTCATGACCAGAGGAGCCAAGTCGTTTACAACTGATTATCATCATTATAACATTGTTGTTATTGTGCACAATGATCTCTAGGTTCTTCTCATTTCACTTTGCATCAGTTTATATAGGTCTTCTCAGGTTTTTTCTGGAACTCATTTTTGATAGCACAGTAATATTCCATTATAATCATATGCCACAACTTGTCCAGTCATTTCCCAGTTGATAAGTATCCCCTCAATTTCCAATCTTTTGCCACCACAAAAAAAAAACAAAACACTGCTATAAATATTTTTTACATCTAGTTCCTTTTCCTTCTTCTTTGATCTTTTTGTGGTACAGTAGTATGTGTCTCTAATCAACAGTGATTTTGAACAGGTTGTCATATGACTTTAGATAGATTTGATTTCTTCTTCTGAAAATGATGTGTTTATATACTTTGACCATTTATCAATTGAGGAATGGCTCTTATTTTTGTAAGTTTGACTCAATTCTATATACACAGCATACATTTGAGAAATGAGGCATTTTTCCAAGAAACTTGCTGTGAATTTTTTGATATTACTTCATTGTCTATGGTACATTTTAGCAAAATGTAGTTTCCCTGATTATTCCTTTTAATTAGGCCTATTTTTTCTTTTGCTCTTTCTGAGACCATGATTACCATCTCTGCCTTTTTCTAGTTCGGCTAAAGCAGATTAGATTCTTTTCCTCACCTTTACTTTAAATTCTGTGTGTGTGTCTTTCTGTTTCTAGTGTATCTCTTATAAACAACATATTATTTGATTCTGGTTTGTAACTCATTCTGTTATCTTTTTCCATTTTGTAGGTGAGTTCATCTCATTCACATTTACAGTTATGATTACTGTTTTTTAAACTCCATCCCATTTTTTTTCAGTTTCTCCTCTCTTTTTTTAATCTTAATCTCCTTACAAGTCTTTTTTGCTTCTAACCATTGCCTCCTTTAATCTGCTTTCCATTTTATCATCCCTTCTGCCATCTCTTATCCCTTCCCCTCCTATTTCTCTATTGGGTAAATTAAATTGCTGTACACAATTGAGTGTGTGTGCATGCATACATGAATGCATGTGTGCGTGTGTGTATTCTTCTTCTTTAAACAAATTCTCATGGGAGTGAAGTTGAAGTATTGCCCATCAATACCCCCTCTTTCATATCTCCCTCCATTGTAAAAGTTCTTTCTTGTATGCCTCTTTTATGTAAGAAAATCATTCCCATTTTACCTCCCCCTTTCCCCTTTCCCCTGTGCATCTCTCATGCCTCTTTTTATCCCTTAATTTTTTTGTTGAGATCTTTCAGCCTAATTGAAATGCTGTCTATGTAAAACTCTTTTTAACTTCCGCAATAATAATAAAGTTCTTAGGAGTTATAGGCATCATCTTCCCATACAGGAACATAAACAGTTTAAATTTACTGAGTCTCTTATAATTTCATGATTTTTTTTTTATGCTTCTCTTCAGTCTACTGTTTGAATGTCATATTTTCTATTCAGCTTTGGTCTTTTCATCAGGAATGCTTGATAGTCCTTTATTTCATTAATTATCTATTTTTTCCCCTGAAGAATTATACTTTGTTTTTCTGGGTAAGTTATTCTTGGTGTAATCCTAGCTTCTTTGCCTTCTGGAACATCACGTTCCAAGGTTTCTGCTCCTTTAATGTTGAAGGCATTAAATCTTGTGTGATCTTGACTGTGGTTCCACAATATTTCAACTGTGTTATTTCTGGAAGCTTGAGGTATTTTCTCTTTGACCTGGGAACACTGAAATTGGCATGTAATATTTTTGGTAGTTTTCATTTGGGTATTTCTTTCATGATATAACCAATGAATTCTTTCAATTTCTTTTTTACTCCCTGGATCTAGGATTTCAAGGTGGTTTTCCTTGATAACTTCTTGAAATATGATGTCTAGGCTCTTTCTGTGTTCATACATTTTGGGAAGTTCAATAATTGTTAAAATATTTCTCCTAGATCAATTTTCTAGGTCAATTTTTTCTCTGATAAGATATTTCACATTTTATTCTATTTTTTCATTCTTTTGACTTTGTTTTATTATTTCTCAATGTCTTATGGAGTCCTTGCTTCCACTTGTCCAATTCTAATTTTTAAGGAATTATTTTCTTAAGTAAGAATTTTGTACCTCTTTTACCATTTAGACTATTCTATTTTAAAGAAATTCTTCAGTAAATTTTTGTAGCTTCTTTCTCATTTGGCTTATTCTGCTTTTTAGGGAGTTATTTTCTTCAATGATTTTTTTGTGTCTCTTTTACTATTAAGCCAATTTTGTTCCATAAGGCACTATTTAATTCAGAACATGTTTGTGCCTCTTTTACTAAACTGTTAATTTTCTTTCATCTCTCTCATTTATTTACTCATTTTTTCTCTACCATTCTTATTTCTTTCTTTAACTCTTCCAGAAATTTTTGTGGGTTTTGAGTACAATTAGCACTTTCCTTTTAGTCTTTGTTTGAGCTGCTTTCACACTATTGTCTTCTGAGTTTATATCTTGGTCTTCCAGGTCACTGCAGTAGCTTTTTATGGTCAAATTATTGTGAGTTTTTTGTTTTGTTTTTTGGTCATTTTTCAGCCTGTTTTTTGCCTTTGAACTTTATATTAAAGTTGGGCTCTGCTAACCTGGGAGTAAGGAGGGTTGGAGCTTTTTCATGCTGCTATTTCCACACAGTTCTGGCATCTGCTAGTTTTTGGTGCTTCCAAGATAATTAAGTGGTGAGAGGTGCGGTCACTGCTCTTCTGGTCATTGTTTGTACACAGGAAGGGCCCCTGCTCTCTGACAGCTACAAGTGCTAGTGCTTAACCTTGCTTTGCAACTGTGACCAGAGTCCCTGCTCCCTTGTGACCATCACTCTGGAACTATGACACATGGGCAATAGAATTGTTAATCAGCCCAGCTGGATCCAGTGATAGTAAAGTACTATACCCACTTTTTGACCAGTTGTCTGAGCCCCTCTGGGCTGAGAGATATCTCCTAAAGCTGCTATTGTTGCTATAGCTACTGTTGCTGCTATTGCATGTGTGGGCTTTGGATAGACCTCCACCCTAGCATTATGGACTTCTCTTGCCAACCTCCTACGTTTTCTTATGCAGGAAAAATGCCTCACTCTAACCTTTTGTTGGTTCTGCTTCTCCAAAATTTGATGTAAGGCACTTTTTAAAGAGTTATCTGGAGGGGAATGTTGAAAAAATTCAGCTGGGTTGTTTCTTACTCAGCATCTTGGCTCTATACTCCCTCCCCCCATTTCTTTTTCTGACCTAAATCCCAAGAATTTAAAATGAAGATTACTCTGGTAATAGTTCTAATGCATCTAAAGCATTTAGAAAGATTGTGTTCCTTGGATTCCACAAGATACTAAGTAGAACTTTTGTACCCTTTGTACAACTATCTCCTTGTCTACTATGACTGCCACCAGTGGTTCATCAAATAACTCTTGGTTTAACTGTAAGCACATCCATATACAAGTTCCAAGTAGGATAAACATATATTTAAATGTGACTTGGATGGATACTTTATGCAAGGTTCTGCTTTAAGTCAAAAGGATGGCCTTATTGGCATTTTGGAATCTGTTTTGATTTAATGGTTCTATAATATCATTCAATATTAAAGCATCTATCTAAAGAGACATTTGTCCTAGAAAGAGGATGTGCAGAAACAGGCTACCAATGTGGCTAACTGAACCAAATATTTCTTTAATTCTTGTAAATAATTAAAAAAAAATCCTTGTGGCTTAGTTATTATGATCTTATAGATTTCTTCCAAGTCTAAAATGGTTTTTTTCTGAGATCTGGCTAATTATTTAGTTTACTTATTCATACCCCAATTCACAAAATATAAAGAGACAGGATAGTACAGTACAATGAAAAGATCACCGGATCTATGAACAAAAGACCTGAGTTCAAGTTGCACTCTAACCCTGACATACTATTTGTGTGACCCTCAGAAAAGTGATTATGCTCTATAAGTCTCACTTTCCTCATCTATAAAATGGGAATAATAATACTGATGCTATCAATGTCACAGATTTATCTTGAGGATGCTTTGCTGCCTGTCCTCTATAAACACTAAACATGAGCTACTGTCATTGTTGCTAATGTTACTGATGTTAATAATCATTAGTCATTGATATTAATAAGTTTTATTCCTCTGTTATGGTTTCACTCAGATGATTCACTGTGCAGGAGTGCCCTATTGATTCTTAAATGCAATGATTGCAGAAGCTAAGAAAGGTCCTCTCAAATTAAAAAAAAAAAAGCCCAGTAGCAGAAAGGTTTTGAGTAGTGAAGTGAAGTGGTCAAAAGCTGTCCATTAGGAAAATGAATCCATCAGTAGCACATAAAAGCAAAATATGATAGAGGTTATGAGTATGGAGGACTGGGAGGAGTGTGGTACAATGGAAGTCAGGTAGAGGAGACAGATTAAAAGGAAGGCTGCTGAATTCAGTACTAGGTATGTGGAGCTTGAGGATATCCTGTGGTGTCCTCACCGTAGGGGAATAGTAAGGAAAAGCGAATCTGGAGCTTGGAAGAGAGGTCAAGGCTGGAGATGTAGATAAAGGAGTCATCAACACAGAGAGTATGCTCCATAGCCTGAATTATATACCTCCATTTTCCACATTACTCATTTAATATAGAACTTACCTGACACAGAAGACTATCACTGTGTCTAAATCTGTGATATCTCAATGGAGATGTAGGAAAGTCTGGATCATTGAGACGGTAAATGTAGTGGAGGTTATCTTCTAGGGAAACCTGTTAAGACTATTTTTGGTAACAATAAAATTTTGACAACCTTGAAAGGTTACAATATGGGGTTCCTGACCATGGTTTAAAATCTAAATAAAATTAATAGCACTTATCCGGAACCAACATCTGTTACTAAGAGAGGTCAACTATGAGTCAGAAATATTAATGTCCACCAGACAGACACACCTTTAATCCATGCTATTGTGAAGGCAGAGATGGGTAGATCTCTTGATCTTGGGAGTTCTGAGTACCAATGGATTAAGGTAAGCCAGCATGCACACAAATTTCAGTAATAATATTGTGAGTCCCTGGGAAATAGGGATCACTGGGTAGTCTAAGGTACAGTAAACTGGTTCAGGTCGGAAAAGAGAACAGGAAGAAGTTGTCATGCCAAGAAGACTAAGCTTGGTGCTTGTATTTATGGTCTCCCAGATAGGGAGATTCAAGGAGAAGGGGGAGAGAGGAAAGAGAAGGAGAATGAGGAAAGAGCACTGTTCTCTTCCTTGTGGGAGTGGTCTATCATACTTCATTTCATTTTCTATTGTGTTAAGAAAGGATTATCTTCAATATTCATTGAGCATATTTCTAAGAAAAGATACTAGGGTTGAGATACAGGAAAGATTCTTTCTCTTAGTTCCATGTTGAGCTTATCTATAGAAGTCCAAGGCTTCTAGGGAATGATGCAAATGAGGAATGAATCTCCTGATGCTAAACCCCATTAGATTTGAAAGAAATATGCAAATTAAGCAAACAAATAAACAAAAACAAATATTGCTTGGATGACAGGGCCAATAAGAAATAATCAAATTTGATAATAATGTAAAATTCTATGTGAACCTTAAATGTTAGTAATTATTGCTGTTGGTGTCATGCAATTTTCTGAAACTCTGAAGGAGTTAAAAAAGGATGGCGATGAGAATAAGCATTTACATAGCTCACATCTCCAGGCATTGTGCTAAGTTCTTTACAAATATTTTCTCATTTGATTCTTACAAGAACCCTGCAAAATAGATGCTGTTATTATTCCCATTTTACAGTTGAGGAAACTGAGGAAGATAGAGGTTAAGTGACTTATGCAGGGTCGTGTGATTAGTAAATATCTGGGGTTGGATTTGAACTTCAGGACCAGCATTCCATCCATTGTACCACCTAGATGCCTCAAATATACTCTCCCCTTGATAAAGACATCTTGTCTAATGAGTCTGGTATCAACATTGCACTGTATTGCTCTGGACTAGAGCACAGGGACTAGACACTGATGAGTAGACTGATTAAAAAAAAAAAAACTACTCCTCTATAGCTTCTGTAAATGTATTGACTTGCCCATGCTTTAGTTAGATGAGTGATTCAGTGCAATAGATAGAGTAAAGAATCGGTTCTATCAACTTTTACTAATTGCTCCATTCAACTGAAAATGATGCAGAAAACTTGTTGACTATAACCTTTTTTCCTTTCCCAAATATCTATAACAACACAGTCATTGAAAATGTCCTGGCTCTATACTTCATATTAGACATGCAACTTTCCAGGAAGATCCTTTTATTTGTGGCAAACAAATAAATAGTACCAGTAATGGCTATGTAGTTATTTAAAAAGAAACACTCTAATGATATTATTTCAGGAGTTAGGGAACTATTTAAAAAAAAACAACCAAACAAACCGATGTTCACCTTTGTTTGATATATGTCTGCCAAGTGATTCATTTGTATTAAAAAGGCATTGTGAACCTAATAAGAAACCTGCTACAAACTACATTAAGGAAAATAATACTATGAAGAACTGAAACAAAGCAATATAACCAAAACAACTGGTTGCAAATAATAAAACTTTAAATAAGCAAATTCAATTACATTAGAATATTACTATATATGTGCAGAATTTTTTAGGAAATAACAATAAATATGGAAGGATTTTGAAAATTCCTTGTAGCCAATACCAGAAAAAAAAATTGAAGAGAATAAAAAAAATCATAAAGAAATATAAAAATACACAAAATCATCTGATAACAAAATAGCAAAAGAAGAACTGTGAATACTACCCAAGAGACAATCCTACTTCACAAAACCCAGGCTCTCTAACAAGTGGCTTTTATACTTTTTTAACCGGGTCCTAATCAGTTATTTCACCAATATGAAAACTGTCGTCACTGACACAGATCAGCAGCTCATCATCTGCACCTTCCAGTCATAGGGAGTTGTCTGGGGGACTGAAAGGCTACATGACTGCCTGTGGTCACCTAAGCCAGTTGGTTTCAGAGTGAGACATGAACTCAATGGAGTTTTTCTGATTCGAAAGATGAGTCTCTCTCTGCCATTATAGAATATTCTTCCTCTGATATTCCACTCATGTTTTTAAGTGAAATCTGCTACCTGATATAATTATACATTGATGCAATGTCTCTTGAATAAAAAACTGTGAGATCTGAGGCTTTACATTTTATGATTAGATTAAGCTTCCAGCAAATCTAAGATGATCAATAAGCATACTTTAGATATTATTAGTATAACATTATTTAGAAAGATGACACTATTCTTGTCTCAAAAAATGATAAACTGGGGGGTGGCTAGGTGGCACAGTGAACAGAGCATTGGCCCTGGAGTCAGGAGAACCTGAGTTCAAATCCAGCCTCAGACACTTAACACAAAAACTAGCTGTGTGATCTTGGGCAAGTCACTTGACCCCAATTGCCCTCCAAAAAAAATGATAAACCCCTATATTTGTCCATTAATGTGAGCTTCCTTGTGCCTCAGTTTTCTGATGTTCAGGGTATAACCATACCTTTCACATCTTCATCCTCAATGGTTGTATTGGAACTCTCAGTGGACTCCTGTTAAGAAGCAGACACAATTAAGTTGCATATGGCAGCCTTCCATTGGTATTTGCACACATTTAAGCAAGTAACACAGCTTGTGGTGCACAGGACATGCATATCCCAAAGCCAGGAGTGTGAATGTGTTCACATGCAAATGGGTACATAGACTAGGATGGTTTTAGCAGGAACAATATACTAAACACTCTGTCCATTTCAAAAGGGAGTGCTGTGATGACATGGTCAATTTTGGGGTTGGGATAGGCTGGGTTACTTGTAGAACCCAAAGATCCTATACTTCATTTAAAAAGTAAACTGAACTAGACTCATTTATTCCATACTGTTTTGTAAAGGAGGTACTCTTTTGAATCTTAGTAGGGAAATTCCATTTCAAATGAATATACATCATCTTTAGAATATGAGAAATTTCATTATTTTTCAACAAATTTTCTATTTATTGAATACCTGATCAATTTAAGGTACTGTGCTAAGTTATAGACATAGTGATATATTTTTTTTAATTTTCCTTTTCTTCTTCTTTTAGGTCTGGACCTGTGGTTTCATCTTTGTGGGGAACTTGAAGTTAGCAAGAGCTGACTTTGACTCCTGCCTCAGATACTTAGCTGTGTGACCCTGGGAAAGTCACTCAGTTCCCTTACCTGTAAAATAAGGGAGTGAAGGAGGGAGTGGAGTTAATGCTTTTTAATGTTCCTTCCAGGTTTGAATGTGTAATGGGAATGTAAATTTTTAAGATCTTCCCTGCCCTTAGGCTAAAGTGCACCTGGAGCCTGGGGAGGGAGGCTTGTTTTTCAGTAGATACTTCTTGATTGGCCAGTGAGTCAATAAGGTTGTTACATTCTCTGAGCCAGGAGAAGCCTATATAAGCCCTGATGTGTAGCTTTGTTTTGGGACTCACTTTGAGAAGTGTTCTGTGATTTGATCTGGATTCTGGGAAGCAGTTGTTGAGAGCCCCTACCTCAGCTTTGAAAAACCCAGATGTTGAAACCCAGATGTTGATTTGGTATGGATGTAATGGTTGGACAGTTTGGAAATCTGTCTACTTGATCTGTTTCTCTGTCTTGATAATTCTGTCTGTATACTTTGAAGTTTGGGGTGCTGACCTTTTTCCCCTGAACTAGGTAAATGATACATATTTGACTGATTAAAGTAAGCTTGTTAACCCATTCTGAGTTGTTTTCCTTTAACAAAGCAGATCCAAGAACCTGTGCTGGCAGCCACCCTGGGGTGCTTGCTGCTACAGAATGCTAGCTGGCTCAGTAGATAGAAGACCTGAGTTCAAATCTAGCCTCGGACACTTTCTAACTCCGTAATGCTAATAAATAAGTCCCTTAACCTCTCTAAACTTCAATTTCTTCAACGGCAAAATGGGGATAATAATTGCACCTAGTTGCCAGGGTTATTGTAAGGATAAAGTGAGCTATCTTTATAATGCACTTTGCAGACCTTAAAGCACTATAAAAATGCTAGCTGGCTATTACTGTTACCAACAACAATAATAACACACCTATCTATGATACTCTGATCACATAAACTCGGATGTACAAACTGCTTCCCCTGATAGATAAAACCAGCATATAATTTTTAGTTTCACAGAGTTGTTTTAGATGCTGAGAAGCTGAGTGAATTTCCCAGGGTCACACAGAATCTGTTAGAAGAGGGCCCTCAACCTAAGTTTCCCTAACTCCAAGGCTGACTGTCTATCAATGACACCGCACTATCTTGCAGCATATATGACTTCTTCCTGTGTGTAGAATCATACATCTGGGATGAAATTCTATTCCACCACGTGTAAAGAGACAGGATAATAGAATTGGCTATATATTGAAACCAATTTTGAAAGAACTTGCCTTGAGATAAAAGCATGGAGCTGTGACAAATACATTATCACTGACTGCTAGATCTATTTGTCATTTCATTTTTTTTTCTAAATCAAAAAACAGTTCAAATTGGTAAGATCCTTTCTCCCATAATGAAAAGGCAAGGCTACACACGTGTATCAATGAAACAATATATGAAGTGAAAGATTAGTAAGACACATAAAAGGACACTGCCAATATTGAGAGATGTGATTATTTCTTAAATTGTTTGATATGATAATACTTTTCAATCCAAAGTGATCCTGGTAATCTTTTTTATTTTGATTTTTTTGAGGGGGAGAGGAAAAAAGTCTGCCATGTTTGTCTCCATTAGAAAAAAAAATACATCTACAACTTGTTAAACTATACATAACTTATGAGGGAAAAATAGGCTCAGGCTTTCAATTAGGGGTCACACATTCAGTGAAGTAAAAACATTTTTTAAAGTGATTAGAAAAAAACAACAACTCTGGTCAGTGTCCTTTTCTGAAATTATATAAAAAAAGTGAAAATGGTCAAAACCACTGAATATACTATTTACATGGAAAGTACAAGCATAAATCAAGCATATAAAAGGCACTGTATACAGAAAACCATCCCCATGCTTTTTGGAGGGTGACGGATTTTATTCCAATCCACGATGCGGGTAAAAGGTCACAGCCATACCATGCGCTGTAAAACTAAAGTCAAGGATGGAGGTAGAGAGAATACCATGCATGCAACAGCTCTCACAAGGAATGTAGCTAGTGCTATTGAAGCATCCACACCAGTTGCTATGCTTGGTCTTTCATTTTTTCCTGATGATGACCTTTAATAATAACTTTGGGTTTCTTTTTGTTCTTTTTTTTTGTTGCTGTTTTAATTTTTTTTTCTCCTGTGTGATTGCCTTGACTTCCTGAAGAAGTCAAAGCAGAAACTGGACATTCTGAAGACATTCTATATCTAAATTCCATGGCAGTGCAATAAATCTAAAATGTTAGTACCACAAACACCAATACTTTATCCCTCCCCTTTTTCTCTTTTGTGCATTTTTAGTGTTTGGTAAGTTAAGTTATGCCAGAGAGAAATTGTAACTTAGGTCTTTACCTAGAACATCACCCTGAGAGAAATATGGCCCATGATTGAATATAGAATTTGACAAAGAAAGATGGTAAACTCTGTTTTCCTCTAGACATGAAATCATGATGTAACAAATGAATCAGAGACATGTAATGCATTCAGAAATTTTTTCCTTTCATCCTTTAGATACTTAAGCAAGTGCGAGTTATTTGTTCACCCCACATGCTGAGCAACCACACAATTTATTATTTTAGAGCAGATGTAAACATCGTCTTCTTGGCCTTTAGCTCCTCAGTCTGAGCCATGAAATTTCTTTTCAGGAAGTGCACATGACAAGACAAAGAATACAATATATGGGAGATAAGACTCCCACGTTCTGCTCAAAGTCATGCAGAAAAAACAAATACGTGGAAATTAAAAATGAAACACCTTGACAACAGAACTGATCCAAACTCAAAAGCTACACTGACCCAACACGAGTCCCTGCCAACTCAGGGGTTAAAGTCTTACAGAAAGCTGGATGATGTAGCAACATCTAGAATTCCATGCAGAAAACATAACCACCGTCTGCTGCATGAACATGCAGAAAGAAAGGAGAGCAGATGGAATGGTTTCAGATACACAATCATCTTCAGAAAGACTTCAGGCATAATGAGGGATGTAAGTATACCATTTTTCTTTCAAGGCATTTTTTGGGCATAAGTTCCTTAAGCAAATTAGACCTACTAGGTCCTTGGATTTAAAAAAAAATTTAAGAGCGAGAGATACGATGAAGATGTGTTTGCCTAATTCTCCATAATGAACTCATTTTGTTCGACTCTTCTGTGAAATGTAAAAGCATCTTGTAAAAAAAAAAAGTGAGATGGAGTCGATTCTTTCTGAATACCTTGTTTCCATCAGGGTTGTGGATTACAGTAGTTTGGGGCTCCTGAGTGAGAACAAAATAGAGAAAGAAACAGTTTGCATTGGTACATTTGTCTTACCAGTGTAAGGGACAGAGCAAAGGGAGCCAACTTAAAAAAAAAAAAAAAAAAAAAAACCATTAACCATGACAAGAGTAGAAGCAATGTTAACTGCTGTCAGAGGGTGCAGCTAACAAGTTCGTGGATGAAAAATTTTCTGCCTGATCAGCTCATAAAATATACCACCTCCCTACTGCAGCAGCATGCAAAAGACCTTATTCGAGGTCCAGGTATACAAGGCTTTGAAGGGAGGCACTCACTGTTTCACATTTAAACTACCTCATTTTTAAGCTTTAAGGTTTATTCTATACAATTGTACCTGATAGTGCTGACCAAAATCTTTCCATTTAGACAACTGAAAGAAATGAAGACAATTTAGAGAATGAAGGGGGAAATCCCAGGATCAAAGTAGTTTTGCTTTTTCTAATGCAGGGCTTATTTGTTTGCTTGTTTTTTGATTGTCTATACTTAAGAAAGTGTTAGAGAAAATGTTAGCAATGCAGATTAAACTGAAAAATGTGTCATGCCCTTGGGGGAGGGGGAGAAGTGTGGTGGTGGTGGTGGCAGCTTATTTTTAAACCTTACCTACACACTGCAGCAGACTAACTCAAAGGGTTAGTTGCGAGGGTACTGAGACATTGTGACTTGCCTGGGTTATCCAATATTTATCAGAGATAAGATGACCACAGATCTTCCTGAAATCAAGACAAGCTAGTTCTCTATCCACTATACCACAAAGTTTCTCAGTTATTTCCAACTATATTTTCTTCAATTCTGAAATTATCATTCATATAATAGGAAAGAATAGAGAAAAATCAAGAGTGAATTTAATACCCTTTGGAAACACTGGAACCTATTTTTGTAATTACAGAGAAACAGATTCAAGATTTAGTTACTAAGGGTAAATATATTTGAGAATGAATTAAATAATTCATCTGTACTTATTCAAACATGTTCTCTATGTAGGCAAATGTTAGCAAAAACGAGCAGCAAAAAAGGCATCCCTGCTTTAAAAAGTAGATAGATTCGGGGCGGCCAGGTAGCACAGCAAGTAAGAGCACCGGCTCCAGTGTTGAGAAGACCTGGAGATCGAATCCCGGGTTCAGACATTTAGCACGCACCCAGAAACACCTGGCCGTGTAACCTTGAGCAAGTTACTTAACCCCAATTGCTTAGGGGCGTCCAGGTGGCTCAGCCAGTAAGAGTACCGGCTCCAGTGTTGGGACAACCTGGAGATCGAATCCCGGGCTCAGACACTCAGCACCACACCCAGAAATAACTGGCCATGCAACCTTGAGCAAGTTACTTAACCCCGATTGCTTAAAAAAAAAAAAAGTAGATAGATTCTAACTTTGCCATACAACTCCCAATGATATTTCCATGATAAAACTGGAGACATATTCCCATGGTGGAGAACAATATTCAATGTGGTACACTGAAAAAATTAATAATGTTACAATATTCCATATGCACCTTTGGACTAGCTGTCTCAAACCTTCCCCCCCCCCCCCAACCTATGGAATGCTCTCCCTCCTTGTACCCCTTGGAATCCCTAGCCCACTTTAGGCTTGGTTCACACTCCCTGATCCTCCCTATAGTTGTTAGAGCTCTTCCCACTACCCAAATTACTTTTTATTTACTTTGTATATAATTGATATTTGTTTCTCTGTGTACGTGTTTTCCTAAACTGTGGATTATATAATCTCCTCAAGGTCAGGGACTGTTTTCTTTTTGTGAAGGTACATCTCCAGGGCTTATCCTAATGCCTGGTTTGCAGTAAGTTCCTAACAAACACTTGTTGAAACATGCCTCAGAGAGAGATAGACAGAGCGAGACAGAGAGAGAGAGAGAGACAGAGACAGAGAGAGAGACAGAGAGACAGAGAGAGAGAGACAGAGATAGAGAGACAGACAGAGACAGAGAGTGACAGAGACAGA
>NW_027185655.1:41760296-41806400 GCF_028583685.1 Petaurus breviceps papuanus
TTTTTTTTCCTTTTATCTTTCTTTTTTAATCTTCAAAACTATTATTTGTGGTTCTCTGGGAGGGGCAAGGGAAAAGAAATCAAAGAAAATTTTGATGGTCTAAAAAAACCCCACAAACAGATCTTGATAAAAAAATTATTTTAAAAAATGCATTTTGAACTGACTTAAATGTCAGTTTTATGGTAGGCATGACACTGACATATAAGCATTGATATTTTTATTGGGAATTACAGTTTATTTTTCCTTGACAATCCTTCCTAATTTTGCAATCTTCTCTCTATTTCTTGACACTTGGTGATTGATCTGTAGAGACTTGTTCCTAGGTTCAAGGTTGCTCTGAGTCAACATTCCTGGGTCCCAAAGACATACCTCTTGTCCCCTTTTGTTTGAGACTCACAATACTTAATTGAGCTGAATTACATTTTCATGATTTATCAGTAATAATAATAACTAGCATTTATATAGTACTTTAAAGTTTGTATAGTACTTTACAAATATCTCCTTTTATTATCATGACCGTAGAAAGTAGGTTGCTATTATTATTCTTAATTTACAGACTGCACTACTATACAATAGATCATGCCTGTCATTTTTTAAAGTTTAAGACTTTGGATTGTGTAAAATAAAGAATTCTCCATTTAAAAAAATTCCCTGAATTTGAAATTATATATGTCAAGCTTCCTCAGAATGATAGATACTTTAAAGGAAAATTTCCAAGATAAGAAGGGTTTCCTAGAAATAATTTATCAAAGCACAGTATGATGTGAGAAACATTCTGAAATTCAGAGACTGAAATCCCATAATTTAAATTTGAAGATTAAAAATAATTCAGTATCTGCCAATTTTCAAGGGACTGAATTGATAACAGCTGATGTTTGCGAAAATCCTTTTAACAACCAACAATGTTTTAGAGTATTATTGTCTGTATTATAGAGAAACAGTGCAACATGAAGGTTTTTTCAGATTCAGTTGTGCCTTTTGATCTCATTAAGAGAAGTCTTCCAAAGCCTTGCTGGCTTCCAGATAAGATGGAAGCTGGAAATCTGAATAAGGCCTACTTGACTGTTGTCTAACAGCAATCCCCTTAGCTCTCCTTGATGTCACTGACTGGACCAAAGAAAAGGAATCATTATTTACACATTCCAGAGCTAAGAGCTTCATCAGGAGAAGACCTAAGGGCACCCAAGGCAAAATCTAGTCCATTTCTTAGCACAGCATGCAAACAGGACCAGCTACCAACAACATAACTCTCAATTCCATGTCCAGTTAAGAAATGAAACAATCTAATATTAGAAACATATTGCTGGCTTCTGCACAAAGTAAAACAAAAGCAAAAGCAAAACCACATAAAACAGACCACTTAAAAAAAAAGTCACATCTTGAGAAGCGAAACAAGGGTGAAAACAAATGAAACAACAGAAAATAGTAAAGAACTTAAGTTTGGGTTGAAAAGAAGAATCCAGGTATACCAGCGCTGGGGTAGGAATATTTTCTTTGGGGCTGGTTACCACGTTGGTTTTGCTGTTGATCTGTAGATATGCAGAAAATAGAAACAGACAAGCCTTAGACCTCCTGGTAAGCCAATATCTCTATAACACAGCATGTCTATATGCAAAATAGACATGGATGGAGATCAAGAGTAACAGAAGATGAAGTCATGAACTTGAAAGAAAGAAACCGTGATGGTCGGCAAGTTTGACGATCAGTTCTAGTCTCTGGTACCCATAGGCTAGTTATGGTATTTGTGATGGCTGCATGATAAATCAGACCTTGCCTGCTTCAGCGAGATGCTGGGATGCCATGTTAGTGACCAGGCAGAGGGGCTGCTTCTAAAAGGGAACAAATGTATTCAACGCCCATATAACCATTTTCAAACACTCTGAGTTAGGTTTCCCAGGTTTCAGTTGTGCACCAGAATGAAGAGTTCTTCAATTCTCTTAATTCTTGGGGCTGAAGTCAAAAGAAAAATACAGAAGAGATTTTCTCTGAAGACCCACCATCTGTTTGTTTGCTCTGTGGATAATCCGATTAGGAATTTCAGCTTTCTGTTGAAGTGTGGGCTTTGTCACACCTTAAAAACTGTTAAAGATGAGTTTGCTACAACGATAAATTTTCATTTTAAATGTGCGTGTCAAAGAGATAAACTTAGATAACCATCCCTTTTAAAGAATATTCTGGGTATAAAGTGTATTTTTTTTTCATACTATTGCTCAAAAGGAAACAACATTAATCATTTGTTATAGTACCCTTACTATGGTTAACCACGACTTTCTAACATTCTCTCAACATTCCCCTAATAGTCAACCAGTTTGGTCATAATCACTCACAGTGCTTAAGTTACCAAACTATGATTCAAGCAATTGAAACAAGACAGTGACGCCTGCAATAGTCCCAGAGAGAAAGGAAACCAGTGAAGTGTAACCTTATTATTGCACTGGGGGTGGATGGGTACTGAACTTGCAGTCTAAAATATTAAATTATTAATACTTTGGAATCCATAGATTTACCAAACTGCTTTGTAACTCGGGAACATGGAGAGAAACTGACAGGTTGTTAGGACTCTAGCCTCTCATTAGTTTTATTAATTATTATGACAAATGAACAAAGCAATATATCACCTAAAGAAATGCCAAAATATGTTACAAAGAATCACATGTGGTGGCTTAAAGGGAAGAGTTTTTTTCAAGCTTTAGGGTCAAATAAAACAGATAAAGACCAAACAAACAACACAATCTGATTGGTTTCTTTATAATTCTTTTTGCACAGATTCATTTTAAACTGCCACTTGCTTACCAGTGGCAGAAGAGGTCAGGAAATGACAAAATTAATTTATGAATGATGATGCTTTACTACTCTATATTGTGTTGCATTAATATACACTATGTGATTGGAAGTATGTTATTGTGTGTGTGTCTTTTCAACAAGATGTGTTAGTGAGTTCAGAGACATGCAAGTAAAGGAAGAAAGACAAAATTCTGGTCATATTACTAGGAACCCTTCTGTGTTTTAGGTCATAAGTGAAAATTATACTGCTGCTTTCGGCTAAATTTTTTATGTAACTGACATTTTGGGGTCAAGATGCATAAAACTCAATGTATCAATTTGTGCTCTGGCATAAAAGAATTAAAAAAAAAGATGCTTGAGGCTATTAATAGAGGAACAAAATACAGGATTTAGGTTAGTACAGACAAAAAGGGAAAAGTGCATAAATAATTTCCTATCTAGGAAAAATAACTATGCAAAAGTAGAGTTGTCTTTTAATCAAATATTGGATTTTCTTAGGATGAGAACAGGACAAAAAGTCACCAAGCTGTGAATATTATTCTCATGTCACTGAAAGATAAATAGAGTCTAAGGAAACATTTCTGAGTTGATTTAATTTCTATTTATTTTGAGGCAGAGAATAACTGATATTTCTTCTTGGAGTGAGGTGGCCAAACAACCCCATTTTAGTCAAAATGGCTTTGAGTACACGTAAACACACACACACACACACACACACACACACACACAAAACCAGTCACTCTCCAGGGTGAAAAATTAGGCCCTTCTGTTTTTTTTCTGAGGCATCCTCTAACATGCAATTTTAAAAAATCATGTGTTAAGTGAGGGAGCCTTGATCTTCATTCTCAGAAATGTTTAAATGTGCTTGAATTAAAAACAAACAAAAATCCCCCAACTTTTTCTCTAAAACAAAATAAAAAATAAATGTTGGCCATAAAAAGAAGTGTGGCCATAGTTGCTATCAAAATATACTTGCTTTAGAAAATAAAAATACTGATTATGTGTAAAACTGAAGTTCAAATTAATGGAGGGGCCAGGCCTGTGATTCTGTGATAGAAGGCACTTCCGTATGAGAAGCATCCTTTTACTAATGCAGGTCAGCACATATGCTGCAATTTATAGTCTGACAGTTGGCTGGTACACAGAGGGTAAGTTATTTGTCCAAGGTAACATAGCCAGAAAGCATAAGAAATAGTTTTGTCTGGTTTCAAGACCAGCTCTCTATCTACTACACCGTTGCCTCTAAATGGAAATAACAAAGGGTAAGATCAAAAAAGATTTTTAAAAAGTCATCGATTTTTACATGTGACCTGCATTTATTTTTATGTTTGGAAAATCCAGCTTTTTTTTTATCAGTTTATTTTTAAAAACATGAACCTTGTGCATAAATAATAATAGGAATTTTACAAAGGGAGTGTATTGATATTTCTTTTTTGCCATGATTTAACATTAATAATTAAAATACGGGAAAATTCCACTAGTGAAATGTAACCAGATTTAAGTCTTAACTGGCCCTCCTGTAAATATTAGAACATAGATACAACAAAAGTAATACAGGAATCCTAAGGCCATGTCTTATGTAGCAGATAAAGTAGACTGATGAGGCTGGGTTGTTTTTTTTTTTAGTATTGTTTAGTTATTTTTTTCACAACCATGAGTCTTACCAACTAAATTGATTATTAAGAGTATCTGCACTCATTGGACAACAGTTGAAACAAATTGCCGAAGTTTGTATATTTTGCCCAATAGAGATCTGGGCTCAGTCTAACCTAGGAAAAATCCTTTCAACGGTGAAGGAAGACAAAGGATGAAAGGAATTAAGTAACTGTGGCAACAATATTTCTGCCCTTGGTGACTGAAGTTTTAAAATTTTGGTTTAAAGAAAGAAAAGTATTTTTGTACTGCTGTGGATGGGTGTAGTGCTTGTTGGTGATAGATTCAACACTGCATTTTAAGAGATTTTTCACACTAAGATGTCAATATTTTATTTCTAAAGTGTGAATGTTTCCTAAGAGGAAAGGTCTGGCAGATAAAGGTCCTCACCATCATCTGAACACTCGAACTGGACTTCCTTTTCTGAATTGACCAGTCAAGGAGAAAGGAAAAGAAGAAAATATGACCGGTTGAATTTACAGTTTCAAAGCATGGAGTACACAAATAGCTTTGCCTTCAGAAAGAAGATTTGTGCTGCACGGGGTAGGGGAGTTTGGTGGGGAATCCTCTGGAAAATGTTCATTCTGCATGAGTTTCATGGTGCAAGGTAAGCCCTCCCAATAGTCATGTGACTCCTGCTTCACAAAACTGCACAGAAGAACTTTATGGGACAGCTAAAACTCTTATTAGACTTTAAATAGCATACGTCACATTGGAAACTTCAGATGACAAGTATCATTATTAAAATATAAATTTAAAACATAAGATAATATTACAGGTAAGCGAAAATAATCCTTGAACCAATGGCAACTCTTACCCTGACAAAAAATAGAAACAACCAAAGTCCTTAATATATCCAGATTCGGCATAGACAGGTGGTACATAATTAAATCTGTGCAATCCAATTATATTAGGGATGAAGCAGTCTCTTTGTTGTAGCTAGAATATAAACTGACCCCTATTTGACTTTGGCAACTGCACAAATGGTAGAATACTAACTTAAAATCAAAAGTAAAAATATTTAGTTGGTGAAATGTTTTTCAGCTGGATTGGAGACTAAGAAAATGGCTAATCTATTAAGAGACAAATATTTAAGTTGTATTCTGTTAAAAAACATTGAAATTTAATGATAAAATTAGAGTTTGGTTAAAAGCAAATTATTTTGAAGCCAGGTAAAACCTGAAGAAAAAAGTATAAAACATTATTGATTGGAATTCCATTTGTTTTCTAGGAATCCCTGGAGAAAAGGAAACCACATATTGTGTGCAGTTAACTGACTTCTTGGCTGATTTTCAAAACATTTACTCGAGGCATTCACCTTGGAAAGGGACCAAAGCCTTGAGACAGGAGAAGACAAACAGCGAGACTTTATGCAAACTCTCTGCTAGTAAAACCTGTATGATCATGATTTTTCAGTCCCTCCTTCCAGATTATTTAGATCCACTTCAACTGATGAGAAACACACATTATTATGTCTTTCACCAGGATTACAAGTTCATTGTCGTAATTAAGATCAGTAGTGAAGCAGGATAGGATTTAAACACCTAGTGCTATGATTTCATGTATGACAGCCAGGTAAAAAATATTTGTAAGGAAATCAATTAGTCAAGGTGTAATTTTTCTTCTTATTTCTCTTAAAGGGCAAATACCTCATTACCTTTTGATGTAATTATTTAGAATCTAAAGTTATATACTTCCAGAATCATACTAAAAAAAAAAATCAAACCCTAAAAAGATGAAGAACTGATATTTGACATTTGAAAAGAAAAAAAAGAATTAACATGGAGTCTGAAATATTTTGAGAGCATCTGTTACACTTACCTTTACTCCATCTGCTTTCTTCAATAAACTCTTGGCTGCTGTAAAATGAAAGTAAATTCAACTTCAGTGAACTATCCAACCTCTCATATAGACTCTTGCCCACTGGCTACCATGTGTAATTATCAATGGCACATTGGGAAGCAACTGCTTACAGGATAAATCAATGCAGCATCACTATTATTGATTTTGCCACTTGGAATTTAGAACTGAATTCTCCTTTTTAACTGCTTAGGGACTATTGGAAAGGTTTCTCATTTATTTTGTTACCATTAGAAGCTGGGTTTTATTTGATGGCTTTTTGTTTGTTAGAAGGATACTGGATACTATAGGTGGACCATAGTACTGTAATCTAGAAAGTTGATTTCGTTCTTCAGACACTATGGAAAGAGTGTTTTCAGTGTTCATTTGCCACTAGGAGAACAGTGACCATATCAGGACTATCATTACAGAGACCTCTTTCCAGAGGTTTAACATTCTTTGTAAAAATTTGCTCCAGGCAAAAACATTACCTTTTTTTTTTTAATCTCAATTTATACCTTTAAAACAGTGACAGGATTTCTTAACACCCTCCCACCCCAACCACCCACCCTCAGGCTTTCACAATGTCCTAGAAATCACATTTAAAAAGAATGGATATTTTACAATTATTGTGCCAGGAGCAAATTACTTTAAAATCACATTTAATATAAGTTTTTTTCTTTCTAAAATTGTCTCATTATTTTAAATTTAGGGTGAAAAGAAAGACAAATCCTTGAATACTTTCAGGGGTATCTAACATTCATAATGGGAAGGAAAAAGCATTTTATTTTAGAACACATAGGCTTTAAATGAATAAAATAATTTTACGTGATACTTTAAACAACAACAAAAACAACAACTGGGAGACAAAGTTTAAGATGTGACAAAATCATAACGTAAGCCAACCAGAACAGAGGAATTCAAAAGTATAGGACATTCTCGGCAGCTTCCCTCCTGTTGCTGGGACATTCTACCACTGAAGGGGCAGTCACCCAAAACTGTGCTT
The DNA here is from genome assembly GCF_028583685.1 of Petaurus breviceps papuanus. Classification (NCBI taxonomy): domain Eukaryota; kingdom Metazoa; phylum Chordata; class Mammalia; order Diprotodontia; family Petauridae; genus Petaurus; species Petaurus breviceps. The sequence goes on from NW_027185655.1 coordinate 41,767,579, forward strand.
ACCCCCTAAGTGACACACACTAAGACGAGCTAAAATAGTCACAAATATATTGTCACAAGCAGCAATGGTGATCTCACTTGGTAGCAGCCCCATATGAGAAGCTGAAAAGTGAATTTAGCCTTTAGAATGTAATATCTAGATAAAAAAAAGCTTCCTGAATATATGAATTTAAAAGATGAATTAGCTGGCTTTATGTTGGTGTGTGCCGTAATCTCACTGCCCCTTTGGTATATGTATAAAAGATACCTCCAAGTGTTCATTTCCTATTTGTATAGAGTTTTAATCCTTAACATTTCCATTAATTTTTAAGAAATTAAACCAGCAATAAAACAGTGAATGATTGTGATTGTCTAGAGCTGAAAAAATGATTGTTACAGAAACCCAGAGGCAGTTAAATTAGGAAAGCAAACTTAGAATTGTAAAAGCAAGCAGAAAGAAGACAATGGTTTGGGGTGAGCAGGGATTTGGCCTGAGAAATGCAGAGATGTCCCTTTCAGTTACTATGGACCTTACCTCACAAGAAATATATCCCACATAAAGGAAGAAAAGGAAAAAAAAAAAACACTTTATAACCATATACTTATGGACAAATTACTTTAAAGAACAAGTACTGCAATGAAACAGAATTACTTGAAAATAAAAATGTATCAAGTGCAAGATGTTACAACTGATTGTTTGCTAACTTGTAGACTGGGAATGATGGATGATGAGAAATTCAAAAATAATATAAAACCCCTATATTAGTTAGGATTTGTTTTAGTTTAGTAGGATATAAGGGATGTGACAGAAATGTGACAAGAAGAAAAAAAGATACTCTGTGTGGATGCACAGATGTGCCTATGACCCCAATCTGTACCAATGACCATTGAATCACTCCTTAAACATGTGATATTCATGCTCCAGATGTATTTTTAAAAATTTAGTCATCACCCCAATTTCCTCTCAAGCACCATAAAATTTAGCAAACTAGTATACTGCAATAAAATATTAGCCTATTTCATAATTGATCAAAATATTTATTGCACAATTTAAAAAATGATACAATTGAACTCACCCACACAAATCTCAATTATATTAAATACCTGTATATAAAATGAGGAACCCAACAGAAACAGCAACATTGATTTAAAAACACCAAAATTAAAAGGACAATATACACATAACAGACCAACCCAGCTGCCTTGTTCATTGTCATGTTTGTTATTTAATTGTTTATCATTCGAAACAATGTTCAAAACCTCTCTGGAGGAGGCCTTTGGAAGACTTTCCTACAAATACATTTATTTATAATTGGAAAAAGCAAGTGAAATTGAAATAATTTGGGGATTTGGTCTGCTGCCACTTTATTTTTTAGTAGTCCTAATCAAGAAAGCAGACTGACAGAGTGGGAGAGGAGATTTTACTTCATAACTAATAATCAGAAGGAATTTGTTTGTGTCTACATGTGGATATACACAAATACACATATGTACAGTGTGTACATATATGTATATATACTTACATATACATACATATGTAATACATGGACTCTTTTTTTTTTTTGCTTTTTGGAGGGCGATTGGGGTTAAGTGACTTGCCCAAGGTCACACAGCTTGTTTTTCTGTTAAGTGTCTGAGGCAGGATTTGAACTCGGGTCCTCCTGACTCCAGGGCTGATACTCTACTCACTGCACCACCTAGCCACCCCTAATACATGGACTCTTTCAAGATACCAAGATACTATTAAAAATTCTGCAAAGATTAACTGTCCCTTCAAAAATGCTCAGGTCTATCAAAATCACACTTCTCAATAGTAATTTCCATTTGGTGCCCTGTCCTAGGTATGACCCCCCAAAAGTTTATTCTTAATTACTTGCATTTCAGACTAATGTTCTGAAATACAATCATTACTGATAAAGATTTATTTTGGTTTATCATCTGTAATATACTGCCTGTACCTAAGAAGACGACAATAGAATAAGTCTTTCTGTCTTATGGTTTGATTGAAGTAGTCATTAATTATTACATGACTTAAAATCCAAAATATGGTGCTCCAAGAAGCCATGGTACATAAAAGAAAGTCAGATCACACACACATACCTGAAAAATTTCTTGTAGCCAGCATGGTTGTGAGAATGGCACCCTGTTAAGGAAGCAAGCATGTGTTGTTAGGATTTACATCTGCAGATATATCTCTGACTTTATACAGCCAAACACGGGCAACTTCTCTAGCATCAAAAAAGCATTTAAGTCAAGACTTTTCCTAACTTTATTTTTGGCTGGGCTTTTGTCATGAAAGTCATGCATATAGGTCCCTCACAATGCCTCATATGTGTTTCCAGATTATCATAGGACATAGCTGTTCTTAAAAGATGGAAAAGGCTGTTGTTGAAGTGGATACAGCTCTTCCCTCTCCTGCTGGGATGTGCTCTCTCTCTTTCTCTTTCTCTCTCTCTGTTTTTGTTTCTCTCTCTGTCTCTGTCTCTCTCTCACACATACATTAAATATCAAATAGATATTCCATCTGCTCACGATCCAGAATAATGTAAAATTTATATTATTCATCAAGTGGAATCCATCAGTCATAAAATATTCCCAGGAAAATGTTTCCTTCACTGAACTGAGTCTCCTTCACAGTTGCTACTTTGTTAATATACTTGGGAGAAAAAATATCCTTAAAAATTTTAGTCTTCTTACCTTCAGCTTTCTTCTCGCATTGAATTTCTTCAAGCAATCTACAGTTTCCTGTCTGTGCATCATAGAAGCAACAGTAGAACGTTGCTGGAAAAAAAAATTAAAATTATTTTAAACTTCATGCGATACATAACATGTTACAGTATTCCTTTCATAATACTAAATTCACATGAATGGTCTCTTCATCCATGCTGTCAATTTAAAAGAATCTATAAGCTATATAAGTATTATTTAAAAAAAAAACTTCCTCAACAAAACTATTATTTTGTGCCCCAAGATTATTGTGATTATTATTTTATGTATAGGCTATAGTTTACTTTTTAAACAGTACAAAAGTTTATAGTAAATACTTCAGGAAAGGGTTTTCAGTCAAACAGTATCCTATGATGAAAATTTCTGCTGCTAGGGGAAGTTGAGGCTGATGGATCTCTTGAGGTCAGAAGTTGGGTAAAAGACACTCTGGAGTCCATAGTAAGTCTTGAACCAATATGGGGAGCTCCCTAGAGAGTAGGGGACCACCAGGTTGTCTAACAAGGAATGAAGATGCTCAGGTCAGAAAACAGAGCTGGTTAAAGCTCCCCAACTGATCAGCAATAGATCTGAGAGTGGTCACTATAGCTGTTACACTTTGACCATGGGCAAAAAACAGGCCCACTTTCTAAACAAGCAAACAAATAATAAAGGGATGGGGGGCGGCTAGGTGGCACAGTGAATAGAGCACCGCCCCTGGAGTCAGGAGGACCTGAGTTCAAATCCAGACTCTGTGTGACCTTGGGCAAGTCACTTAACCCCAATTGCCCTGCCCTCCCCAATCCATAAAGGAAAATAATAATTAATAATAATAATAAAGGGATAATAATAGCATTTATATAGCACAGTAAGGTTTACAAAGTTATATGTTAAATTACTTGACCCTTACAACACTCCCTGTAAATTAAGTAATATTATCATCTCCATTTTACATAAGAGGAAAGAGAGTTAAAAAGTGGTTAAGTAACTTGGCCAGAGTCACATGACTAGTGTCAGAGGTAGAAATTCAAACTCAGGTCTTCATGATTCAAAGTCTTGTACTCTATCCACTAGGCCAACTAACTATCTATATTGATAAACAAAGAAACAAACAAATGAATAAAATAAAAAAAAATGAAAACAAAAGCCTTTCTCAAATTATGCTCAAATCTTAGTTTCCATCTTTCCCCCTTTAACTTCATTTAGCACTCTATTCTATCTAAAAATCTGAGTTAAATCTACAGACACTTAGAGCCTACTTATGACAAGGGAAATTCATGAAAATATATTAAAGCCTCTCTGTGCTTTCCTGTCCATTATATATTATTATATAATTATATAAATATATATACTTTTTTTTTTACTATTTCTTTATATTTAAACTATAATGACTTTTTAAAAACAACACTCTCTGAAAAAAGTTTAAACTTATTCCAACTGTAACGCATATGTGATTAATAGAACATATCTGTTACCTGAACTAATCTATTTTGTTCTTAACTCTAAGTCATATTTTTAAAAATTGGCATCATCTTTATCTCCATCATTATACATCAGCATTGGTATTATTTCATTTGATCCTCACCTTTTCACAAAATAATTAAGAATGAGAATATTCATATGCATAGATATCCAGGATAAAAATTAATTTGGCAACTTCCATTAATACCTTGACTGCAAATATTTATTTACTCCCTTTGTTTTGTTCTAGCTATATTTAAGATAGATGCTGTTATTACATATTATTATTATCAAGTCATTTAACCTATCTGGACCTCAATTTCTTTATTCATAAAATGAAGATAGGACCTTTCAGATCTAAAAGACCCGAGCTTTGATTTGATCTTTGTTTTGTACTTTGGTAGGCAGAAGAAGGAAATGGGGTATAATGAAAAGATCTGGAGTCATGACATTGAAGTCCAAAAACCAGAATTCCTGCTTACCAGATAACCACAAAATGAGGGAATTAGAAGGAATGACCAGTAAGGTCCCTTCAAGCTCTGAAGATTTAAAATTCTATGTATTATTTTATATGAGACATATAACTGCAACTTCATTTGAATGTCTTACTGCAGTTTTCGAGGATAATACATCTTGATTTGCAAATGCTGAAAACTTACACAGATCCATGGATGTTTCAATGCCTCAGATGCGGTGATGCGTTTGGCGGGATTGATAGTAAGCATTTTATTGATAAGGTCTTTGGCTTCAGGAGTTACAGTGTCCCACTCTGGTGATGGAAACTTTAAAAATATAAATTTGCAAAAAGAGAAGTCATATGACATTCAATAGAAAGGATAACAAGTTCATCAGATCAATACTCTGAATTTGATTTTCATGGGTGCAAGATTCATTTCTACATACGCATATACACACATACATGAAAGACTGGAGTAACTGCGGAATAAGGAAAGTCAACAAGGGAGAGATGTGGCATAATTCTAAAAAAAAAGAGAAAATAACTTGAAAGCCCTAGATTGTGAAACACCGTTTTGCCTTAAAATGTCATTTCATACTAGTTTTCTAAGAAGCCGTTTGCACTATCACAACAGAGATATCTAATATCTCATCTTACTCATATAAGCAAAATAGTGATTCCTCCAACTTTCAAAAAATCTACAGAAGAGTAACTTCTCAATGTTTCATCACTAGCCCACTGCAGTATTTTAGGAATCTAACATAAAACTAATTCTTACTTTTATCTAAACTCTATATTTAGTCCATTTTCCCTGGATTGATATGTCATACTGCTTTTCTTCACCTTCACACAAATGGTTGAATAAAGCATGGTGCTGTCAAAAGTAGTTGATAGTAGGCTCATCTGCATTCTAGTTATCAAGTTTATGAGGTCATTTAAAGTTGAAGATTTTCTTTTGAAGCTAATCTAATATATAAGACAATCATTCTTTTTTTTCCTCACTATTAAAAAGTGTCTAAAATTTTCAAGAATTAAGAAATAAAAGCATTCAAGTAAAGACAAAAATTTAAAATACCATGCATATAAACATAATCGTAAAATTTTATTTTGCTAAAATGTCTTTTAACTTTAGCAACATAATAATAAAAATTGTATCTCTCATTTTATTTGCTTCCTCTTCTTTTATATGTAGTAGCTAATATTTTTTTTTCGGCTATCAAATTTTTTCCTTTTCCCTTCACACTTAACTCTATCACTCAAGTAGTTATCCAAGATAATAATACTCTTCTTTAAAATTTGTTTTGTTTTTAACTCTGCTTTCAGAATAGCATAAGATAAGCATCAGTTTGACTAATAAATACTGGTTGAATCACCTACAATGATAATCTGTGCCTGTGCTCTCCCCTTTATATTTCAGCCTTCAATTGCTCAAAGGTACTGGGTGCTCCTGTTTATTGTGAGATGCAAAAGCTGTCATGCATTTGTACTTTTTCTCTTTGAGTTGCATAATATTATCTTGATGTTAAAATGTCAATCTTTTAAGTGAATATATAGCTTTTCTAGGAGAATGCTTTGGGGATTAAGCTCCTTAACTATGTTCCAGATTCAACTACCAGTATTCATTTTCCTGGAAAAAAATCTTATGGAATCAAAATTGCTGTTTTTGATATGTGGTACCTTTCTCTCTGGCTTTTTTTGTAGGACTGTATCCTTGTCATTGTGTATTTGAAGATTTATACTGATGTGACTGGATGAATTAAGTGTGGAATTCTTTCCTGGTATCTTATGATCCTCTTTGTTGGTTGTTACTAATTTTTAATATTTCTAGGAATATTTTATATGATTTCATAAAAGAAAGTGAAATATTATTTTTTCTTTTCACAGTTTTTGGAAAGTCCCTGATCTCTCTGTCGGAAACCTTCTGTCTGTATTGTTTCCAATTTTTTTTTTAGATAAGTAATCTTTTGGCCTTCATATTCTGCTTCTAATGTTCTACCTCCAAATAGAAATGAAATAATTCACAATCCATTCACAATCCACAATCCACTGCTGTATTTATATTATTTCTGCATATTCCCTAATCACTGAATTTCATATTCTTGCCCTACTACTGATATTTTAGTACATTTTTATTATTTCCTTTAACCTGTTCTAGAAGAGATTTGCTTTTATCTCATTTAAATGATTTTTAACATTTTTGTTTAAAGCTTTGTGGGTTTTTTTGCTCCACTTTGGCATTTCCATTGCTCATTTCAGGAGAAGGTTGAGGAAGCTGACTCTCTTGCTACCTCTTATTCCGCTACATCCCTGAATCCTCAGGATGGCTCACCTCACATTCTCAGTATAATATTTCATTCAGAAGGTCACCACTTCCTTGTCTACTTTCAGCAATTAAATACTGTTTGATAACTGAGCCACTGGAAAAAAAAAAAGAATAACTAAAGGAAAAAGGTATGGAACTATTCCACAATGTAAATTTTCATCAAGAATAGTGCATTCTGTCTTGATTCTAGAAGTTTATCTTTAGCAGTTAAATAATTCAGCATTATATGATGTAATAAGAAAATAACTTTACATCACAAATCTCAACTAAAAGTAATGTATAATGAGATATTCAGTTCCCATATGTATATATGACAAATTTCTGGCCATTATAACAGAACCTAGTTTACTGAGGTTAGGAGAGACTTCTGTCATCCTCCACCCTTGCCCCCCAACTATTCCTTTTGCATAAATATTAATTCAAGCTCATGTGATATATTTAAGAAATTACTTCTTTCAGGATTCTCATTTGTACTTCTGTAGCCTAAAGGGTCAATATCTTCCTCAAAAAGCATTTTTATTCCTAGTGTGTATCTACAAATGGCTCTCTGCAGAGATATAATACTTGATCCCCCTTGGGCAGAATAGTAATTCTGCAAATTTCCTGACATGTTAGAATGAGCTCAATGCAAACTATATGCTTCCCTGAAAGGAGAACTTGGAGTGAACAGTTTTTACTTCTCACCCTCCCAAACCTCTTACATTCTCTTCTCTTTTCAAGCAGAAAGAAGCATAACTCTTTAGACATAAGAGCAGTATTTTCATGTTATACAGCTGCCGAGAGAAAATTGAATATAACTCTGTTCCAAAGTAGAAATGTAGAAAAGTTGACTGAAATTACTCTATGATTTTCCTAACACATTTGGAAATGTTTCCACCTTCTACTGCACACCATAGTGTGTCACACAGGAAACATACAAATGAAAATCCTGCTGCTGTTGAACCTTTTTATTGAAAAAAGGGGTCAAGATCCCCATATCTATTAGGGATGGAAAGCACTTCTAATGTATTCTTTGAAGTCCTTAGGTTAGCACCTAAAGTAAGGGAAGGGAAGGGAAGAACCCAGAGAACTAAGCATGAATCTGCAAGCCAGAACTTAGAGAGGTTATTTGTCACAGTGTCATTTATGTACAGCTCAGAAAGATATAAATTCTCTGAATTTGTACTAATTAAATACCTATTACAGGCCAGGTACTGAGGAGGGGATACAGAGACAGAATGAAAAACTGTGCCTTTTCTTTAGGAGATTATAATCCAATGGATATTACATATATATGCATATGTATATGCATATCCATATATATAATCTTACTAGTAGTTAGTATACATTACACTATATTTGGGTTTTCAAATTCAAATTAAATTTAGTGTAGTCACTTAATATTGGATATTTGTGGGCATTCTGTTGGCTAAAACAAATAAAATTCCTGAATTTAAGACTTTAAAGTAAATTCAAATGGTTAGGCAATGGTTACTAAGATACGGTGAGGTACTAGATTAGGATAACTAGGAAATAGTTAAATACAATCCAAAATTATGTGACTGATTTGGGGAAAAAAATTTACCTGAGAAAAACTGTATGAAATGTATTCTTTTTTTTTTCTAAAGCAATCAGGGTTAAGTAACTTGCTCAAGGTTACACGGCCAGTTATTTCTGGGTGTGGTGCTGAGTATCTGAGCCCAGATTTGATCCCCAGGTCATCCCGACACTGGAGCCAGTGCTCTTACTCCCTGTGCTACCTGGCTGCCCCGAAATGTATTCTTCTTTCAATTAAAAATGTGTTCTTTAAATGTGTCAAGAAATGTGTCACAAAGTCAGGGGCAACCATTCTTCCTTCCAGATTTCAGAAAGTGGCTATTCTCAGTCGTCAGGGACATCAAGTCAAGACAAAATTATAGCAGAATAACTGAGATGATGCATTTCTGATTTCATATGCATCTCTCTCTAACATTGGTGGGGGGAAAACCACAAGAGAACCTTCTTATATTCACAACTATGATTACTGTTAGGTTCAACAATGGCAAAAATGAAATAAGAGAAAAAATTATGAATTGTTGTTAAACAGAAACCAATCCTATTCTAATTAAATAGATTACATACATCATACGCTCCAGCCTTGATCTGCTGGTAGAGTCTATGTTGGTCTTCATCCCAGAAAGGAGGGTACCCCACCAAGAGAATATAGAGAATGACACCTGGGAGAAATTAACACAATATTATAATTTGTCCTTTGTGCAGAGAATATAAAACGAAAAATTAAGTCAGATTGACCCATTAAGAAGCAATATTTAACACTGTCACTTTGCTTTTTCTATGCCTTCCATCAGGAGAAAATAATTTGTTAGAAACCCTGTATTTACATTTACAACTACATTATATTTACATTTATAATGCTAACTTGGGGTTTCTTATGTTAATATGCTGCCCTTAGAGATCTGTTTCTATTTGAGTTTGATAGCACTGGTATAGAGATTTCAGTTTGTAAGCTCAGCTATTTGTTCGTGCAATAAAGTAAAACACCATTAATACCCTAGTATCAGTCTGAGACGCTGGTCCTCATAGGAAGGTTAACCATCTAAAGTTGGTTAACAGATAGAGATTAACATTAATTTCACTTCATAATTTATAAAAATAAAAGATATCATTAAACTAGCTAAGGAATGTCAAACAACTATGAAGAACTTTGTATTTCAAAAAAATATGTATATGACACACACAGAGACCAAAATAAAAGCAAACAAAGAAATAGTTCTTACCCCAACCAAGATAAAATTTGGTGCCTTTCTAACTAATCCTTATCTGATGAGAAACAAACAATATAACTCAGGCTTTCTGTTCAGGATGAACAGACCCCAATTCCTTATCAAGGATAGTTCTTCAGCAGCAGGTTAATTTACTAGTAAAAACCTTTCCCCATTGTCTTTGGTTTGTTCACAATTGCCAATCTGCTACACATGTAGGCAGTCTATTGCCTCTGCCTGGCTGTAAGTTAAGGCCTTAGTATGCCTTACTAGCCTTCTTCTAAGGTAAATAATCCCCTCCCTCCCTGATTCCTTCCTGCAATCTCCTTGTGTTGCTTCCCCCACACGTGTGCTTCATCTGCTGCATGGACACAACAAACCCCTGATAACAGAATTCTGCTTTAGGCTGATTTCTCACATGAGTCAAGTTCAAATTACCAACATTTTGTGCTTTCTGTCCTCCAGAATATTTTCCTCTATTTTCTCCATAAAGAATCCCCCTGGAATGGATCTTTTACTCTTGGATTCAGTTCCCGACTTAATGCTTAGCCAGACCCAGCTCCCTTCCTAGACTTCACCTCTTTACCCTAAACCCCATGACCTTGGTACCCTCCCCTTCCTCTGACCCTGCTCCATTTTCAATTGAAACTCATACACACACACACACACACACATACATATATATGTATGTATGTATATGTGTATATATATTATTAATATCTATTATATATAATATCTATATATTATAAGATTGATATTCATTCAATTTCACATTCATCTCATAATCCCTAGCACAATTCCTAAACTTTTAAGAAATTTATTGCTTTACTTTTGTAAACCTGATGTAAAGAATTGAATCAGAGATACTTCCAATTTTTTTGTAACTATGAAATTAATACTTTAGTGTTTGCTCTTCTCCTTCCCCTTCTAGATGTCTTTTATGTGTTGTCTTCTTTCCTTAGAATGTAAGCAAGCTCCATGAGGGTTAAGAATGGGCTTATTTGAATACAGCACCGCCCCTGGAGTCTGGATCACCTAAGTTCAACTCTAGTCTCAGACAATCAAATCTTACTAGCTGTGTGACCTTGTCACTTAACCCCAATTGTCCTGCCTTCTACTCTCCAAAAAGACAAAGAAAAAAAAGAATTAGCTTATTTGCTTATGTCTGCATTACGAGCACTTGGCAGAGTGCCTGGAACTATGTAAGAGATTAATAGTCTATAGGTAGTGCAGTAGACAGAGCATTGAGCTTGGAATCAGGAAGATTCTTCTTTTTTGACTTCAAATCCAGCCTCAGACACTTACCAACTATGAGACTCTGGGTAAGTCATTTGACCCTATTTGCCTCAATTCCTCATGTGTAAAATGAGCTGAAGAAGGAAATGGCCAACTACTCCAGCATCTTTGCCAAGAATACCACAAAATAAAGTCACAGAGTCAGACACAGCTTAAAAGACCTAACAACAATCTATTTATCTCATCATCATCATTCTCACCATCATTAGCATTTACATACCTCTTTAAGGTTTGCAAAATGCTTTACTTATCACATTTGATATATATGTGCATATATATGATGTATATAAGTCTCACACACATATCAACCCTACAAAATGAAATACATATTGGAGTTCTATCTGCGACGTAAAAATTATAAGATATGCCCATTAGAGGACAGTTATTCCCCTTAACCACCATGATTACAGTTCAAGAAGTGATCTTTGGGTGACAATGGGTAAAGAAACATAGATTGGATTGGTTGATACTTTGGGCAATGCCAGTGGAGTTAGAAAAATTAATGCAGATGGCTTTTTCTACCAAAAAATAGCATCTTAAAAATAGCAGCATGAATTAAGTTATTTTTATTTTGTCTGGCAATTTGAATTCATCCATCTAGGGAATAACTGGTACAGAAACTTCAGTGATCTCATGAAGGTTTAAATTTTACTTGCCCATAGTGACAGAGATAGTACATGTCAAAGGCAGGATTGAGATCTCAGTCCTTTTGACTCTAAAGTCACTATTACTATTAATTATACCATGCTTCCCCTTAAAAAATAACTTAATACAAGGAATATATCCAGTTCAAAGATTTAAAGATCATGTCCAAGCAATTCATAATATCTTATCAATTCAAATATTAAATCAAGCCCCGCTTGCATAAATTTGGGGTTCTAAACTGATTTTGGCGGGCTATGCCTAATCAGGGCTCTGTTCTGTGGGGCTTTAATATGAAAATTTGTCATCTGCTTCAGTCTCATCTGGGGTTAACATGTCCTGGCTTTGTTAGAACTAGAACGCCATTTTCATTCCTCATTTTCCTCCCACTGTGAATTCTTGAAAGTATCAGCTCCTCTCCCTGGTACCAACTGCTTGTCTCTGACTAAAACAACAAACAACATTTAGGCAGAATCTCACTTTGCCTTTCTTCTACATTTCCATGTCTTGATCATCTTTAAGTAAGGAATGAATATATAAAGGACAAAATACATATTGAGTCCATATCTGCACTTGTAGTAAATGGATTAGGGAAGGTTGGTTCTGGCGGTACAGGGATCAGTTAGCAGGATTGTTCGTCTATGTAAGACACAGCCAACTTTTGTTATTGAGCCAAGGGTGTTATCTTGTGCTACTTCCACTGGGGTGGCAGGGGAGAGAGAAAGGGAGATTTCAGAGTGGGGTTCTATGCATAAGAGTTGGTGATTACAGTGTAGGGTTAATCTAATAATTTCATTCTGAAGAAATCCTGGCCAGAGAGATTAAGTGACTTGCTGTAGGTCATCCATAAACAAGAGAGCTGAGATTTGGACATAGGCTCACTGACTTCAAATTCATATGCTCCTTACATGTTGTCCTACTGTCTGACAACTGTGAGCTTTTAACTTATGGCCATTAACTTAAGGTCAACCTCATATTAGGTTAACCTAATATAACACAGAGAGATGGTGGTATAGTATCATGAGGCAAAGAAGACTTAGACTCAAGTCTGTGGTCAGCTGTGTGGCTATAACCAAGTCACTTACAGTTTCATTACCCCAAGCAATTCTCTAACTACACATTATAGAAAAATTGCTGATCTGTATACATTGAAAGGTAGTTTCCAGATGGGGAGTTCTCTACACCAATATCACAAAACACACTAAAAACTGAAACAAAATAAAAATATCCTCACATGTACTGTTCAGGGAAGATTTTAAAAGGCAAAAAAAAATATTTCTATATAGGAGCACCATGGAATGAATACAGACCTACCCTTGAAGCCAATAAAGCTTGGGTGAAAATTCTGCTTCTGACACAAATTAGCTGTGACCCTATCAAAATTCTAAGACTATGAGTTGCAGGAAAAGTTCCAACCTGCATTCTTAAATGTACTCTCCTCACCTGGGCCTTCCTTATGCCAATATGATAAAAGGTACAGTCTCTAACTATGTTTTCATAATATTCTTCTCTAAGGTTACAAGCCATCTACTCTGAATGTATCTGCAGTGTGCCTAGTTATTTACAAGTCATCTCTCCCAAAGTTCCTTGAAAATAGGGATTGTTTTTTTGTTTGTTTGTTCTTTTGCCTTTTGGAGGGCAATTGGGGTCGAGTAACTTGCCCAAGTTTACACGGCTAGTTTTATTGTGTGGGTATTAAGTGTCTGAGGATGGAACCAAACTTGGGTCCTCCTGACTCCAGGGGCCAGTGCTTTACTCACTGTGGTAACTAGCCGCCCCAGAACATAGGGATTGTTTTGCCTTTGTTTTGTCCCCAGTGTCTGGAATAGTACCTAGTAATTAATAATCACTTATGAAATATGCATTGTGATGTGTTATATTGTAGCATTTTATACCGCATTGCTCTGAAGGCATATAAATATATTTGTACATTTCTTAAATATATTTAGACACATATTATATACGTTAAATACTATTTTATATATACATTATTCACACATATCAAATACTACATCACATAAAAATGCATATATATGCACAAATATACATACGAATATTAATATATATATTCATACACACATATATTTTTACACACATGATATGTATTTATATGAAATATGGCAGTACACCAAAAATTCATCAGCAGGGAGTAGTCTATCATGATGTCAGCACATTTCTTATGCTTGTTATATACAAATTTGTGTTCTATGTAGCTGTCATGTTAGACAAATGGAAGATTTTGGAATCCCTAGAAAATGAATAGGGTTAGTTTGGTGTGAGCCAAAGCACATACTTCACTGAAAAGCCCATGAAAAGTTACAAAGATTTGTTTGCAAAAATGTATTCCAGATAAGATTTTTCAAAAGGGATACTGTATGACAAAATGAGGTTCAGCCACTGGGAGAACTCCACGTGGACAAGAAAGTGAATAAGCAGAGGACAGAGGAGGTGAGGGGGCCACTGTGCAAATGTGAGAATTGTAGTGGATGCCTGAGACCTGCCTTCTGTCTCTAGGTTGGACTTGTTCTCATTTTAAAAAAAATCCATCCAAGGGGCGGCCACGTGTCTCAGTGAGTAAGAGTACCGGCTCCAGTGTTGGGATGACCTGGGGATCAAATCCGGGCTCAGATACTTAGCACCACAACCAGAAATAACTGGCCTTGTAACCTTGAGCAAGTTACTTAACCTTGATTGCTTAAAAAAAAAAATCCATCCTTTGAGTCTGTGTATTTGTAAGCTTTGTTTTTCTTTGTTTCTGCATTTCAGAGTGGAAACGTTGTGTTTATGACATTCTGGAGCCTTGAAAACAATTCACAAAGGTATCACATAACTGTGAAACAACATAAAAACATACACAAACTAAGATATAAGGCAGTGCAGCATAAAGACTCATCTACATATCACAGCAATATGGTCAATGCCACAGTTTAGTAAAGTGTTTCTAAAAAGATCTCTTGGTAAGACAAAAAGCATCTCAACATACTTGCCTGGGTTTTAAATCACAGCATGATGTTCAATCTTATAGTACGGCAAATACCAACGAGTTAAAAGAAAAACAGTTTGACTATATGAAAAGATTGTTTCTTTGTTATTGCTTTTAAAGAAAAAAAAATCTTAAGCCTCAGACAATGATTCTTCTTGAGACTTTTTAAAAAAATGTTAAGCAGTTAGTACTTTTAGAACCAAGTATAAGGAAGTTTTTTTAATCTACCCTGTATTTTTAAAGTTTTTTTTTTAACTTGCTCTGAACTTGGTAACAACAATAATACATACATAAAGTATTCCATATACAAAAGAGTATTGCATATGAAAATGGGAATATCATTATCTACAGCTGGTTTTTGAAATATACACTTAATTCACCCCATTCCCGAACTGTCTTGCTTGTCAGTGTTGCTCTGAACTCCCTTCTGATTTTTGTTATGCATTTTCTTTAAATGTTTCATTAATTTACTTTTAAAATGTCACACTTTGTTTGCTTTTTTGACAACACTATCACGATCTCTCTCCCTCCCTCCTCCTCACAACCTTTTCTTACAACAATGTAGCAGAGACAAGCAAAGCAAATCCATATATTATACGATGTGTGAAAATGGGTGTCTCATTCTGCACCTAGAGTTCACTAAATTTCATTCAAGAAGTGGAAGCATGCATCATCCTTTGTCTTCTGGTTAGTCATTGCATTGATTAGAATTCTTAAGTTTTTCAAGTTGTTTTTCTTTATAATGAAGCTATAAATTTCCCCTTCCCCAGTTTCTTATCCCTTTACTCTGCACCAGTTCACACATTTTTTCAAGATCCTTTGAACCTATATCTTTTTGTCACTTCTTATAGCAAATAGTATTTCAGTGCATTCATATACCATAGGTTGTTCAGCCATTACCAGCTTATGGACTTACTTTCCAGTTATTTGCTACCATAAAAATACTAAGAATATTTTTACTCATAGGAATCCTTTTCCTCTTTCTGTCATCACTGGGTTAAATGGTATACACTTGGTTTTTTTTTATTTGGCAATACTGTCACGATTTCACTTCCTCCCTCCTCCTCAAAAATTTCCCTACAACAATGTAGCACAGACAAGCAAAGTAAATCCATATATTGCTCATATGTGAAAATGGGTATTTCGTTCTCTATATTTTGGGCATAGGTCCAAACTGCTTTTGATAATAGTTATACAAATTCTGAGCTCTATTTACAGTAGATTTCAGTGTGTCTATCATTCTCGCACATAATTTCAAACAATTATAATTTTTCTCTTTTGTATGTGTGTGTGTGTGATCTTTACTATTCTCATGGGTATAGGGTGGGACCACAAAGTACTTTTCATTTTTGTTTTTCTTAGTTGTGGTTTGGAAAAATTTTATATGGTTGCTGATAGCTTGCCTTTCTTTCTTGGTTTTTGGAGGGCAATTTGTGTTAAGTGAATTGCTCAAGATCACATGGCTAGTTTTTGTGTTACGTGTCTGAGGTGGGATTTGAACTCAGGTCCTCCTGACTCTAGGACCGGTGCTCTATTCACTGTACCACTTAGCCAGCTCCTTGCCTTTCTTTCTTTGTTTCCTTCCTTCCAACTGCGTGTTCATATCTCTTGATCATTTAACTAATGGGGAATGATTCTAGCTCATAAATTTATTGATTCTTTATATATTATGGATATCAAATCTTTATGAGAGAAATTTGCTATAAAAATCCCCCTCATGTTAACCATTTTTCTTTTTAACTACTTCGACTTTATACAAAACTTTTTCAATTTTTTCCAACCAAATTGTCCATTTTATGACATAATAATATCTCTCCCTTTTTTGGTCAAGAACTCTTTCCTTACTCATAATTTTGAAAAGTATCTTTTGTTCTTCTAGTTGTGATATGACTTGTAAAATATAGGCCATATGTTCATTTGGAGCTTAATATGGTGTATACTGTGAGATGTTGCTCTATACCTAATTTTTATCAGACCACTTTCTAATTTTCTCAGTAGTTTTGTTGAATAGTGATTTCTTAACCTGTAATTATGGTCTTTGTATTTATCAAACACTATGCTACTATGTTCATTTGTTGCTTCATTCTTAATCTGCCTCACCAATCAAACATTTTATTTTTTTTTAAACCAGTACTAAATAGTTTTGGTGCTTATGACCGGGTAGCACAGTTGTGTGTTTTCTTTCTTTTCCTTTTTTTAAGCAATTGGGGTTAAGTAACTTGCTTAAGGTTACATGGCCAGTTATTTCTGGATGTGGTACTAAGTATCTGAGCCCAGATTCGATCCCAGGTCATCCCGACTCTGGGGCCAGTGCTCTTACTCACTCTGGCACCTGGCAACCCCTAAGCAATTGGGGTTAAATAACTTGCTCAAAGTTACACAGCCAGGTGTTTCTGGGTGGGTGCTAAGTATCTGAGCCTGGATTCAATCCCAGATCATGCTGACTCTGGGGCTGGTGCTCTTACTCACTGTGCTACCTGGCCATGGTAGCACAGTTTTTGACTGGGTACTCCATGACTTTCTTTCTTTCCTTTTTTCCCATCATTTTCCTTCTTGAGAATTCCTAAACTTTTGTTTCTTCAAGTACTTTTTATTATTGTTTTTACTTTCCTATTTCTATAAAGGAAACCTTTGATAGTTTGAATGACATAATAATGAACAAGTTAATTTAGGTGGCATTTTCATTTAAATTACATTGGCATGACCCAACCATGGGCAATTAATATCTCACCAATAATTTGGATCTATAAAAAGGGTTTTTTATTTATACTCATTTAATTCCCATGTGCATTTTTGGTAGGGGAAATTCATGTGTGTGCGCGTGCGTGTGTGTGTGTACACACATACACACACACACACATACACTGTCATCATTTTGAACAGAATATTTCTTTGACCTTTTTGCTAGGTTTCACTAATAATATAAGAAATGACTAGTGATTTCTGTCAGTTTATTTTATATTCTAAAACTTTGATGTAGTTATTATTTCAATTAATTTTAGCTGAATACCTATGGTTCTCTAAGTAGATTATCATGCCATTTGTAAAAAACAAAAATGTTGCCTTCTCTTTGTCTATGCTTATTTTTCTTTACTTTTTTTCTTGTTTTATTGTTATAGCAAATATCACTAGAATTTTATCAAATAATAGTAGAATCCTTGATTTAACCCCAGTTTTACTAAAAGAACCTCTAGCCATTCTATCTATTATAGATAGGACTAGTTCTTGGTTTTAGAGAGATGCTCTTTATCATATCAAGGGAGATCCATTTTATCCTAATATTTTAGTATTTAAAATACATAAATAGGTTCTATATTCTGTCAAAAAGCCTTTTTTCCATCTGTTGATAGAATAAGAGTCAGTTTTGTTAAACACTGAATAGAGAGAATTGCTTGTCTATGATCAGGAAGGCTTGAGTTCAAATCTGGCCTCAGACACGTACCAAGTGTGACTCCAGCCAAGTCACATAACTTCCCTATGTTTCAGTTACCTTGTCTATAAAATTGGGACAAAAATATCACCTACACTTCAGGTTGCTGTGACTAAAAAATGAGAAAATATTTGTAAAACATTGCAAAAAACTTAAACCCTTATATAAATTAGAGCTATTATGATGAAGGGATTTTTATTGTATTAATGTAAATGTGATCTGTTATGTTTATGGTTTTCCTAATACTGGATTAATCCCAGATTCCTGTTATAAATTCAACCTGGTCACAGTATATTAAATTTTCATATATTCCTTAAATCTTTTTTAAACAATCTTTTAATAATCATATTTTTTATATTATAGTCAGCAAAAAATGAGTGTAATGTTTCTACTTTTCTGGATTTCAGATTCTGTAAAAGTGTCTTAAGCAGCTGTGTAATTACACACACACACACACACACACACACACACACATACATTCTTTTCTATTCCCATTCAGAAATTACCAAAGATCTATCATATATAAATTTTAAAGATTCTATTCAGATAATTTTTTCATGCTTCTTTTTTTTTTTGTTAGACTTACCTAGGTGCAAAAAAAGTGATATAACAAGGCCCACATTTTATTCTAGTTTTGTCATTTAATTTCCTCTATAATTTGAGTAACTTTATGCTAAGGTACTTGTATGGTATGCCATTTGTCACACCCATATGGACATATGAGGTATTTATATTATTTCATTGTTTGAGACCCTTGGGAATCTCTTGATCAAAAATAGCTCTGTATAGAGTTTGGTGTTATCTATCATCTATTTACTCACATCTCTAACCTCAATATCTGATTTGGGCTTTTAGTGCCAGGGTTTGCCCCTTTCTATGATCTCTGATGTTGTGATCAGGCCCTATCTAGTCTTGGTTAGATATGATTCTTAGCCATGATTCCTCCCTCCCCCACCCCATCAGTGTCCGTGCTCAGAAAACTGGCAGGTTTTGGGTACTTGATCAGAGCTCTCAAGTTAGTTGCCCTTAGTTTTGGTGCTGCTGTGGTTTTCTGTAACCCTTTATACTTTCCCAGTCCAGGCTCTGCTGAAGAAGTTTATTTATGTTCCTCTGGGGATTTCTTAATCATTATTCAAAGTGGTGCTTTTTCCCCTTCTATCATTTCTGAAGAATAGGTGGGGTAGCTGAGCTCCTTTGATCTTTCACACCCCAACCTTAACCAGAAGTCTACCTAAGTTTGAGTGTGCACAGTATTTATGGAAGCTTTATGGTTTTACCTATAAAGAAGGAAGGAAATCTGACCCTCCCCTGACTGCTACAGCCCTGTACCAAGCTATAAAGTTATAGTCTCTATATTGCTGGGATACATCATATTATTGATATGAAATAAGCTCACTAATTTTTGTCTTTTAAAGATGTAATATATGGGGGGAAGGGAAGGGGGTGGAATCAAGATGGCAGAGTAGAAGCACGACCTCCCTGCTGCTCCTGCTTCCACCTTCACCAATCCATGTAAAAAGGGGACTCTAAACAAACTTTGGAGCTGCAGAACCCACAAAATGACACAGAGAAGCTAACCTCCTGCTGAGGACAGCCTGGCAGGCTGGCAGAAATCAGCCAGCACAGTGCTCTGGGAGCTGAGCCCAGCCCCACACCGAGGCTTTAGCCCCAGGGCAGGCCTGACCAGCCCCCTGCCGGAGGGACTCCAGATCAGCAGCAGCTGTGGCCATTTCCAGACTTATAAACACATAGATGTGAAGAACAAAGTGAGAGGTCAGTGCAGTCTGGACTTTGGGACCCAGTAAGTGGGAGTGTGTGGCTTTTGCCCCCGGGGCGAGAAGCCGCCCCAGACACCAGAAAAGCCAGCCAGTGCCATGTTGCAGCTTCAGCTCCTGGCCTGCAGAGTGTAGGGGGACCAAGCACCAGTCTGAGGGGTAATCACTCTTGCTTTAACCTGCTTGGATCTGGATTGCAGTCTAGGGTGGAGGTCCTGGGGTGTATGTCCAGCTTGCCAGAGCATGGGGAGACCTCAGAGAGGGCACCCATCTAATACCTCCAGCAACTGAGAAAACCCCAGCATTTTGGATGAAAGCTACCCTGTGGCAAAAAGTCCAGGGGTCAAGTGACTGAGGGGTGACATGACCAGGCAAAGGAAACAAAGCAGACAGAAGATTCCAACATTACACTCCTATTTTGGGGATAAAAAGGAGCAAAGCATGGAACAGGAGGAAGACAGTGAAGTCAGAACTCCTGCACAAAAAGCTTCAAAGGAAAATACGAGCTGGTTACAGGCCATAGAGGACCTTAAGAAGCAGATAAGAGAAGTGGAGGAAAAACTGGGAAGAGAAATGAGAACAATGCAAGAAAATTATGAAATGAGAGTCAACAGCCCAACTGAGGAAGATACCACCCTAAAAAATAGACTGGCTTAGGTGGCAAGGAAGGCTCAGGAAGGTGGTAAGGAGAAGAATGCCTTGAAGAGCCGAGTTTGCCAGATGGAAGAAGAATCTCGGGAGCTCAATGAGGAGAGTCATTGCTTGAGAATTGGATTGGAGCAAATGGAAGCTGATGACTTTATGAGAAGTCAAGATGCTGTTGAACAGATCCAGACAAATGATAGAATGGAGGGCAATGTGAAATGTCTCATGGGAAGGGCCACTGACCTGGAGGATAGATCCAGGAGAGACAATTTAGAAATTGTTGAACTACCTGAAAGCCATGATTAGGGTAAGAGCCTAGAAATCATCCTCCAGTAAGTTCTCGGGGAAAATTGCCCTGATGTTTTGGAACCAGAGGGCAAGGTTGGGGGAATCCACCGATCACCTCCTGAAGGTGATCCCAGGAAGAGAACTCTTGGGAATATTGTGGCCAGATTCTGGAGTTCCCAGATTAAGGGGAGAATATTGCAAGCAGCCAGGAAGAAACAATTTGAATGTATGTGGAAGCACAATCGGGTTGACCCAGGATCTGGTGGCTTCTGCACTGGGGGGTCATAGAGCTTGGAGTGTGATGTTCCAGAGGTCAAGGGAGCTGGGATTGGGGCCAGGAGTCACCTACCCAGCAAGACTGAGTGTCATGTTTAGGGGGAAGTGTGGTCATTCAGTGGAGTGGAGGACTTAAAAGGATTCTTTTTTTTTTTCAAATGCTTTATTAACTTCTGATTTACATCATTCATTTCTGCCAGATTTTGAGTTACATATTTTCTCCCCGTTTTTCCCCTACCCACTCCCCCCAAATAGCAGTCCCACAGGATATCAACTCCTCCAATCTGCTCTCTTCCATATTTTCTCCCATACCCCTTTCGACTTTTCCAGTGGATCTCTATACCTCAGTGCCTGTATGTCTTATTTCCCAATTACATGTAAAATAGTATTGATAATAGTACACACACACACACACACACACACACATATACATACATATTTGAATATTTGATTTTAAGACTTTGAATTCCAGATTCATTCCCTTCCTCCCTTGTCACCCACCCTTACTGGGAAGATAAGCAGTTCAGTATAGGATGTACATGTGTGGCTAATGCAAAACAATAACATAGTAGATAATTGTAAAAGACTGACTATATTTCCCTCCCTCCTATCCCACCTCCCACTTGTTCTATTCTCTACTTTGATCCCGACCCTTTTCGAAAGTGGGTGCTTCCAACTTCCCTCCCCCCCCCCCCCCCCCCCCCCTTCCCACCCCCCCTCTCATCCCCTTCCCCCCTACTCTCCTGTAGGGTGAGATACCCTATTTAGTGTGTATTTCATTCCCTCTTCAAGCCAAATTCAATGGGAATAAGGTTGACCCATTCCCTTTTGCCTTCCTATTCTTCCCCTCCATTGTAACCATTTCCCCTTGCTTCTTCTGTATGAGATAGTTTACCCCATTCTGTCTCTCCCCATCTCTTCTCATTATATTCCTCTCTCACCTCTGAATTTCACCTTTTAAGTATCATCCCTTCCTGTTAAATTGGTCCTGTGCCCTCTGTCTATGTATACCTGTAAACATATATGTATCTACATACATTCACATATGTATTCATATGCCCATATATCCTCATATATATAATATATATACATATATTATATATATGTGTTTCTTTCCCTTCAACTACTGAGAAAAGTTTCATAAGTTACAATTATTGTTTTTCCATGTAGGAATGTTAATAATTCAACTTTGATAAGTTCCTTATGATTTCTTTTCCCTGTTTACCTAATCATGCTTCTCTTGCTTCTTGTATCTGAATGTCAAATTTTCTGTTCAACTCTGGTTTTTTCAGCAAGAATACTTGAAAGTCCTCTATTCCACTGAATGACCATATTTTCCCCTGAAACATGATACTCAGTTTTGCTGGGTAGGTGACTCTTGGTTTTAATCCCAGCTCCTTGGATCTCTGGAATATCATATTTCAAGCCCTTCGATCCCTCAGTGTAGAAGCTGCCAGATCCTGGGTTATCCTGATTATGTTTCCACAATATTCAAATTGTTTCTTCCTGGCTGCTTGTAATATTCTCTCCTTAATCTGGGAATTCCAGAAGCTGGCTATAATATTCCCAGGAGTTTTCTTTTTGGGATCTTTTGCAGGAGGTAATCAGTGGATTCTTTCAACCTCTATTTTGCCCTCTGTTTCTAAAACATCAGGCCAGTTTTTTTTTGAGAACTTCCTGGAGAATGATTTCTAGGTTCTTTCTTTGGTCATGGCTTTCAGGCAGTCCAATAATTTTTAAATGATTTCTCCTGGATCTATTTTCCAGGTCAGTGGTTTTTCCCATGAGATATTTCACATTGCCTTCTATTCTTTCATTTGTTTGGATCTGTTTAATAGCACTTGATTTCTCATGAAGTCATTAGCTTCCATTTACTCCAATCTAATTCTGAAGCAATGATTCTCCTCACTGAGCTTTTTTTTTCCATCTGGCAAATTTGGCTTTTTATAGCATTCTTCTCCTCGTTGCCTTTTTGAGCCTCTTTTGCCATTTGAGTTAGTCTGTTTTTTAAGGTGTTATTTTCCTCAGTCAGGCTGTTGATTCTCTTTTCTTAATTTTCTTGCATTGTTCTCATTTCTCTTCCCACTTTTTCCTCCACTTCTCTTATCTGCTTCTTTAGGTCTTCTATGGACTGTAACCAGCTTGTATTTTCCTTGGAAGCTTTTGGTGCAGGAGTTCTGACTTCACTGTCTTCCTCCTGTTCCATGTTTTGCTCCTTTTTGTCCCCAAAATAGGAGTGTAATGTTGGAATCTTCTGTCTGCTTTGTTACCTTTGCCTGGTCATGTCACCCCTTAGTCACGACCCCTGGGCTTTTTGCCACAGTAGGACTCTGCCACCAGACAGTGGAGTTTTCGTCCCAAACGCTGGGGTTTTCTCAGTTGCTGGAGGTATTAGATGGGTACCCTCTCTGAGTTCTCCCCATGCTCTGGCAAGCTGGACACATACCTCAGAACCTCCACCCTACACTACAATCCAGATCAAAGCAGGTTAAAGCAGAAGTGATTACCCCTCAGACTGGTGCTTTTTCCCCCTACACTCTGCAGGCCAGGAGCTGAAGCTTCCACCTGGCGCTGGCTGGCTGTGCCTGTGGCTCATTGGCTTCTCTTCCCGGGGGAAAAAGCCACGCACTCCCACTTACTGGTCCCAAAGTCCAGACTGCACTGAAATCTCACTTTGTCCTTCGAATCTGTGTGTTGATAAATCTGGAAATGGCCACAGCTGCTGCTGATCTGGAGTCCCTCTGGCCGTGGCTGGTCAGGCCCGCCCTGGGGCTAAAGCTGAGGCGTGGGGCTGGGCTCGGCTCCCAGAGCACTGTGCTGGCTGATTTCTGCCAGCCTGCCAGGCTGTCCTCAGCAGGAGGTTAGCTTCTCTGTGTCATTTTGTGGGTTCTGCAGCTCCAAAGTTTGTTTAGAGTCCCCTTTTTACATGGATTGGTGAAGGTGGAAGCAGGAGCAGCAGAGAGGTCCTGCTTCTACTCTGCCATCTTGGTTCCATCCCCGACTTTCAAGCATTCTTGATGAAAAAACCAGAGTTGAATAGAAAATTTCACACTCGGATGTAAGAGGCAGAGGAAGCATGGGAAGGTGGACAGGGAAAGGAAATCATAGGGAACTTATAAAAGTTGAACTATTAACATTGTACATGGAAAAACAATAATTATAAGTGATGAAACTTTTGTCAGTGTGAGAACAGTTGAAGGGAATAGAAATATATATATATATATATATATATATATATATATATAATGTTTATATATGAAACTATAGGGGCATATGAATACATATGTAAATGTGTGTATATATGTTTACAGGTATGCATAGAGGGTGCAGGACCAATTTATCAGGAAGGGATGATACTTAAAAGGTGAAATTAAGATGGGAGAGAGGAATATAGTGAGAGGAGATGGGGAGAGACATAATGGGGTAAACTGCCTTATAAAGAAGAGGCAAGGGAAAATGCTTACAGTGGAGGGGAAGAATAGGAAGGCAAAAGGGAATGGGACAACCTTATTCTCATTGAATTTGGCTTGGGGAAGGAACGAAATACACACTAAGTGGGGTGTCTTACCCTACAGGAGAGTAGGGGGGAGGGGGATCAGAGGGGGGGATGATGGAGGGGAGAGCAGGCTGAGGGGGAGGGAAGTTGGGGGCATCCAGTTTTGAAAATGGTGGGGATCAAATTGGAGAATGGAGGAAGTGGGAGGTGGGATGGGAGGGAGGGAAATATAGTCAGTCTTTTACAATATATCTACTATGTTATTGCTTTGCATTAGCTATACATGTACAACCTATACTGAACTGCTTATCTTCCCAGTGAGGGTGGGTGACAAGGGAGGAAGGGAATGAATCTTTAATTCAAAGTTATACACACACACACACACACACACACACACACACTATTATTAATACTATTTTGCATGTAATTGGGAAGTGAGATGTTTAGGCACTGGGGCACGGACATCCAAAAAGTCAAAAGGGGTATGGGAGAAAATATGGGAGAGAGCAGATTGGAGGAGGGGATATCCTGTGGGACTGCTATTTTGGAGCGGTGGGTAGAGGAAAAACGCGGAGAAAATTTGTAACTGAAAATTTGGTAGAAATGCATGATGTAAATCAGAAGTTAATAAAGCATTTGAAAAATGAAAAAAAAGATGTATTATATAAAAACTAAAACCTAGAAATGAGTGCATATAAATATGTATATATGTATATATATACACACACATACATACATAGATATATGTTGATGCATCCATAGAAGAAATCCAACACAGAAATACAATGAAATCTACTAAATAATTATTAAAACAGGGCATACCCAGAAGTGGCTATCTAGTTTGGACAAAAGCTTATCACTTGTTTCTCTCACTTATCTCATTCTGAAGATAAGAAATCTGAAGCCTAAAGAAGAGAAGGGACTTGTCCAAGTTCAGACAGGCTCTGTAGATCAGATCTAGGATTAAATTCTAGACTCTGTAATTCAAAATTCAGTGCTATTTCTATCATGCCATGCTGTTTAAAGAAGAAGGAAAATAGAGAATACATTTTGTGTAATGTTATTAAAATGTTTAAAGTACATGAATGGGTAAAGTTTTATTTCCTGGAAAATTCACTGATATACAGCACCGTCTACTAATGTCATATTATTCATTCATTCATTCTACAGGAACTTATTAAAGAGAGGATTTGTATACGTGTGTTCATGTGTATATATATGCATATAAATGCATATATGAGCATTTAAACTTATTGCATTTGAAATAATGTATAAAACCTCCAGTTCTCAAATAAAATAATTCTTAGAAGACATATTCATAGGAAAACAAAGGTACAAGAAAAGAGAACTGAGGGGAGGGAGAGGGATATTTAATATGTCACTGTCCTTAGAACCAGCTTGGGTTAAAGTTTTGGCTTTTTCAATTATTAGTGTGCTCCCTTTAACCTCTGTGGGTCTTCAATCCCATAACATTAAAATCTGGGCTTAGACATTAGATGATCTTTACAGATTGTTCCAATTTAACAGTTCAGTAGTGTGTGTGTATGTGTGTGTGTGTGTGTGTGTGTGTGAGAGAGAGAGAGAGAGAGAGAGAGAGAGAGAGAGAGAGAGAGAGACAGACAGAGAGAGACAGAGACAGAGAGAGACAGAGACAGAAAGATGGGGGGGGTAATATAGCTTAAATTTGCTAAAACTGTTATATAAAATATGTCAGTGGGTACTAAGATATTTTCTACTAGATTGTTAACTCTTTTAAGGGAAGAAACACACTTCTTTTTTTGTTTCTTCCCTTAGCCCTACTATAGTAAATACTTACTGGGTTGTTTTGAATTACCTAGTAAGAGAGATGTAGAACTCTCTCCCTTTAACATGCAGGCATTTGAATAAGAACTTTTCAGAGATAATTCATTAATACAAACAAATTACTGGTAGGAATTTAGGATTTCATGAGAGGCTGATTAAGGACAGAATCTTGAGAACAAAATGCTTTCTGAAGTCTGTCAAATAATGCCCTAGCTATAAATGCCAAATTCTAGTAATTCTGAATGTATTATTTATTTATTTATTCCCTTTTTAGAGGGAGGAAGGCAGGGCAATTGGGGTTAAGTGACTTGCCCAAGGCCACATGGCTAGTTTTTGTGTTAAGTGCCTGAGGCCGGATTTGAACTTGGGTCTTCCTGACTTCAGGGCCAGGGCTATATTCCACTGTGCCACCTAGCCACCCCCTAAATTCTAGTAATTTTGAAAGCTACTCTGAGTTTTATGAAGAATATCTTCCATAAACTATGCATCTCCTCCAGGGCCTAGCATATTGTCCTTTACAAAGAAGGTATTTAATAAATGCTTATTAAATTCAATTGATTTCACAGAGAAAGGAGTAAATGTGGTCTCATAGTTTGAGGAGGTTGAATCTAGGAGGCCACTTTGGCTATTACTACATAGGGATAGCAAGAAGAAAACTTGCAAATACATAGCTAAAGTTTTATTGTCAAAACTATGCAAAAGTTTTGCAAAATTTGATTCTTTCTCTAACCAATACCAATGTCAGAGAAGTCTCTTGGGTGTACCAGTGGTGCCTACCAGCTGTAGGCCCAGATGCCTCTCTACACACTTGCAAGCCCCCAAAATTGTCAGGGGCCTGCAGAATTTGCTAGTTTGGTAAAAACTTTCTGTATAATTTGTAACAACCTCTGGCCCTTTCAAAACTGCTACATCTGAAGCTATGTCAACTTTGAGAATAAAAGGACAGAATAACAAGATATAGATTAAGTGACAGGTAGCATAGAAATTTCTTTTGTTAAATATTACAGCAAAATTCTCCAGTTCCTTCTTATGTAAAAAAAAGTCAAAGACCCCATTTTTGGAGTGTTGAGAGCAGTGGTGTCAAACTCAAACAGTAATTACACAAGGCTGGCTGGGTCCATGTTAGCTTTAAAATGTTACATTTCACTGTATTTTTGTTTATTTTATGTGTTTCCCACATACAGTCTCATGCATCTTGGCTTCTTCTTGGGAGTGTTGCGGGTCACCATGGGCTGCATGTTTGGCACCTCTGACTTACAGTAACCGCTTAGAACAGCTAGAGCATGATGATATCTAAAGTACTTTCCAATGTCTACTTCCCAATAATCTGTGATGAAATGATGCTAATGATACAAAGTTTACTTTTTCAATTTCAGTTTAAGCCAAGGAATCTTACTAGGCTCTCCCAACTCCAGCCAACTATGGTTGGTTACATGTGTTACTGTGACCACTTGAGAGAATTTGAATGTAAGTGATACAAAACGTTAGAAATTGTACAAATTAGAGATTGAAAGCATGTTCTCTACTCCTACTGGTAAAAACAAAACAGAACAAAACAACCCCCCCCCTAAAAAAAACAAACCAAAACCATCATTAGTAAGGCATCTTGAAAGACTGAAGGGAGAATTTTATAGTAGGGTCCATGATTTTTCTTGTCAGAAAACTATACAACTTATATTTTAAAATTATTCCTTACCACATGCCCACATATCCACTGGCTTTCCATAGGGATCTTTTCGTAACACCTCTGGGGAAAGGTATCCAGGTGTGCCAGCAAAGCCTGAGAGAAAGGACAAGTATTATAGAAAAGACAGTTTTTTTATCTGATAAAAGAAATTACTTTCTTTTCCCTTTTGTCTTTAAGATACAGGAACTTGTTGTCTTGAAAGGAAATAAAGATGTTAGCACTATTACTGCAGATAAGCCCTTCTTCACAATTCTCTCAATACTCGTCTGTCCTGGCTTGTAACGTTGTTGGAAACAGGATTCATTTTCTAGCTCAGAAAGCAAATGAACCTTGCTGTATGGAGTTCCTGGCAAACTTAAGCAGAGATCTGGCTAGGATTTCATATTCAGTTTCACTTACATGGGATCTAAACCAAAATCTGTAGAAGAGTTAGAAAAATGAATATGCAAAGGATTAAGTACTGTAAAGGAAAATACCATGGAACCTCACTATAATATTTATTATTGCCAGCAGAACAGAATCTTGTTTTAGACTGATCTGCTTTGTACTTCAAATGGTTAATTATAAAAATATCAAAACATCTTAGTTAATACAAAGAAGCTTTACAAAGAGGTAGTCCTATAGTAGGTTGGGGAAACTGACATTAAGGTGTGACTACATTATATGTTTTTTGTATATTATGTTATTGACTGTCATATGAAATTATTAGTAGTAGCAGAAGCAAGCCCCAAGCTATCAAAGAATTGTAAAGTTAAAGAAGGTTATCCCTCTCTCTCTCTCTCTCTCTCTCTATTTGTTTAGCTGGTTCAGTCATTTCTGACTCTTCATGACCCCATTTGGAGTTTTCTTGGGAAGGATACTTAGAGTGGTTTGCCATTTCGATTTTGAGCTTATTTTGCAGAGGAGGAAACTGAGGCAAACAGGTTTAGGTGACTTGCC
The DNA here is from genome assembly GCF_028583685.1 of Petaurus breviceps papuanus. NCBI lineage: Eukaryota > Metazoa > Chordata > Mammalia > Diprotodontia > Petauridae > Petaurus > Petaurus breviceps. The sequence continues at coordinate 41,796,502 of NW_027185655.1, forward strand.
CAGGGTCACACAGTTAGGAAGTTTCTGAGGAGAGATTTGAACTCAGGTCTTCCTGACTCCAGACCTGGCTTTATATCTACTGTGCCTCGCAGCTTCCCTATAAAAAAAAAAGTCTGTGGGGTATCACTTAAGAGGGAAGTTCAGAAATACTCAGATAAATTACCTCCTAATAAGTACCAATCAGCTTTGCAACTGGGCAAACATATACATATCGTATACATATACACATGCATATACATGTGTATGAATACATGTGTATGTAAACATGTATGTGTATTGACTGGAATATATATTTGATTAAGCCTGGAGGAATGTTGTGGCAAAGAGAAGATGGGATCATCAGTAAAAGAAAAGATAGACTGGCACCAGATTGAAGTATATGAATTTCAGTGCCAGAAGCAGGAAAAAGAAGATGAAGAGATGATAGTGGAGGGTTTACTCATGGAGAGAAAGAGGAAACACCATACTGACTGCATAAGATGTTGGTAAAGAACAGCTAAAGGGGAAGCAGATGCCAAAGTTGAAAAAAACCTGAAATTCCTCAGCCATGTTCAAGATCCTTCAACAACTGGTCCAACATTCCCTACCCAAAGTTCTGTTTTACTCCTCCTTAACTCAGCCAGGTTATCTTCTCATGGTGTCTCTAAATACCCTTCTTATTCACATCTCCATGACTTTGTTCTTGTCAATTCTTGAAGAAAGCATTTTGGTCTCTTCTTAGATACTACAAAACCTCCCAAATAATCAGGGTCCAATGCAGAGTATTTTCCTTTATGAAGTCCATCCTCATCATTCTTGCTCCCTATCCTTGTCTCTACTACTCATTCCTCTGCCATACAACTAATCATTTATGACCAGTCTTGGGGCTGAGTCTGAGACATGGTCACAACCCTGCTTACTAATGATAACTCCCAAATTGTTTTCCAGTTTAATGTATGTAACCTATCTTCCTGTCTAGGCTATCTAGTTTAAAACCTGCCACAGTGGGGTACATAGCAAATGTTTATTGAATTGCTAAACAGCAATAGAAGCTAGGTGGTGGAACTGATAGAAAGCCAGGCCTGGAGTCAGGAAGGCTTGAGTTCAAATCTGCCTTCAGACACTTACTCAGTGACCCTGAGCAAGTCACTTAATCCTCTTTGCCTCAGTTTCCTCATCTGTAAAATGAGCTACAGAAGGAAATAGCAAGCCATTCCAGTGTCTCTGCCAAGAGAACCCTAAATGGGGTTACAGAGAGTCAGACACGACTGAAATGATTGAACAATAAGAATATCAAAGTCGTAGAACATGTATTTGACTTTGAGAGTGCAAGGGGAAAAAAGATTCTTTAAAAAAAATCTATAATTAGGTAAAAAATTTGGAAAAGTTTCTTATCAATTGTTGTTTAGAGACTTGAAAAAAAAACATGTAAAAGAATTCTTTTTATTCAACCACTATAATGTTGCACGGATCATCCCCTAAGCTTGAAATACACTTCCTTCTCACCTGTACCTCAAATAATGCCTAAATTCCTTTAAAACATACTCAAGGAGCTCTTTCTATGCCAGAAGCATGCAGATCTGAGTTTGGGGAACTAGAATAAAAGGTAACTGGACAATGTTAACAAAATAAAATTTAAATATAGAGCATAGATATTGCTAATTTATGATTTTTTCAGTCAATATGCAGTTCCAGAGACATGTTTCTATGTGAGTTTGACACTACTGTTTTACATAATGTGTTTCCAGATCCCCCAAATGGTTAGTGCCATCCCTAATTAACTGCCTTATATGTAATTACTTTATATTTATTTTTTATTTATTCTATATTCAATTACTTTATGTATATACACACATGCATTCTATGGAGAAATGTAGGTTGATAAATAAGATAAATTTTAATCAGGTTATTGAGCTCTGTGACTTGAGACCCCACAGCTACCTACTGGAGCTCTGTGGAGTCAGTAAATGGTGAAGTGTTTCTCCACAAAACTCTGACAACGTTATTTCTATGGAATATGGCAAGTCTAACAGGTCAAAATGTGGATGGGTCCTGGAGCTAGCATCTGGGAGAGCAGAGACAAAGATTTAACCCTACTTGCAGTATTAGTAGTAGCATCAACTTCCAGAAAATAGTAGATTTGAGTTGGACATCACTGCTGGAATCTGCAAACATTCTCTGGAATCTCTCATTCCAGGTTTCTCTATTCCCCCATTGTGTCCTCTGGAATCCCCATAGAGCTGGAAGAAGCAGAGGCAATATAGTCCAAACTTATCATCTTTGAAATAAGGAGACAGGCCTATGGAGGCTAAGGTCAGCTTGGAAGCCAGGTCCTTTGATGCTGTCACTCTTCTTACAGCTGTACCTAGCTGCTTCATTACTGGTGACAGACTATCTATCCTATTGAGCCAATGATCTCCCCCAGAAATAATTTTGAATATATCCTTGTATGTAATTATTTGTGTATGTGTTGTTTCTTCCCAATAGAATAATAAGCGCTTGGCGGACAGGGGATGTCCCTTATGCTTTTGTATTCCCAGTTCTAAGCACAATGCCTACTGAATTAAATTGAATTTAATTGGAGATATCTAATCCAAATTCTATGGACTTTTCATACATTATTTGATTTCACTGAGTCTTGTTATTTACTTTTTAACATGGGATATACTATGCAATATAAAAGTTCTTTCTGGCACTGTGACTATGATAAACATAATATTATTTTCAAAGTAAAGTAAATAGAAAAAAAGATTATCTATAACCACAACATAGACATTCACAAGCAAGAAAAAAAAATCTTTCAATGTGAACATCAAAAGCTCTATTACAAGTCATTGCACAGGACTAGAATTTTTGGGGAATATAATGGACTCATTCTTTTTTTCCCTAGAACCTCACTGGTTATCTTCAATACTGCTTTATAACCTGAAATATATTGAAACTCTAGAAGAATTTACATGCACAAAAGGTGTGAAATATTTAACTTGATAATGTCTCATCAGGAACAGTGAATTGAAATATCAAATTAGAATGGCATAAAAGATCATCATTCTTTTGCATGAGAATTGAGCTCTATATATCCATCTATATACAGTAAAATGAAAAGAAGACTGCCTTTTTCAAACATAAAGCAAATTCTCACAGTCCCTTTGAGAAAGTACCAGGAACATAAGCACAGGTGGAATGTTTTAATTGGACTCTAGGAATAACTTATTGCTGGAAAAAATGCAAACTAATCACTGTGTCACACGGTAAAATTGGCTATAATTTCAGAACGAGAAGCAAGGAGACAGTAAAATGTATCAAGCAGGAAATTAAGTGCCCTCCTTGTCCATTTTCTAGCATCATAGTTCCATGCTTATTTTTTTAGTTTAGCTGCAACAGAGCCTCAGAAGCAAGGTAAGTATTCTGCTCATGGCATGAGGGGGGTGGATGGAAAGAGAGAGAGAGAGAAAGAGATAGACAGAGAGAGAGAGACAGACAGACAGACAGAGACAGAGAGAGAGAGGGACTACTCTTTACTAATGCCTCTTTCCATCTCAGCAACTGTGGAGAAAGAATACACGAGTTGGTCCTTAGACCACAGTGACAGGACTTGAGGCATGGTAACAGATGATAAGAGACAGAACATTAGAAGGGAGGCTTAGAAAATGAGTTCAGTTCAAAACACATTCATTAATTGCTCAGTATGTGCATAGAATTGTGTTACTATAAAGAACTGGGATTTTTCCATTTCTTTTCTTCTTTTTTTTTTTTTGCTTTTTGGAGGGCAATTGGGGTTAAGTAACTTGCCCAAGGTTACAAGGCTAGTTTTTTTTGTGTGGGTGTTAAGTGTCTGAGGCCAGAACTGAATTCAGGTCCTCCTGACTCCGGGGCTGGCGCTTTACTCACTGCACCACCTAGCCGCCCCTGATTTTTCCATTTCCAGCAGAGATTTTATTTGTTTATTTTAAACCTAAGAAAAACACAAGTGACTAAAATTCTGACATTGAATTTGGTGAGGGAAAGTGTAGCACTCTTTTTTTATGTGAATAACTTTGGTAAACATAAAAATTAAATGAAAATCATGTTTGATAAGCACATGAAACTTTAAAAAATAAACTAAAAATAACCTGGGAAAGATAGAGATTATTTTTATGACAATTAATTCTGAGTAAATTTTGAAAAGGATCAAATTAGTAACAAAAAAATATAGTGAGTCCTTTTGCCTAAGGAATGCCCCCAATGGCATATAACACCTTGTGCTTGCTTTTTCCATTGCATGTCAGAGAGGTTTCCATGGGAAACTGTGTTTGTGGGAAATTCAACAAAATAGAATTTTAGGCTTAACAATGATATTTTCAAGCATACCTAAAAATTTTTATTTTGGGGTACCATCAACGTTTATACCTTAAGGACAATGCCATAAAGATCATTCCCATTTCCATTGGCTGTTAAGATTTGCAACATACCTCCTTTATATCAACCTTATAAAGTAAGTAGTGCAAATATTATCATTCCCATTTTAGAGATAAAGAAACTAACTCTGAAGGAGCAAAGTGACTTGCCCAAAGTGACAAGAACAGGTCAAATGTGGAATAAGAATACAGGTTTCCTGACTCTACGTCCATAGTTCATTCCACCAATTTAGTCTTTCTCTTCATCCTGTCCATAACCTGTAGCAACATTAAACTGAAAATGTAAATCTTTTACTCATGAAATATTTATATTAAAATACTTTTGACCAAGTTTTCTTTTGTACTTTTTTTCATGTGTTGTGGAAAATGCTTTTGTGTCACTGGAAATTTCAAGAGGAATAAATAATTTGGAGAAGAAAGGGCATTCTAGGCAAGGTACTAAAAACAATAGTATGTTTGGTGAACAGTCAGTTAAAAATGATGCAGAGATGACCGAAAACAGCTGAATAGCAATAAAGACCAAATAGTCTACTTTGGGCCATTGAATAGGAGAAATAGTAAATTGCTTGTAAAGGTAGATTTGAACTATATTATGGAGAACCTTGAATGCCAAGTAAAAGAGATTTTTCTTTATTTGGCAAACAAGGAGCTATTAAAGGTTTTAATTTAAGAACTAAACCTCTGAAAGATTAATCTACTATCCTTCAGAAAGACCTCAGTTCAAATCTAGTCTCAGATGCTTATTAGTTGTGTACCCTGGCAAGTCACTCAACCTTTGCCTGCTTCATTTTCCTCATCTTTAAAATGGGGATAATAGCTCCTGTCTTCCAGGGAATATTGTGAGTGTCAAATGAGATATTTGTAACTGTCTTGCAAATCTTAAAGTTATAAAAATGCTATAACAATAATAATAGCAACAGAAGTAATAGTTATAATTATTAATATATACATATAAAAATTATTATAATTCTACAGACATTATAATAACTATTTATGGCTCCAGTATCTACCCCCAATATATCATCATCATTCTCTTCCTCCTCATTGGCCTAAGCTCCTTTTTCTTCCTATCTGTTTCTGTGATGTCTGACAAGTTGCTTCACTTTTTCGGGCTGTTTCTTCATCTGTAAAATGCATTGTTTGAAGTGGAAGATATCCAAGATCTAATCTAGGCCTAAATCCTACCAGCCTATGCTTCCAGGCTCCCAGAGGACTAGAGGCAGTCAAAGGAAACTCCTGTTCTGAATTAGGTTTTCAGGTATGAGTTGAAGCATTCTTATTGAAAGTTGAATTGAATTCAGCATACCAGATGTTAAGAGAGGAAGAAATGAAATTTTGGTGGCATAGTCTCTATCAGAAGAAAGAACTACCTACGTTAGCTTGGGTAGATATGAGGGAAAGAGTGGGCAAGGAAAATTCTCTGTGGGTGCTAAAACATTCAGAATGAAAACGCTAGCTATTTGCAAATATGGTTAGAAACCTCAGGATTTAAACCTATCTATAAATTATTTCCTCTCTTCTTGAATTTTCTCCTTGTTCCTTTTCCTGTACATATTCATTCTTGGAAGTTATGTCTTGAGGATGCCAAAAAACTTTTGTGGGGAAAAAAAACCCTCCACCCTTTTATGTGGAATAATGCTGCTGTAACATATGGTGGATTTACATTTTTAGCTTTCTGGCTGCTTGTTCTGATGTCAGGTATGCAAAGCCTAGAGAGGCTGAAACCCCTACCTCTAACCCTTTTCACATTTTCCCCTGACTTTCAAAGCAACTATTCTACAGCACAGGCTTTTGGGGAAAATGGGTTTTGGGAGGATTTGGTTTGTTTTGTAGTTTTCAGTTCAATTGTTGTTTAAAAGTTGTGAATTCAGTGGGGAAAGAAGGCTGGTTGGAGATCTTAGGGATAAAAAAAATGCAGAAGAAAAGCTTTCTGTCTTTGAAAAAAATTATAAAGCAAAAGGGGAAAAAAGCCTTCTTTTCATCACCTTGCCAAACTCTTATTAAAAACAAATCTGTGAGGGTGCATTCATTCAGCTATTATTTATGGAGGCCTACTATTTGCATACATGAAGATGATGTTGAAAACATATTCTTCTCACATAAAAGACCCTGAAGACATTTAAAATAATTTTGAATACTCTAAATGGTTTCAAACAACTGTGATTAGCAATATGAGTGTTTCCTTTACTGACAGATTGTATCTGCCAGAAGAGATCAAATAGTTTGCTAGTTCTATCAATGTTTAAGACAGGGGTGGGGAACCTGTGGGCTCAGGGCCACATGTGGCCCTCTTGGTCCTCAAGTCCACTCCACCTCTGACTCCAACTCCAGCTCCAAATTCAGTCAAAGGCCCCTCTTGAGGACCTATAGGCTACATGTGGCCTCAAGGCCAGGGTTCCCCACCCCTGGTCTAAGATGACTACTTAAACGACAACAAGATGTACATTTTCAAATATTCTGTAATAGTTTTGATGAGATGCTCTTAGTGATTTGAACTCCTTTTCCCAAATATGTATCTTAGACACTATTTGTTAATAGTCAAGATCATTTCCTTTATACCTGCTCCTCTCCCCCAAAACCTTCTTGTCTTACAAAGTAACTAAATTTCCCCCTTTTAAATCTAGACATTGGGCTCATTTCTCCAGTTACTTGGTTGTGTGTGTGTGTGTGGGGAAATACAATTCTAAAAGTTGATTCTTTTTCTTCCCACTCACATTTTCTCATAAGAATTAAAAAAATTCTATATTTTTCATCTTAAGTAAAATGAGATAGTTGGAAAAATCTCAGTGTCTCAAACATGATACAAAACTCCAGTCACTTATAATGGTTAATCTAATTTCAAGCAGGTTGTCTGACAGATAAAGAGCTGAAGAAGTTTACTCACCAAACCATGCCTGCTGATCTCCTTGGACTTCTATGGCCAAACCAAAGTCTGCCAGTTTCACAGCTGCTCCCTTGGATTTGCTAGCTAAAAGCAAGTTCTCAGGCTTTATTTAAAAGGAAAAAAAGATTGAGATAAGAACACACTTTAAGCAGTTACTAATAATTAATAATATTTGAACCAAATAAAAGAGAAAGAAAAAAAACATGCATCATCCTCTGCATAGGAAAATGTCATTCCTAAAATCCCAGGGAAAATATGGTTAGCAAATCATTGTAAACTGGCATGTGGGCAGGTTCCAGACAGATGCACAACCTTACTGAAGAGCATATGGGATGGAGGAGAAGATATGCTTGGGGAAATTTCGTGATGAAGGCTAGCACCTGTCTATGACCTACTCACATGCTTATGAAAACTCCTTTAGGACCAATAGGCTATATACAGTTATTTAAAAGATTTTTTACAAAGCACAAATATTCTCAGAAGTGGTGAACTTGGCAAAAATCATAACAAGATTTGGATCTATAGACATTTGGCAAACCATTTAATGAATTTTAGTACAAATCAAATCCTAGCTGATGAAAATATTTTGGATTCAATTGTGATATTTTTGATCCCTTGATATTTCTAGACAATTTCTGTACAGTTCTCATGGACTCATGTTGATTTTAATTTACATGCTTAAGTTGCTATTTTTAGAATCTATTCTTTAAAGAGATTAAAATTTGCCAAATGTTATAGTTGAGGGCTTTATATTGTTTTCAATTCTAACTAAAACTTTTAATTCAGTATTATTTTTTTCAGAAAGCAAATCAAATATTTTTCAATACATTTTCTTAAGAATAATATGAGGAAAACAATTTCCTTAGCTATTTATCATTCCTTTAAGACTGACACTTTGATCTAGGAATGAGGTTGTGTCTACACCATTGTTTCCCAACCAGTCCATCAAGACACATTGATTCTTTAAAAAATATATCATTATTGCATGACAAGGCATAGGTTTTCTTTGTCAGTCTTGATGAATTTTGGCTATATATTTAGAAATAGTAGAAGTGATAACTATAGTGGACAGAAGAATGATGCACATTTTATATCTAGCAACAAGGATGGAGAGGAGGATGAAGCATAGAGTACTTGCATATGTGTTTGTATGCATATGTGTTTGTGTGTGGGGGGTAGTGTAAGAGTGTGGATAGACAGATGGTGAGGTAGATAAAAGACTTCGGTGGCAAATGAGGCCACTCCTGGTTATATCCCAGAAAAGTTTTAGATGTGTCGTAGACTGAAGAAGGTTGGGAAACACTGGATTTGATATTGCCAAAACAATTGTTTGAAAAATCCAAAAAAAATCCATCATATGACTCTTCAAAGGTAGACAAATAATTTTATCTTCTTGCAGAATTGGCTATTTTTTTCTGACTGAAGTGGTTTATTCTGCTGGTTGTTTTGGCCTTTTGTAAACACAACCTAACTCAGTAGTAAATATATTAGTTAAGTCAGCCATGCAAATTAGCAGAGACCCATAAACCAAGGACTTAAGGAAATTAGCTGAAGCCTAAAATAAATCAGATTATGGGGAAGTAAGAATTGTAACAAAATAGCGTACTCTTTCAGGCTCCTGATGTTCACTGCCATCAGATGCATTGCTACTAAAAAACTTGTTTAGAATGGGAAGTTTTAGAAATTTCTGAGGGTCAGTAAATTCTTGTTTAACTTATATTTATAACTTATCTTATGACAATTATACTAAGGGTGTAGGCTGAAAATACCTTAATATTATGAAAAAAATTATTTCTACATTTCTAAAGTTTAAGTAAACCACTAAAATTCTGTATTCTTGACTTTTCAATGGTGTCAAAATGTTAATATTTGACATTTAATGACTAAAATTAGTCAACTAAATGAACTGCATTATTTTAAATTATATTTTCAGTTATCACTTTCTTGAATAAATGAGTGGCTTAAAGGAAACAATACAGAACTTTTAAGCAATGGTTGATTCTACATTTTTGTTGCTTCACAATTCAAAGGCATCAAAATGTCATCTAGTTTTCCAATGATACACACACACTCATTTTAATTCATCAACCACACATTGATTTCATAATGTTAGTGTCACAGGAAGCAAGAACTGTAATCATCTTTAAGATCACTGAGAATTTTTAAGTATCCTGTGGGATTGGATTGTGTTGAGTAAATGCCATTGTATTTTGCATATAAACTTCAATTTGTATAAAGGGCATTTAATAGTATTACAAAATTAACAACCTTCTGGGCAATACTGGGTGCTCTTAGACATCAAGCAGCTGCCAATTCAGATAGATGGAACGCCTTAGATGTTTATTATGCATGAACTTTGAATGACTGGGGCATCTATTTGTAACGACAGAAGCCTGGAAAACTTCACAGCATTATCTTGTGAGACATCCAGGAAAATAACAAATCAGTTCAGAATAGAGTGCTATACACTGCACCCATGAAGACTGTTCAGCTGCAATTATGTACATGAAAAAGGCAGGGCTATTTGAAGATGTTAGGTAACTTATTACTCTGACAGGAGTTCCTTATTCTTAAGCACTATATATATGTGTATATCTATCTATCTATCTATCTATCTATCTATCTATCTATCTATCTAT
>NW_027185655.1:41806410-41851990 GCF_028583685.1 Petaurus breviceps papuanus
TATCTATCTATCTATCTATCTATCTATCTATCTATCTATCTATCTATCCATTCATCTATCTACCCATCATATCCTTAAGGCAAATCTATCATCTAAAACCATGAATCTGTCAATCAGATAAACTAATAAATTCGCAGGGCAATTGTTCATCTTATAAACAGATACTCTAAAAAAAGTTTCCTCATGGACTTTCTTTGAATAGTTCTCCCCAGGAACATTAATATAATTCAGTTTATTTTTTAAAATGATTTATATGTATCTTTTTAGACTATGTCAATTATATCAAAGCACACGTTTATTTGACACTATGTTTGTGTCTGCATGCACTTATATATCTATATTTACTCTACATGTATGGTATTCTAAAAGTCTTAGTTCAGTCTAAAGATTGATAGATTCTTTATAATAAATTATAATTGCATATAATAAGTAATAACAATAACTCTGTATTATAAACTGAACTCCAAGAAGATGCAGAAAAAGTACAGGAGCACAGATTCTTTCAAATTATAGTAAAAGGAACCTTAAAGGTCATTTGGTCCAACCTTCTCATTTTACAGATATGGAAACTGAGGATCAGAGAAGTTAAATGGTTTTCTCAAGGTCTTACAGTAGTAAATTGCAACAGCTAGGATGTGAGCCCAGGTCATCCACAAGCTCAATCAGTTTTTCCACAGTACCAGAAGCTTTCCTCACTATAATTTTCTAGTTTATAAAGTTGGATCGATTCTCTCTGAATTCTTTAAAAAGCATCATGGAATTTTGTTGTTCTTCAATCATTTCAGTCATGTCCGGCTCTCCATAATCCCATTTAGGATTTTCTTGGCAAAGATACTGGAGTTGTTTCCCATTTCCTTCCCCAGCTTATTTTACAGATGAGGAAACTGAGGCAAACAGGGTTAAGGGACTTGCCCAGGGTCACAGAGCTAGTAAGTGTCTGAGGCTAGATTTGAACTCAGGAAGATGAGTCTGATTCCTAGCCCAGTGTTCCATACACTGGGACACCTAGTTGCCCTTCATGAAATTAGTTCCAGCTTAAAGAAACTCTTTCAAAAGAGACTCTTTTGACATTTCTAAATCTCTTGGTTGGAACTTAGTATGCATTTTCCTATATTAAATGATGTTACTAAAGGTCACTAGGCTCTGGGGCATTTTAATCCCTGAAAATAATTTTAATCCCTAAAATAGTGCAATCATTCTCATAAAAACTAAACCTCTGGATAAAAAAGGGGAATTCCTCTTCCTTCTTGTAGCTGTAGTGACTGCCAGGAAACATCTTTCCATTTGAACTAACCACTTGGCAATAGCATTTACATTGTGACCACTTGTTGTTCTAAAAGTCTATTAAGCCATCAAACCTCCCCAGTCCTTGACATGACTGGTATCATTTGTGTAGAATAGACTGGTTTTGTGTAGAATATTTATATGTCAGATGCTCAAAAGTTGGGGGTATTCACAATATGTGAGTCCAATGTATTTAACACTTCTATACTTAGGGGCTACTACATAAGAGCTTAAAATGGAAATGCTTCTGGGATGTGTCTTGGGTTTGTTCTGTCGCCACGCCCATAGATAGACTTCTTATCCACTCCTCTGCTCCCTAATGATGAAGGCTTTTCCATGACATCTGCTCATAGTGTCAACAACCACGAATAGCATACCAGATGTAATACATAGCAACTGTTGCCCTCGCCCCCAGCATTTCCAGTATCTTTTTTCACTATGATTTGAGAACTCTTTGAAACTATACAAAAGATTCTAAGGTACCCAGGCATGTAGCTTCGAAGGAAGTAAGGGATATGATTTAAAGATAGGTTCTCTATGATAACTATATATTCTTGATTCTCTATCTGTTTAGAGAACCATAGAATCCTAGATTTAGAGCTGAAGTGAACCTGAGGAAGGTCTGAGGTCCAAACTCTCTATTTTACAGATGGGGAAACTGAGGTCTAGCAAAGTTAATGTCTTGTCCAAGGTTAGATGGGTAACAAGGAAAACTTGCTTTATAAGCAGTTTAGGAGAATGCAACAACATTCTAAACCTCAAGACAAATTCAAAAAAAACCAAACACAGGTCTCATTTATGACGAAGATTTGCCTCTCTCCCTTTTTCTCCCTCTCTCTCCATTTAACACCATGTTTTCATTGGTATAGTGAACTTCTGGTGAGATGTCTTCTACCAGTGTAGATCCATAGCTATTCAGTCTTAGAGAATTGACTGGAGGCACTAAGAGGTTAGATGACTTGTCCAGGGTCATAAAGTCAGTACATCATATGAGGGACTTGACCCCAGCTCTTCCTGACTCTGAGATCAGTTCTTCATTTATTTCATGCTGTCCAAAGTCTCATGGCCCCATAATTCAATAGTTTTGACTTGGAATGACTATTAGAAATAAGTGGCATAAATATGATTAATGAGAATCTTTAGTGCTACTAACTTCTAACATCATGCTTATTTTGGCTTATAATAATCTGATGATCACAGATCTAGAAGGGACCTTGAACCCAGCTAGTGCAACCTCCTTATCATATAGCCAAGGAGACTAATAGGGTCTATGGAGGAGAAATGACTTGCCCAGGATCAACCAAGTAGCAAGAATATTTAAATCATCATACTTCAGAAGAGTATTTATTTTCTTTGAAAGGAATGAAAAGCATTGTAGTGAAAAAATGCCAAAGTCCAGGGCTCTGAGTTCTAATCCCAGCTCTGCATACTGTAGTACCTGTTTGACTTTGTACACATCATTCATCTCTTTGGACCTTTTCCCTTGTTTATAAAATGAATGGCTTGGGTCAGATAATTTCAAAGGCTCCCACTAGCTCTAAATCTATTATTACATGAAATAATGGGTCCTTTCCCTTTCTAACTAGCTGGACAAGTTCTTTGGTAATCCGTGAAAAGTCAGCCATTTTGTTTCTTATATTGTGTTTGAACCCAGCATCCTTTAGCAAGTATCTGAAAAGTTGAAAAGTCTCTTTTCCTTTTCATCGATCAGGTGCTTCAGTTACTTGTCAAGCATCTTTTGCTTTACCATGCTTTCAGTTTCTCTTGCTTCTTGCCAAGGAAGGTGTGAGCAAAGCTACAAGAAAGCAGCAAACTGAAATTGATTGTGAACCTGATCTGAGAGGAAACAAATTCACTTCACTCACACATGGTACTGCTAAGCTGGAAAACTGGCTTTACCTCACTTTCATTGAGAGCCTCTGGAAACCCTTAGAAATGAATGCCTAGGTATTTGTACTTGGCATTAAACTCTCTACTGGCTGTGAATCTGAAATTCTTTTAAGGATAGAGTTTCTTCTAAGATACCTCTCTTTTAATGAATATTTGGAAATTTTCAGTTGTTGCCTCAAGATCATGAATCGTACTGTTCCATACTTTTCTGTATTACAGTTCCCATTTTTATATCATTCAAGGGTTTTCAAAGTGCTTTATGTAAATTATCTTATCTAAGCCAATTATCTATATATAGAAAAGTACTTTTGAATAAGATGAGACTATTTAGCAAAGTTGGTTGGTTACCAGGTATTATAGATAGATACTTTATTTTAATTGAACCTCTGCCCAAAATTGGTACTGAGAAAGAGAGGATGGTTGTGATTTCATTGTGTTGAAAAGTTTGGAATTCATCATTTGACATCATGAAAAGGGATCAATGCATTTTATAAATTAGTTAGAACACATTACTATAATAAATTATCTTTTTAAAAATATAAATTATAAGCATATTTTTTTCTTTTAATGATGAAGATTATATTCCTTAGAGATGGGCAGTCACCAAGTAGCCTGAAGCTAGATCTATCCAAGGACTGACTTTGGCAAATAGAACATTTGGGAACAATGAAAGTATTCTTCTGTTCCAATTTTTGAATAAAAACATTACAAAAGCAACCCAGCAGAAACCATCCTGGCACTTAATATTTACATGAATTTAAGCTGGATTGTAAAAAATATTTGAAAAATAATTTGTATTTTTTCAGGGGGAAAAAAGCTATTTTGTTTGTCAAATAATTCCAGAGGCTATATTAAATACACACTGATTTATTAAACTGAAGCGATGATCATGGTATTTGAGCTTTCCTTCTTTCTTACTATATTTTGGTTAGACAAAGTATTTCAATACAACTGCATTCTCAGGGGCTTACACAAGAATGTCATGAGTTCATCATGTCTTTAGTCAATTGGAAATCGTTGCTACAGAAGATAGTCATTCTTCCCCTCCCCCCCCAATAAGAAAGATGCCTTGACTTAGTATATCATATGACAGAGTGTCCAAATGACTCAACATCTCTGTGATTAAGCTCTCTTGGAAAGAAATTTTCTCTCTTATCCATAATTCTCTTGTATTACTATTATATGCAATGAGACACTTTTAAAATGTCATAGAGTGTTCTTGTTAATTAGGTATTAAGTAATGATTTTCCCTTTAAAAAGAATTGTTCTGTAGGATTAAAAAAGCAAGAAGAAATGAATATTGCAAACTGAGTATATTATCTACTTTAAAGTTCACTAAAACATTTGGTTGAATGTGTATTATCAGCTACGCAGATGGGAATTTTAAAAAATACCATTTTACATGTTTTGAACTGAAGTTATGCTAGTCTTAGATACCAACTATTAATATTAAACCTTAAAAAAATGTATCTGTAAACTTTCTCTCTGACTCTTTTCTGTCACCTCTATTTCAACAAAGGCTTTACTTAACAAGTTTCTCAACAGTTTCTTCATTGCCTGTATTAGAAAACATATTTCCCTTCTGATCTTCGTTGATTTCTTCTGACATAGAAGATCAATGCCTTTTTCCTCCTCAACACATTCTTTAAACTACATTTTTAGTTTTTCAAATACTTGGTTTAGTTTAATCTCCACAAACATTCTTACAGTATCTTTGAAGGAGACTTGAAGGGGAAAGGAGGCAGTAATCAAACTCTCCCTGGCTATTGGATGTTCTTAGACCCCACCATTTTTTTTTTTTGCTTTTTGGAGTGGGGAAGGCTGGGCAGTTGGGATTAAGTGACTTGCCCAAGGTCACATGGCTAGCAAGTGTTAAGTGTCTGAGGCCAGATTTGAACTCATGTCCTCCTGACTCCAGGGCCAGTGCTTTGTTCACTGTGTCACCTAGCCACCCTGACCCCACCAATTATTTAATAGTCTTTAAACAAATATACTAAAATTCTAGACCATTAACTACACCAATGGATCCACATTTGTATACGCAAAACAAAAAATCAAGATTTAGAGCTCGTGGAAGAAACTGAATCCAAACCCCTCATTTAACTAGGGAGCACAAGTAATTTGTCTAAGATAGCACAGGTCTTCTGACTCCAAATTTATCATACTACATGTTACAGCATGCTACCTCCACCTATCACTGATTTTGTAGAGGGTCTTTAAGCTGCCATAATTTGACTATACCAGAGCAATTTAAATTAAGCCTAGGAATGATTTTTATTTCTTCTCTAAGCCTAGTTTCTAAATCACTATGGACACTTCCACATTATTATCTTTGAATGCAAGAGGCTTCAGAAAAAAAATCAACTTGAATTTTTCTTTTCTGTCCCATACCCCATATGGGGCCCAATTCTATCTGCTAGATCTCTAGGCCTTGCCCATCAGTAAAGTCAGGTGTCCTGCCACTGAGCACTCCTCTATTAAAAGTTATTCCACTTTCCAAAAATATATATGCTCTCTTTGTAAAGAATGTTAACCAACATATTTACTTACCCACTGGATAAATGTTGTGTGACTGTTAGCTTATCTTTCTTACATTGAAATCATTTAGAAAATAGGGGCCACGTTTATTCAACTTTGTTCATTTAACTATAACTTAGAGGCTCACTACCCCCATGTACTGTATAAGGTGCTGTTAGGGATATAAGCTCATGCAAGTCATTTTCCACATACTCAGACAGCTTTCAAACTCACTTCCACAACAACTAACACAATCCTATATGAAGATAACAAACAGCATGTGCATAATGATTCACTATTAAGGCAGACGTCCAAATACAGGGTGAAGAGAAAAGCATCAGAGAGTCTTGGACATATGAAGAAAAATACCTCTGGAATATTTATAAGGAGTTCTATTAAAATCAAGAACAATTTTGAATTAACCTAAACAGCAATACAGCCAACCAATAAGTTTCATGGGAATGAAGGGGATAGTTACTGAAGGATAATCAGACACTGCTTGTATGTTTAATAAAATCCTTCTGTTTTCTCCAAAATGAGAAAAAGGGACTAGAAGCTAAAACATGGTGGAGCAGGAATCATTCAGGATGCAGAAAGCAACTTTTTCTAGTCATTCTTCCTAGAAAACATTCTGATTAAATTTGATGTTTCCTCCTTGAGTAAAATCAATCTCTAGTCTTGAGGTCAATAAACTGTTGGATCAGTGGCTTCTATTAGTCTTCACTGCACAGCCTTGTCCATGTAGTGATTCTAGCCAACCAAGCCCCATCCCCTGATGTCCCCTGAGGACAAAGAAAAGCTTTGGACAATCACCACCCTAACACATCCTGAAGATCTCTGATGACAGTATGAAGATCTCCACTACTTACTAAGGTAGTTTGCCTATTCCACTTGTGAACAGCTCTAACAACTAGACAAAAACTTTCCCTGTATTAATGAACATTTTCCTTCATTATCCTTTTGCAGTATTTCATCCTCTTTTTCTTGTTCAAACTATTGAGAGTTGTGGAGGAGATTATTAAATGATGGTGACATGGTCCACTAGAAATTTACATTATCTAACCTCAACTGGGTCATTACCACTGCTTAGAATTTCTTTTATTCCTCTTCTTGTCAAGGTTAGTTCTTCATGAATAAGATTACTATGAATGAGACCTTTGTTTTGATACTGTTTCTTTTTTTAAATTATTGTGAACTTGACAATAATCAGCAAACACAAACTTTTCAGTCTACATAGAACAAGAAAGAGGACTGAATACAAAATTGTGATTATTTGTTGATGTCTGTGTTTGTTGATAATTCTCAAGTTCACAATAAAAAAAGAAAAATTTTTTAAAAAGATCCATACCATAAAACACCTCCTTCCTGTTAACCTTGTTGATGAGGAGTTAGCTTAAACAAAGAGAAGACAAAATCTCCAACCCAATGTCACCTGACTTATGTGTTTCTACTTGAGAAAATATATTATAGAATGATAAAATTTTAGAGCTGGAAGAGAGTCTAAAGGTCATATAGTCTACCTATAACATAAGTTTTTATTTCTCACAGGGCATGACTGAAACATTATCCTCAGTGGGGCCCTCATCATTGCGAATTCAGAAGAAAGATCATGAATTATGAGGACAAAGAAAAGCTTTGGACAATCACCATCCTAACACATCCTGAAGATCTCTGATGACAGTATGAAGATCTCCACTACTTACTAAGGACTTGTGGACATTTCTAACAACTAGACAAAAACTTTCCCTGTATTAAACCATAAATCTATAACATTGCTATAACATTCATCCTAATGATGAGCTTGGGGTCCCAACCAAATAACATTGAAGAAGCCGTGCTATCCTGCTTTCAAATGGACAGTATCTGCACATATTACCAGTAAATCAGTCTTTGAAGACAAAAAATTAGGACCCCCCCCCCAAGTCTTTTCTTCTGTAGGCTAAACATTAGCAATTTATACAATTAACCGTCTGTAAAATAGTTTTAGGTCTCATCACCCAAGCTGCTCTCTCCTAACCAACTCCAGTTTATCAATGTCTCTTCCTGAAATTAGATATTAAGAACTGAACATAATATTCCAATCAACTAATCATCAAACCTACTACATGCCAGGCATTATGCTAAGCACTGGGGATGAAAAAAGAGGTTGAAGACAGTCCCTGCCCTCAAGGAGTTCACAAACACGAGCTGACCATTTGTACCATCACTTTCCTTAATTTGGACACTCTACTTGTATAGTATAATGTACTATAAGATATCACTGCTCATTATAGCCTATCACACTAAAGCATAATAGTATAATAGCATTGTATAGTATTGCATTGCCCAATACTGCATAGGATAGTATAGGAAAATTCATAGTGTAGCATATACTTATAAATGTAGCTCAAAATGCAGTTCATTTTTTTCTGTCACATCACACAAATGATTGCTTCTAAACTTGTAATTTACTAAGACCAAAAGATCCTTTTCACCGTAACCTTTATCCAGCCATGCTTGTTCTCCTTTGATATTCATGGAACTATTTTTTATTGCAGCAACTTTATATTTCTCTCCATTAAACTTGATTGTTTTAGATTCAGCCATTTCTAGCCTTTCACAAGCCTTTTGTATCTTTACTCTATCATCTATTATCTTAGCCCTCTCTCCCAGTTTTTGTTCAATCACAGATTTTATCAGAATGTCATTCATGTCTAGTCATTGATAAAGACACTGAACAGGGAAGAGACATAACAGAGACCTCTAGATGGACCTTATCCATTAATCACTCCTACTGAACACATGGAAATACTGTCATTCCAAATCACATTTGCCAACTTTTTGAAAAAAGAGCCAAAAAAAAATCCCAGAGTTTCACTAGGAGACTCAGCTACCTTAATCATATTCTGTCTACATTTTTCAAGCCTAGAATACCATGATATTCTGAAGTGAACCTAAAAGGTAAGTGAACCTATCCTATATTTGCTTACATTAAAGTCCTAGTCCTGTAATCCATATAACCATTGAGTTGATATCATTTGAAAGAGAAATGTGAATCTAATCTGATTCATTATTTCTGTGAACTAATGCCACATACAGATCTCAACTATGGAAGGACAGAAATGGGCAAATAGGATATAATAAAACTCCCAGGACATTCTTCATGTACCTTTGCATTTGGTGAATAGTCATTGTAAATCCTATCTTTAGGCTTAATTCTGTGATATAAACAGGGTCCTTTGGAGGAATGGCTTAGTCTAGTGGGTAAAGAAGGCAAGTTTCTGGTCCTCAATGCCACAGGAGGGTGGATGCAGTCCACAAAACGATTCACCTGTCCCAGAGAGTAAACCTTGTTTGAACATATATCCTAAAATAACTCTCAGGTAGATCGAGCTCCCTAAGCTAAAGCACGACAATTCAAGCTTTTGCCCATTCAGAGAAGAAAGGACAGATCATCCTGTTTCTTGCCAATGGCAGGATGTTATTTTCCTTTTGATAAAAAGAGATTTTATGTAAGTCTCAAGTATGTGTCACAGAAGGAATGGATAAAGGGTGGGTTGTAGTGAGTCAAAGTATTTTCATAGAGTCATGGAATGAGTCATGTCTCATGGCTTTTTTTTTTTTTGCCTTTATGAGCATAATTGCAGCTGAACAGTAGTTCGGACCTGTGTGGTGTGGTATCTACTCCAACGGCATTACTCACCTTAAGATCACGATGGACTACCCCCATCTGATGGCAATGAAGCACAGCCTCCAGGATCTGCTGAATGCAATGACTGCATGCAAACACCAGGGGGCGTGTGTTAGTTCCAAGCTTACACTCACTATCTGTATACCCTCACAGACATTGGGTTAAAGTATAAAACTAGTCAACTACTGGGGATGCAAGAAAGCATCTCCAGATGTCTACACATATTGCTCAGAAGAATTGGGATCCTGCCTGCCACGTGTTGCCAGGTTTTGTGCTCAAAAGAATGATTAATATGGGCTTCTTTTGATTTCATGGAGGAGCTCAGGTCCATTGGAAAAGCTCTTTAGAAAAAAAAAATCAAATTAAAAACAAAACCCAATTGCATATTTTTTCTTGAAAAAGAAGTGTTCTGGGATATATAAATTTAGTCCTCCTCCCCATTTTTCCAATCATGTGTTAAAATCTCCATAATTAGTGAATTTTAGACGATTAACTCCCCATGTTTTCATTTAGGTGGCAATTATTACCTCTTGCCTGAGAGGGTCTTTCAGGCTCAAATGGAGCAAATGTGTGGCCAGTTTTTCTGCTACTGTAACCCATGGTCTCAGAACAGAAGTGGTGTTTAAATCCACAGGCAGACAGACATACATCACAGCTCAGGGGTATCTCTAGGTCAGTGCTGGACAACTGATGAAATTTCCCCTTGCCCTGGATTGTACTGAGAAGTTGAATCACTTGTGTTACATCTCTAATTGCTAACCTAAAGATTAATTTCTTTAAAAAAAGTTTCCTTTTGCTGTGATGTATGCTTAGCCTGTGGATGAGCAAACTGGAAAAAAAAAACATCATGCAGTTTTTTTGGTCATTTAGTCATTTGGGGGGAAGAGGGGAAGGCAAGGGGTCCATATTAGATACCCACCCTCTGCCCTTCCCCAGAAAGCTTCTGGTTATCAGACTTATAGGCTTCATATACTGACCTTCAGGTCCCTGTGAACTATGCCATTTAGGTGACAATGATTTACGCTTTCTAGAATCTGCTGTATACAATGACTGCAAAGAAATAAGGGCAGAATGGAAGGGAGAACATTTTAAAGGCACATAATCACATCAAATATGAAATAAAATGGGAGTTAAAAGGAAACAAACAAACAAACAAACACAAATTATATTTCTTCTGGAGTCTTTGAATTTGACACCAAACTGGGATTGGATTGTGCTAAATAAAGCAATTTCTGGTTCTAACAAAAAAGAAAAGACAACTAGACAGAGAATTTGTGACATTATCAGATAAAACAATTTGTGCTCTTCATTCATTGCATACAAATCGACTAGCATGTACATGTCTGTAGAGAAACCATATTTTTCTCCAAAGAAAGAGATTTCATTAAAACTTCCCATAACAATAATCCTGGGAAATTGTGAAGTGACGGACAGATTGGAAATTGGCATTTCTCATGCACAGAGTAAACTGTTTAAAATCTGAGGTCACAAGGAAACATAGGTCTTCAAACAGGAGGAGAAACATGGATGAAGTGGGGTAAAAGTGAAACAAAAGGGGAAAAAATGAAGTACTCATCTTTCTGAAGTGAAAGAAGGTTCTTTCATAGATGGTTAGGGAAGAAACCAATGCTAGTCACCAAATAGCACAGGCAAAGTTTTGGTCAAAGAAGCTCTGGTTTTTAATTCCCCCATCCCCACCCCCACCCCATGGGCTCTGGGATATGGCAAAGGTAAAGAGGGTAGGGTTGGTTTTATTCTTTTTATTTTATAAATGCTTAACTAAAAAAAAGACCTAAGAGAGCAACAATAAATGCTAAAAGTCATAAACCTCACAGAAACAGCAAAGGAAAACTTATTATTAAAAGCTTATTATTACTCTGTCAAAATCCATGACTTATTTTATACTTGTCACAGGCCCGCTGATAACAAATGCTATTAAACTAGGGGGAAAACCACTGACTGGCACCTATATAGTGCCTGCTATTAGCTACCAATTAACACACTGACATTTTGAACATGTCAGTCACACGTAAATTTTGTTATGCAACTCATATAAAGGTGGGGATGGAGCCATTTTCACTCCTCTTATTTAGGACAGGAATAGAGACTAGAGAACTGTGATTTCATTTATAGGGGAAACTTCCAGGTGAGGAAATTCTCTCCTTTAGTGAAGGCTGGTATCTTCTCTGCAATTTATAGTCTCAGAGAATTGCCCAGAGGTAAGAGATTAAGAGACTTTTTCAGGGTCACATGTCTAGTATCTATCATTTAAAATGATAACATTGAAAATTTACTAATTCAATTAATACATAAAACTGTACTTTTTTTTTGAGGAAAGCAGGGCAACTGGGGTTAAGTGGCTTGCCCAAGGACACATAGCTAGTAAGTGTTAAGTATCAGGTCAGATTTGAACTCAGGTTCTCCTGACTCTAGGGCCGGTGCTCTATTCACTATGCCACCTAGCTGCCCCTAAAACTGTACTTCTACAAAGCAAATTGTACCTTTAATAAATTATGTTGCAATCATATAGCCACATTAAAATAGAAAAAAATGATCATGGTCTTTTAAAAGCAACTCAGTTAACAGGACAACAAACACACCTTTGCATTTGTATTCTAGATGGCTATTTTAAAAAAATTATATGGCATTTATAAGTGACTGCAATTATTTAATGTTTTATATGGCTATTCCCATTTAAGGCTACACAAATTCTCATATCACTTTCTGAACAGTGTTCATCTCATTACTTAAAAAGAAATGCATGATTCTTTTTGTAAATGATCCTAAAATTTATTTCTTAAGTCTCTAATGCCAATGTAACTTTATATGAAACTACCTTATTTTAATGAATACATTCATTCTCAAAGGTATAAAGGAATTTTTTAAAAACATGTAATAATAAAGCAAATTAGTAATAATGCACTTTCAAGATAAATTTGTCATGAAATCTGTGGTCAAAATATGGACAGGAATGGGTTTATGGGCTTATTTCTAAAGGCTGTCTGTGGGTGATCCTGAATGTGTACAATGGATTGTTTGATGATCTTTTCTGAGGACTAGGTCAAAGATTTAAAGACAGGACACTAGAAGTTTTTTCTTCTTTTGTGAAATAACACTCAAAAGTGAGTCTTAGAGAGTCACAGGATTTAAAGAAGACATTTCCTGTCTATTTTCTTACCAACAAAAATATTTGTTAATCTTCTGCTCCATGAGGAATAAGAGAAAAATAAAAGAAAACCTTTCCAGGCAAGTCTTCTACAAATTTGATTTATGTTGGGATGGGAGAAGAGAATGTCTCCTCTCTTTTGTGCCTTAACTATACTTCTCCTACAATAATTTGCTACTTTGAATACTGAAGGATGAAACATGTATGAAGGTCTCTGGCTTCATGGGAATAATTCTCCATCAGACATATGTTGATGATATTTTAAAAATTCAGAATATTTCCCACCTCTGAGTTGAAGTGATGAGAGTCAATTTCAGTTTATACTTGTCAGTTTAAGTGTTAATGCTCACTCTAAACTTCTCAGATGGAATGATTTGAGTTCTAAAGACAACTGTCTTTCACACTCCAAATGTCTCCGGTCTAAATTTGCTTATAACTCTAAGCAGAGTGCCTTATACATAGTACATGCTTCATAAATATTTGAGTTGAAATATCACTGATGGGATTTGTCTAATGAAGGTCCTAAGACAAAATTTATAGGAAATGAGTTGTCTTTTCTACTTTTCTCCAACAGCAAGTAGGCATATGGTCATCTCCAAAACTGGTTTTGGTGGTATTGATGATGATGCCATTTTTGTTTTCTTTGGTAAAAACAAACAAATAAAGCAAAAGCTGACTCCCCACTTAAACCATTGTTAATTACTGGGAAGCTTCATCCAACCATGGCAATATTGTAAAAATTCCCTATTTAAAAAATCAAGTGGAGGTTGTATTTAATTAGTCCTATAAAACACTTCAAGTAGTATCAATTCCCTCTACAATGTTAAAAAGCAAATTGGAGCTAAATTTGAAAAAGAAGTTTGAATTATTAAGTGGGGTATGTGTATGCATGTATATATACATACATGCAAGTGTTTATTCATGGGATAAAAGAAGCTATTGTCTGTTGTCACCCATAGCTACTGAATATAAAAGAATTCAAGTTGGGGCGGCTAGGTGGAACAGTAAATAGAGCTCTGTCCCTGGAGTTAGGAGGACATGAGTTCAAATCTGGTCTCAGACACTTAACAATTACTAGCCATGTGACCTTGGGCAAGTCACTTAACCCCAATTTCCCTGCCTTCCCCCATCCAAAAAGCAAATAATAAAGAATTCATATCAACCAATGTTCCAGGACAACATTCTATGTGGTAACCATATGAATAACATGTATATGTATAAGTAAGACTATTTTATTCACTATACTTTCAGTGATGGGGTGGAGGGACAAATATTCCTTACTGTGTCAGGATTTCAAGATAAGGACATAGGCTTACACATCGACTTAGAGCTAGAAGGTATTTGGAAGCAGGTTTAAGTACGTGCCTAAAGAGGTTGGAATATTAATGAGAACAAGAATTTAACTGTAGAACAGAGGGATGTTTTCCCCCTAAAAAAAAGGGCATTACTATAGAACCTCAGAATGTACAGATGTCAGTAGGGAGGCACTGATGTTGAGAAAAGGCCAAGGTATCTCAATATTATTTCTCAAGGGCACCAAGTATGAGATGACTCTGTCCATGTTAACACAAATAACATGATTCCAAAGGCCAAATGTAAACATGGATGTTATGAAGGAGTCACTTACCTGGCATCTGCTTCACTGTAATATTCTCTTGCCACTATGTCCTCAAAGAGCTCACCACCTGTGACTCTGCAAAGACAAATAATGTAGCAAATTGAGGAAAAAAGTCAACAAACCTACTTTTAGATTTTTAAAAAGAAATCACTCTGCATTGAGAATTTGTCCCCATCAGTATTCTAAGTAAACTAACAAAATTATCTCGGCCGCATATAGAAAATGAGGATGATTTTAAAGGAATATCAGAATTTGAGGTGGCTTTCATGACGCTTACAGATTTTGCAGAGGTGCAGTCTACTGCAGCTATTCTCATGTTGTTGGCCTGTCCCTCCATCAGTGGGCTTAGGAAACAAAATCATCCACCTGTCTCATAGAAACCAATTTCTTCATCCCCCAAGGGTACCAACATTAACAGAATTCAAAAGAGAAGTTCATATGTTAAATTATATTAGATTCATATATAAAATAATATAGTATATTAAATTGCTTTTATGTATTTAATATATGCTTTAATATATTTTAATGTAATTTTAAGTATTACATTATTTTTGGCCCAATGTTGGCTTTCCTATGTGCTGCCATGTGATATTTTTTTTTAGATCGCAAATGTGTGGGAAACTGAAAAGGCTTTTTTGGGGTCAGATTGGAGATTTTAGTCATGGAAGGAACTACTGCTCTCAGTGTGGAAACTCCCTCTGCTGCTGCACAGTAGTTACTTGCCTATAACTGATGGTATCAGACTATTGCTGAGGGCACTGAGAAGTCAATCGATTTTCTTATGGTCACAATCAGTATATGGCAGTTAGGTTTTAAACCTGGTCTTCCTAATTCCAAGGGCATTTCTCTAAAAAATGACACCAATATGCCTCAAAGACACATGTTAAGCAAAGAGGAATGTCTCCATTCCTCATTGGGCAGCTGTAAAAACTAAATTAAAAATGAGTAAAGATTTTTATCCAGTTGGACTCTAGAGAGTCAGTTCTTCCTGTTAATTAGGTAAGTCAGGTTTGCTGATCTTAGGAGCCAATGTGTAAGACAGCTAGCCAAACAGAAATAATACTTTTCATCTAAGTCTCAAATTGATACTAAATTAATACTAAGTCTGAAATTGATAACTAAACTCTTTAAGGAAATATGAAACACTGATTTTGCAAAACAAACAAACAAATAACAAAACACTTCAGCAGCATGTTTTCAACCTGCAATATATTGGCTGTCCATCACTGGGCAAGTCTGGTTAGTGTGCTGTAAGACTAGAAAAAACAGAGAAGGTGCTCACCTGATGTTGTCAAGGAATCTATCACTGACTGCTGTTTACACCAACGAAATCTTAGGCCCACACTCCTCTCTGACTGTATCCTTACTATATGCAATGTGGAGGGAATTCTGATTTTTATGATAATCAATATGATATGTATAATGGATATAGAAATAGATTAGATTTTTGTAAAAATCAGAATTCAGGGGGATGGAGCCAAGATGGCGAAGTAAAATGAAGAACTTGTCTGAGCTCCCACCCCAACCACCTCCAATGTCTATAAAATATGACTCTAAACAAATTTTAGAGCTACAGAACCCACAAAATGACAGAGAGAAACAAATCTCCCACTTGAAGGCAGCCTGAAAGGCCAACAGGAAGGGTCTATTGCACAGAGCTAGGAGTAAAGTGCAGTCCTGCATGAGCCACATAGTCCCAGACCCAGGGCGGCCCTGACCAGTGGCACAGATCAGCCAGAGCAGATTTTAGGAGAATGAATCACTGGTAGCTATGGCAGTTTCAAGATTTCTCAACTCATAAATGCCAAAGAAAAAGCAAAAGGTCAGCGGGGAACTCTGTTGGAACCAGTTGACAGAAGATTGCAGTCCAGCCCTTGCCTGCAGGGCAAGAGGCAGTGGAGGTGCTGCTGTTGCAGCTGCTGCCATGTGGCTGCCTCTGGAGCTCCTGGCCTGCATTTCATAGGGAGACCAAGCAGGTAATCACTCTTGCTTTGACCTGCTTGTATCTGTATCATGGTTTTGGGTGGTGGTCCTGGGGTGTATGGCCAGTGTGCCAGAGCTTGGGGTGTCTGTAGAGAGGGTACCCTCCTCATATCTCTGACAAAATATGCAAAAACCCCAGTGATTTGGGACACAGCTCTCTCCACTCTAGAAGCAAAGTTCTACCATGGCAAAAAGCTCAAATCAAGTAATTGGTTGGCAAGATGAGTAAGCAGAGGAAGCACAATCAGACCACAGAATCCTTTTTTGGGGACAAAAAGGATCAAAACATGGAACCAAATCTTAGGCCCACACTCCTCTCTGACCATATCCTTACTGTATGCAATGTGGAGGGAATTCTGATTTTTATAATAATCAATATGATATATATAATGGATATACAAACAGATTAGATTTTTGTAAAAATCAGAATTATTGTTGAAGTCAAATGAAGTCAATGAAAAAACTCCTGCATCAAAAACTTCCAAGAAAAATATGAACTGCTTATAAAAATCAGAATTCCCTCCACAACCAATATTAAAGTAATCTAAAAACCACAGTAATGAAAAACTATTTTAGCACCAGTGGAAACTACTCAACAGCATGATTCTAAAACAACATTTTGCAGAGTTCAGTTATAATGATACTATATCAAATGATATATATTTGACACAGAGTCCAATGATTACATGATTCTAAGTTGTAGCTGCCATGTTTCATTTGGTATTGCTAGCTAATCTCCTCTTCCCTAATCTGTTTCCTAAAGGAAAAGAGTGGGAGAGAACATTGGAATTAGACATTGGAACTGGACAAGTTAGGTAAGCTTTTCCACTGGCCAGCCCCCTTCACCCTGCATATTGTACTTGAAACATTTGTTAATATTGATTTAATTTGAATTTTGTTTATTCTGTTCAAAATCTTCTTAAGAGATACATTTGAATGTATCCTTAAAATTCTAGGAAAGTATAGGTGTATACATACAATAATCTTTATAATATCTATTCAATATCAATTCTATTTTCCTGTTGTAGTACTTACTACCCCAATTTGTAATTCTGTACCTCCCACCTCCAGCAAAACAATCATGGAAATAAAGAACTTGGTAGGCTAACATGCCAATAAAATGGCAGAAGACATGGGGAGTTTGGGTAGAACTGCCTTCTTTGATGAAAGCTTAGAGACAGGACAATGGACTGGTAAGGTCACTAGACTACCCATGAAAGGATGTGAGCCTCAACAGTGTTCTGTGGTTTAACCTATGAGTTCATACATTTACTAGTTGTGTTACCCTGGGCAAGTCACTTCACCCTGTTTGCTTAGTTTCCTCATCTGTAAAAGGAGCTGAAGAAAGAAACGGCAAACCACTCTAGTACAAGACAACACCAAAATGGGGTCATGGATAGTCAGACATTATTGAAACAACTAAGCAACAACAAATATTTGTAGTATGAGAGGGTTGGAGTGACTAGATTATTTTTTAGGTCCCTTTCTAGCTCTAAATGAAAGTAGACAGGGGTGGGACTTTAGAGTCAGGAGCTCTGAATTTGAGTTGCACCAAAGGTACTTTTTGCTTATAAAAATGACTAAATTCATGTGTGACCCTGGGAAAATTGTTAAAATCACTCTGTCTCAGTTTCCTAATCTGTTAGACAGTAAATTAAATCATACTACCCACTGTAATGGCAAGTAAAGGAGTGCTTGGCACCTTGTTTCAGTTATTGAAGTATTTAGCACCTTGTTTCAGTTCTTCAATTGCCTTTGAGCCCCACCTGTGATTTGAAGGTGGGAGGAACTTGGTGACGCAACAGGAAGGGTGGAACAGGAAGGTGAACCACTATATAAAAGTAGGAGCACAAACTGGAACAGAGTAGAACTGGGAAGGAGAACACTTGTGGTAGTTGGCACTGTTTGTCTCTTCTGTCTGTGTTGATTTCTATTTGTATACTTTGTTAGACAGAAGCCTTCTGTCTGTTGTTTGTATTACTTTGTCAGATAGAAGGACTCTATCTGCTGAATTGTTTTACTTCGTCAGACAGATACACCCAGTCTGTTGACTTGTGTTGATTTCACAAGCAGAAAGTGTATCACCAGAAGGTGATAGTGCCAGCAATGTGTGTGAATATTGTTGTAATTCTGCTAAGCTTGATGTGTGTATATATTGTTGTGGCTCTGTTAAATTTTCCAAGGAACAGAAAGGGCTTGAGGTGGACTGGTGACGGTGACCTTCGAACTGGGACAGGAACTGCAACAGGAGCTCAGAACTGCCTACCTGTGAGTCCAGGTGATGTTTGGGTGAATTTGGATAAGAGCTGGGACTTGGAAGAGGATCCATGAAATTTGGGAGCAGCCCCAAGTCAAGATGAAAGGACCTTTCCTTGGGTACTTAGTGCTGACTGATAAGATCATGATGTACTGTGACCTAGGGGTTGGAGAACTTTGTACTTTGTACCCCTTAAGGAAGATTGAGTTAAGGGTGATGGGAAGCTAGTCTCCGATCAAGAAGACTTTCTGACAGATTAGATTTATACAATGTGACCTAGCGGTTGAAGACCTTTTTACTTTGTATCCCTTAAGGATCCCTGAAGGATGACTGAATTAAGGACCTACAGCATGATATCTTTTGTTAAAGAATACGTAGCCACTTTAGTGATAAGTTGTTATGTTATATCGTTGTGGATGCTATACTTTGGTTTATGTGAATATTTTGCTTTAGTTTACTGCTGAATAGAGAATTCACTATACTGTGTGAACAGAACCTTAAAGCTATTGATAGCAACAATCCTCTGGAAAGCTCCTTGCGCTTAACTTTACACCTGCCTTACAGTGTAGTGGGAAAAATGCCTTGTAAACCTTTTTAAGATGCTATCTACATATGAGCTGCCATTCAATCCTATGATATGATAGACATGCTATATTTGTCATAATCTTGAAAGGGATAGAGATAGGTAATGGACCTTTGATTTCATTGGTATAGGAAACTCTGGTAAAGAAACTTCTACCAATGAAGGTCAGGATGTTCTCTGCAGCCTATAGTCTAAGTTACCCAATGCAACAAAAGAGGTGACTGAAGTATCTAGGGTCACACAACTAGAATATGTCAAAGACAAGACACCTTAATCCTATAAAATGCCTGACACATTTATTTAACAAATCACAATACTTAGTATTGCTGTACTTAGTGACTAATGATACTTAGTAACTGATTGCTGAATAAGTGACTGATTGAGTTAATTTAGTGTGCCCCATGAGTGGAAGACTTTGACTATTGTACTCTGAGATGATTATTCTTTATTCTAAATATTGTGACTACTTAGGTGAAAACTATGTGGCCATTTTAATGATAACTATTGTGAGTACTACATTGTGATTTTCTGTGATAAGTTGTAATATTGTGAATACTGTACCCTGAATTTCTGTGAATGTTTTGCTTTGATTTTTTATGGAATAGAGTGTTCACTATACTGTGTAATCAGAACCTTAAAAGCTGTTCACAATAGCATTCTTTTGGAAAGCTGCTAGTGCTTGGCTTTACCAACCTTGGGCAAGTCACTTAACTTTCTTGGGTCTCAGTTTCCTTATTTGTAAAATAACAGGATTAGACTAGATGGCTAGCTCATTACACCATCCAACACTAATCTTTCAAATAAGGCCATGATAAACGGAAATAAAAATTTAAAAATGGCTACATATAAATGACATTAAGTTTTATGTCTTATCTATCTAATATAGAAGAATCAGAATTTTCTGGTAATTCCCCAATAATTTGTTTGTTGTTCAGTCATTAAGCTGAGTCTGATTCTTCATGATCTCAAGGATCATAGCACATTAGGCCCTTCTATCCTTTGCTATCTCCTGAAGTCTGTCCAAGTTCATGTTTGTTTCTTCCATGATACTATCTCTCTATATCTCATTCTCTGCCATCCCCTTTTCCTTTTGCCTTCAATCTTTACAAACAAAAGGGTCTTTTCCAAAGAGTCCTGTCTTCTCATTATGTGGGCAAAATAGTTAAGCTTCAACTTTAGCATTTGGCCTTTCAGTGAATAGTCTGAGTTAGTTTCTTTAGGAATTGACTTATTTGATCTCCTTGCTATTCAAGGGTCTCTCAAAAATCTTCTTCATAATTTAAAAGTATTGATTATGAGACACTCAACTCTTGCAGCCACACATTGCTACTACAAACCCCCCCATACCTTGAATTATAAGGACCTTTGTTGGCAAGGTGATGTCTCTGTTTTTTGGTATGCTGCACAAATCTGCCATAGCTTTCCTTCCAAGAAGAAAGTGTCTTTTAATTTCATGGCTGTAGTCACTGTCTGCAGTTATCTTTGTGCCCAAGAATATAAAATCTGGCACTCTTTCCATATCTTCTCCCTCTGTTTGCCAGGAAGTGATTGGACTAGTTGTCAAGATCTTAGTATTTTTTTTATTTTAAGCCTCAAATCAGCTTTTTTATCCTTTCGTCTTTCACCCTCATCAAAAGGTTTCTTAATTTTTCTTCACTTTCTGCCATCAGAGTAGTATCAGATGCATATTTGAGATTGTTGATATATCTCCCAGAAAACATAATTCTGGGCTTTGATTCATCCAGTCTGGCATTTTGCATGATGTGCTCTGCATATACATTAAATAAATAAGGTGACAATATACAGCTTTGTCATACTCCTTTTCCAAACTGAAATCAATAAGTTGTTCCATATTCAGTTCTAACTGCTGCTTCTTGGCCTGCATAGAGGTTCCTATGGAGACAAGTAAGATGATCTGGTACTTTCATCTCTGAGGACTTGCCACATTTTGTTGTGATCCACATAGTCAAGGCTGTATCCACAATCCAGTGAATGTTGGCAATTTGGTCTCTAGTTCTTCTGTCTCTTCAAACACCAGCCTTCCTTTCTGGTAATTTTCAATTCATATATTGCTGAAGCTTAGCTTGCACAATATTAAGGATAATCTCAAATGCAATTGTTCAATAATTTGAATATTTTTTGTCATTGCCCTTCTTTAGGATTGGGGTGTAAAGTGATCTTTTTTCCAGTCTATTGGCCACTGTAGAGTCTTCCAAATTTGCTGGCAAATTGAGTGCAGCACTTTGACAGCATTACCTTAGGATTTTAAATAGCTGAGCTAGTGTTACATCCCCTCCATTAGCCTTATTGTTAGCAATGCTTCTTACAGCCCACTGGACTTTATTCTCCAAGATGTTTGACTGTAGAACAGTAAACTACAACATTGTGCTTATTGGTAAGATTGTATAGTTGTATAGAACTTGTATAGTTCTCCTATATATTCCTGCTACTTCTTCTTAATCTCTTCTACTTCTGTTAAATCCCTATCATTTTGTCTTTTATTATGCCCATTCCCTTGATATCTCCAATTTTCCTGAAGAGATCTCATCTTTCCTCTTCTATTGTTTTTTCTAATTTTTTGTAATGCTCATTAAAAACCAAAACAAAACAAAACTCTTTATTTCTCCTTGCTGTTATTCAGAATTCTGCATTCAGTTCAATTTATCTTCCCCTTTCTTCTTTTGCTTTCCTTCTTTCCTTGGCTATTTGTAAAGCCTCAGACAGTCATTTTGCTTTCTTCTTCTTTTCTTTTGGAATGTGTTTTTGTTGCTTCCTCCTGTACAATATCGCGAACCTCCATCGACAGCTTCTTGGGTACCTTATCTACCATACCTTAAAAATGTATTCATCATCTCCACTTCATATTCATAAAGGAAGTTATTTAGGTTATACCTATATGGTCTGACAGCTTTCCCTACTTTTTTTCAATTTAAGTCTAAATTTTGCTATAAGAATCTCATGGTCTGAGACATAGTTAAGATACAGGTCTTGTTTTAACTGACTATATAGAGCTTCTCCACTTTTGGCTGCAAAGTATATAATCAATATGATTTTGATATTGACCATCTTGTGATTTCCATGTGTAGAACTGCCTTCTTGAAAAAATAAACTTTTTGTTATGACCAGTGAGTTATCTTGGCAAAACTCTATTAGTCTCTGTCCTGCTTCATTTTGTATTCCAAGGCCAAACTTGACTATTATTCCAATTATTCTTTTTTTTTTATTTTCTGCTTTAGCATTCCAATCCCTTATGATTTATGTGACATCCTTTTTTGATGTTATTTCTAGAAGATATTGTAGGTCTTCATAGAACTGATCCACTTTGACCTCTTTGGCATCAGTTCTTGGAGAGGAGAAGTTGTATTACGGTGATGTTGGATGGTTTGCCAAATAACTCTAAATAGATTATAAAGCAAGAGTTTTCTGCCGATTCCTTTGATTCTGCAATGCAACATGTTGTATAACACCAAACACATAATTTTCTACTAGTTTTGAAGCCTACAATTAAACACTGCATTATTAAGAATGTTTTCCAATAGTCTTTTTGAAAATGAAACTATTTTCCTGATAGGAATAAAAAATCTCCAGCAGAAAAAAAGCTGTCCTTAAAAAAAGAAATTAATTATAGCCACACTATGCCATCATGGATTCCTGAATTCTTAAATAATTAAATACTAACAACAAACAAAATTCAAACGACTTTTTTTACAGTCTACAACATTTGTCCATTTACACTGCATTATGTTTGGAACAAAGCCACACTGTGGCTCACATAATTTTGAAAGAAATGTTTGTTATATTTTTAAGTCATTTGAAAATGGAGAAGAAAGAAAACAAATGGAAAAACCACAAATGACTTGATTACCATCTCCTCCAAGTGGCAATCAAGAAGACAGAGGCAAATAACTACTGACTGGCGTGCCTGTTCTCTCACTTCTACGAAGCATTTATGAGAATGACACACACACATATATTAAGAGTGTCCTTGATGATAATGAAAAAGAAATGAAGAGGTTCTTAGAAATAATTTTCTACAAAGAGCCACTTCTTCATAGATACAATTTTAATGGAAAGGTGTAGAAAAAGCAAGATTCTATTATTCTGATTTTTTGGATGATGATGTTTTAAAATATGCTGACTTAGTTGAACAAAATGTAGCCTTAAAATCCTCTCCTCCAACAAAGTGTCTTTCATATACATATTGGAATCATATCATGCAACCATTAAGATAACTTTATTTGTTGATCCTCTATCAGTGAAAGACAGGCAAGATCCATTCTCATTCTCTCATATATAACAGTGTTTGTTGTCTGCCTTGTCCTCTTTCAGAACAGGAATTCTAATTTGGCACCTGTGAACTTAAAATTTTTTTTGATAACTATCTCAATATAATTTATTTCCTCTGTAATACAAAGCATTTTACTTTATGCATTTATAAACTTTATTCTTAGAAAGTGTATATAGGCTTCATCTAACTGCCAAAGGGGTCCATGACAAAAAAAGGTAAGCACTCCTATTAGGTGTTTACAAAATTAAAATATATAGTACTTAGATATTAAGGTACAATATCTAGGAGATTTTTTTTGTTGGTGTTTGTTCTGCGCTGTCATGGACTTGCACATTTTGTGCAAAGACCAAATGGAAGAAGGATTTCCTATGGATCGCAAGGTCCTAAGGATGCCCTTGTTTGAAGATAAAGGTATACTGTATGTATCAAGCCCCTAATAATTCTCAGTCTCCTTAATGAGATCCATGAGAACTCCAGGGTTCAGCCTAACAATTTAAATGAGAAAAAACTGGAAGAAAAAATGCCTAGTGATCAGACTACCAGATGCAGTGTGATGATAGCTTATTTGTTTACCCTGATATACATGTTGGACAGGTAATATAAATGGATAAGGAGTTAACTCAGAATTTAATGAGCTTCAAAGTAGGTTGAATTGCACTGGGGACAATGTGCTTCACTTTGGACAATCCCAGGTAATTTCTTGAAATAAAACCCATCTTTTAAACACAAAAACTCTTCTAATAGGGCTACAGGGCTATGAATCATGGAACATGACAGAGCTAGGTGGTACAGTGGATCTGGAATCAGGAAGATGGGTTCCAATCTAATCTGAGACATATACTAGCTGTGTGATTCAAGGCAAGTTATTTAACTTTTGCTTGCCTTAATTTTCTCATAAATGGGCTCACCAACATCATATACTTCTCAGGGTTGCTGTGAAGATTAAAGGAGATGTTTGCAAAGTACTTTTTAAACAGTAAAACATCATATAAATGTTGCTGTTGTTATATAGATGCTGAAGAATCAAAATTGTGAGTCATTTAAAGACCAATGGAGAGATGTATGGTGGGTAGAAGTAAGCCATGGAATCAATTGGTAAGTGATTGATCAATTGATCACTTATGTGATCACCTATGTCACAGGATAGACATGAGGTATCCCCCAAATGAAATACCTACATCAATAATTCCATATGGAAGTATTGATGGTTGTAATATGCTTAATGCTGAGCTATCAAAAGTATTATCTGGGGTCCACAAGCTTTTATACACACATACATACACACACGTGTGTATGCAGATAGATAGTCTAGAACGAAGAAAACTAATGATATTGAAATTCAGCTCTTTCTCTCTATATACACACATACATGATAAGCATATGTGTGTATATGTATTCCTTACCATTATAGAGACCTTTGAAAGAAAGAACTGAATTTCAATATTTTAATATATATATATGAATATAAACACATATGTTTATATATTGGGAATTGCTTTTCAATTGTCATTAGTTTACTTTTCATTTTACTTGTTTTAGTCCATACATTTAAAAACACAATTCTGAGCCAGATTCCGTTGGCTTCACCAAAGGAGTCCATGACACAAAAAGAGGTGGCCACTTAAGGGCTGAACTAAATGCTTATTATTTTATCGATTAAATTCAGGAAGCATTCCTTAAACATCTAGTGTGGCAAGGCCTGTGCTAGGTGTTAGAAGCGATGTGATAGGACAGTTATCATCCTTAGCTTACAGTTGAGATTGTAAACGTGGCACGTGAACAGGTAACTATGCTACTGAATAATAATAATGCATCAAAGTAATGCAAAATTAAATGTTTTTTAGTCACGAAGGAGGAAAAGGACGTTCCCAGCTGAGAGGATGAAGGAAGGCATCACAGAGGAGGTCACATGTGACTTGGCTTCTGAAAGATGAGCAGGAATTCAATAGGAAAAGGAAGAGGAAGAGAGCCATTCTAGGCATTGGGAACAATATTAGCAGAGGCATTTGAGAGGGGAAAGCACGAGGTACATTCTGAAGACAGAAAGTTGTCAGATTTGGCTGGGGTGTACACGGAGTGCTGAGGAGTAGAGCAGTATGTGTTAAAGTCTTAAAGGTTGAGTGGTGCCAGATGGTGTAGGACCTTGAATGCCAAGCAAAAGAGTCTGGTCTTTAATCAAAACAAAATGAAACCATTGAAGATTTTGAACAAGGGAGTAATGAAATCAGAAATATGCATAAACAAAAGGAGACTGGAAATGTTATGGAAACGCAGTGGAGGAGAAAGAGTGGAAATGGGAAGACTTCTTAGGAAGTTGTTTCAATAGTTCAGATAATAGGATAGTGAGAATCCAGAAGACTGGGTTTATGTAAAAGATATTTCAGAGATAGTATCAATGCACTTAGTAACTGACTGGATAAGTGACACAAGGGGGAAGGATAAAGCATAAACATTTCAGATGTGAGAACCTGAGCAAATGATAGTGCAAGAGGCAGAAAGAGTAAAAACAGAAGGCAGAGCAGTTTTTTTGGGGAAAGAGAATGAGATTAGTTTGAATTGACATCTAGGTCAACGTGAACTATGGACTGCTAAAAATGAGTCTGGGGCTTTGATGAGCTCTTAAAACTAGAGATGATGATTTTATTTTAAAATATACTTTTTGTTTGTTTTGGTGAGAACTTATGATTCCACTGATGTACGGAACTTCCAGTGAGGAATTCTACTCCATTAATACAGATTAGCAACTGTTTTACTAATAACCTGAGGAGTGTTGGCCAGAGAAAGTTAGGTGACTTGCCAAGGTTCACAAAGCCAGTGGGACTTGAACTTATGTATTTCTGATTCTGAGGCCATCTCTCTGAATAGCTGGATGAGTCTAGGCATCTGCTCTTCCAGGCTTGGCTCCTGTTAAAATATTCTGGGGACACAGAAAGCATGACTGTACTCAGAACTGGCTACTGAAACTTTCCCACAAGCTCTCTGATGCAGCAGTTATAATTTCATCCTACTCATCAGGAGCAGGCTTTCCTGGGTTAATCATTAGAGAACTCCCAAAAGATGTTCCCTGGTAGAGTACTCCATGTTACCTGACCCTACTGCCCTACCTTTGATATGACAGCTGCCACAGTGTGCCCTTTGTCTGAAAACCCATTGTAAAGCAGAGCCCCCAGCCTCAACTGAAATAAATACACATCCTGATGTTTGTGTAGGCAACCACCCTCCCCGCAGTTCCATAAGATTGTTTGGAAAGGAAGGTTGCATGCAACTCTGTCCCTGAGTGAAATTCTGTCTAGCTGTCCTTACTACCCTATAATGTGCTTGGCTATAAGTACCAATAACCCATTTTAACCCACCCTGGTCTTGCTGAATGCCATTTACCTAAAGCCTACTGTGCATTTGCATGATACCTTGTCTTCTAAGTCTAGCTGATTTTCACATGGTTGTAATGAAAGTAAAAATGTACATAATACATACATGTATCTATATCTATACCTATATATTGCTTTGTATATCTAAAAGTAATGTGCTATATATAATTGGCAGCACAAGTGCTGTTATTTGCAAAATTCATAACAATGTAGATAAAAGCTATGGCATCTACCATGAATAATTTTGTAATTATCATCAATAATAGGGTTTACAAGCAATAAAGACATATTATTATTCTTTTTGGATGAAGAAAATGCTACTTTATCCACAAACCAACAAAACATATCCTTTGTTTTTTTCTGGTAGTGATGAGTTTGCTCTGGACCATCCCCTCATGGTAAATGCAAGGAAACCCTGTAAAGTGGGAAGATACTGGTGTGGATTTAAACATAAGGCATTATATCTGGGTTGCAAAGGCTGAAAACTCGACCCAGAATCAGAAAACCAAACTCCTTTGCACTGTTTAGGTAGCCTGGGATGATAAGTAGAGGGGGAAAATGTGTATCACAGGGCTTATACAACTAGGATTGAAATGCAAAGGCAATTTTTGTAGGGTCTGATGATAAATAAAGGTCACCTCAAGAGGATGAGTTTACCAGAAAGATTTAGAATTGAAGCAACACAAAGAAGCAGGAATCAGGTTAAGCAAGGAATTACAAGCACCCCAGTATTTTGTGGACAATTAGAGGACTCTCTTCTATTGTACTGTAGTGGTTTGGGTCCATGTTCTATTCCTTCAACTATATTATAATGCCTTAAAGTGGAAGTGTCAAGTTCACCTCCCATGAGCTGCATACAGCTTCAAAACCCCCAAGTGTGGCCCAAATCATATTAAAATATAATTGGTTGATATATAACACATTAAATGAAAATACAATAAAACATAGATAATATTAACTTGTGATTTTCTAAGTCAGGGATACTTTTCTATTAGGGTTTGACATAACTGTCTAAATGCACCATTTGCACACACATCTGTGCATCTCTCATATAGGCCCCTACATATACAATTTATTTGCTTATGAACTAAACCCATGATTTCATTGGTATAGGGAACAGATGATGAAGAAAATTTCTCTGTCAAGGCAGTAACTGTTTTGCCATTTATAATCTTAGAAAGTCACCTAGGGAAGATTAAACGTCTTTTCTAGGATCATAAAGTTAGCAGAACTCAACACAGGTATTCCTGACTGAGGTGAGCCTGCCATAGTGCCCCTATTCTTCCTCTAAAAGTCTTAGCGAGCTGGCTGAGCCTCCATCTTTTAAGGGATTTGCTCAGGGTCACATAATCAGTGTGTGTTCGAGGTAGACCTTGGACCAAGTTCTTCCTGGCTCCAAGGTCAGCTTTCTATTTACCCGGCCACACTGCATCTTCACTTAGAGTTAATTCTTTGTTGGATGAATGGACATTAGGACAGCATAAGAACCAATTTTATCATCCCTCCTGACTCCTATATTATGCAAAGGGTTGGCTGGGTCCCTGGGACAAAGGCAGTTATGGCAGCAAAATCAAAAGTCAAAGGTTACCTGGCTAAAGTAAAAAAATGTGGAGAAAGTGATCCGTTTACATCCCCATCTAACCCTCAACTAGATAACGGACACTGAAACCAACTAGCCAATAATGGTATAGAAAGAAGAACATTTGCACCATTAGAATTAAGCCCTAACAGGCAGAGTGAATGAGCAAAGCCCAGGACTTAAAAACTGGGATATACGTGCCTAGGGAAAATGGCCAGCATGTGAATTAATGAGCCATGATTCTACTTTCCCTATCATTTATCATCCTATCTCTAAGCATTGAATTTTACTCTTCCTGCCTGAGAAATCAGTAAGTGTTGATGGCCATTTGTCAAAGTCCTGAAAATGCCAATGCTAATTTCTGTGTCCTAAGAGTCACCACCTCCCAGGCAGGGGAGTTTTTCATAAGCACCAGTCACCCTGACATTTCACAAGACACAGTCAGGTGTCAGAGCCAGCTGATGTTCATTAGTCCCAAGTAGTGAAGGGGATTTGAAGAGCCGACAGTCTCAAGCAGTCATCTTCCCAGCTGCCGCTTTATGGCTTTCCCTCCATCTCTGCTGTTTCTTCTATGACTCTTCAGATCTTGTCTTGTCTCCTTGGTCAGTGGTTGTGGTCTGTCACCCCTTGGCACATTATACCCATGCTTCCTTACTCCTGGCTATACAGGCTGGATGCAGTGAAGATCCTGGTTGAGGCCGGTTTCAGGATGAAGTATGTTACAGTAGAAAGGAGTCAGAGTATAGAATTTCAAATCCTAGCTTTGTTATTGCTACCTGCATGGCTGTAGGTCAGTCATTTCTCACCCCTCCCTGCCAGCCACCACCCACCACCCACCCCTAGCCCTAAATTTCATTGCCTGTAAAAAGAATAGGCAGCAAAATCATGTATTTTATTTGCTTGGATGATGTCTAGTCTCTTGATGTTCTAAATCTAAATCTAGGATTCTATTATAACTGGGATTAGAATATGGTATATACAAATAAGATCATATTTGTAAAGTCCTTTAAGTACTATGTAAACATTTGTTATTGTTCTAAAAAGTGTAAAAACCTATTTTTCAATACTATAGTTTTTTTTAATGATCAGGAATTTTTAAAAGTCTGAAGAGGGAAAAATTATAAGCCTTTTAAAAGAGAGAAAAATTTTAGGTAACTAGAAGTAATTTGAGTATTATAGCTGATATAATTTTTAACTGATCTATTCATCTTGAATTAAATTAATTTAAATCAAACCTCAGACACATGAAAGCCCTGTTCTTTAATAGGCAGAGTTTTAAAAATCACAAATACACACACAGTAATCATGCCACCTCTTCTCACACCCTACATTAGGCTATTTTCTAATATGATAAGGAATGTGAAACAGATTTCAAGGACAAATCTAAATGAATGCCACTTCTCTTAAGTCTCTCATATGATTACAAGCATTACTCATATGATCACAATCATCCTTTTGCTAGAAGCAGTCTCAGATAAAACGATCACTAAATTTTCCTTGTGTCATCAGAGATTTGGCTAAGGCTAAGCCATCCACACAGATCTTCCTGGGAAAGAAATTTTTCATTGTTAATGTTAAAAAAGCTTTCTTTTACTAAAAATACCACTGTGGCTAAATTAAATTAGTTTGTTTAATAAGTTAGCTGGGTTGAAGAAATTTCAATGTCTAAGCAAATCTTTTACATTCTTAGCTTACCACATGGAAAATAGTATCTATATTTAGCTGAAAACTTTGTAGATCCTTATATGGTTGTAGCAGAGACACAAATCACAAATATTAGAGGTAGATTTGCTCGTGAAATCTCAGATCCCTTAAAATGTCTTACGGGCATTAAGTGCAGTATGGCTATACGAATTACTTTTAGCAATAAATAAAAATTATCCAAGCACAATCAATTATTTGATCAATCAATCAGCAGACATTTACAAAGAGCCTACTATGTACCAGGCACACAGTGCTAAGTACTGGGGATACAAAGATAAAAATGACACTTTTCCTGCCCTCAACGAGTTTTCATTCTAGCAGGGGAGCCAGCACGTACATAAGAAAGCATATGCAAAATCTACACAAAAATTAAAGAAGCATCGAATTATCTACAGCTTGTTAAGGTTACGACTGTCTTAGATTGCCTCTTTTCTAATTCATGAATAAAGAACCAAGCAAATGCTTGCCATCTCACTCCTTGTCTTTGCAGTGCTATCATGCTGTGTAAGGACATAGGTATGAGAAAGTTTACCAAAGAAGGCATCTTGGACCATGTGTTCCAAAGAAGGCTTAGCCTCTGACTCACAATAGCTACTCATGTCAAAGACAACTTGCAAAATGTAATCAACTAAAACAATTATTTCCGTGAGGTTAATGAAATCTGAACAACATGTATGGCAGGTTCAGGAGTTTTGAAAATATAAATGTCAGTGCATTTAGAAGGAAAACTAAAGAGATTATTGTCTTCTAGGATGTGTCTTCTTAGGGATGTGCTTGGGATTGACACTCCTACTGGGGTTTGAAATCTTATGAACCCAAATCTTGCATCTTTTTGGGGGAGAACAGATCTGAGGTTTGCTTAGAATAAATAACTCTCCTTGGATGAGAAAAGACCCTCTATTAATGCCGATCATTACCTGCTCTACAATTTATAGACTTAAAGTTTTGTCTGGGGTATTGAGAGGTTCTGATTTGCCCAGGGTCACATTGCCAGCATGTGTCAGAGGAAGGGCTTGAATCCAGGCTCCCTGGTGATCTCTGCATCCATTATTTGTTCTTCCTCTCACATCACTGAAAATCTGAGGCAATATCTATAGATGCTGGGGGAAAATAGCTAGGAAATAATGGAGTAGACAACACTACTATCTTAATAAAACAAGGACACAGCTCTGTGGGAAGGAACTCCTATCCTTGTTATAGGGATATTGCTAAGGGCTGCCTCCAACTTCAAGTAAAGCATAAAGGATGATACTCTATGTATAATTGTATATGCATGCCATTCAATAGATAAAGATATTCCTGAATCTGCAAGCAGAAGGTGTGAATCAAGTAGTGACTCATGAAAAATTTGAGTTCCAAAGCCAGAATCCGAACTAAGGGATGCAGAATAGGGTTCTTTAGGAATAAAATATTTCTTCAGGTCTGTGAACTTTGGAATGCCCAGTGCTCACTGTAAGGCTACTTGAGCTTTGGATTCTAGAAGAACTCATATAAGGTTGTTGGTTTTTAAAATGGATTTTCTTTTTTGTCTATCTTTAAAATATTTATCATGTTGACCTATATTTAAAATGATCACCATTTTCACTGAATCCTTTACTTTTAAGTGGAAGATCTGAAATTTGAAGCCAGGTCATAAATTTCAAGTCAAAAGAAAGGAGCTCAGAGGTTATCTAGTCCAATAATAGTCCATTGTACCACATTTCATTTTAAAGATGAGGAAAGTGAGGGCTTGGAAGATGAGTAGATTTTCCCAAGGTTACACAAATACTAAGTAATGATTTGCTGGGACTTGAACACAGGTCCTCTGACTAAATCCAGTGCTCTTTCCTCTGCACGGGGCTACCACCCTTCTGCTCAGATTGATGGGAAGGTTCTAAGGATTTTTTTTTAGTTTAGTAGAAACTTTTCAGATGTCCTCTTTCCAAAACAGTTTGGCTTCATGCTTTTGTTCTCTACTTCAGTATTTGGCCAAAATATCCCTTTCTGTTTCTGCTTGCCCTCACCACAGTTTTCTGGAAGCTTATTAAAATATTTAATTGAAAAAAATCCCAGACTTGTTTAGTCTACAAAATCAAGTACAGATCCATTTGTTTTGCTGGTTTTGATTTTGTTTTTATTGGACAGATAATGTTCAAATGATTTCAAAGGAACAGGAACTTATAACAAATCCTACTATTTCCAACAAATTGGGAAGGTGTAAGGTAAAAAGAATAAATGAATGAACTCAAAAGTATTTACTGAGTGCTTATTAAAGGGCAGGTGCCATTTAGTAGGATATGCTCAATTATAGCTAAAATGTAT
Source organism: Petaurus breviceps papuanus (assembly GCF_028583685.1). Taxonomy (NCBI): domain Eukaryota; kingdom Metazoa; phylum Chordata; class Mammalia; order Diprotodontia; family Petauridae; genus Petaurus; species Petaurus breviceps. Next base: position 41,838,619 of record NW_027185655.1, read on the forward strand.
TTAAAAATAAATTTAGGTCTATTTCTTTCCTAAACATGCACAGAGTAAGAGATAATTAGACTGTAAAAGTCAGGAGTTAAGACTATAGTGGCCAAACATCCTGACTTTTCTGGATCAGAGTGATCATTAGGAAGGACAGCTGAGGCTTTTTTCAAGGTATAAACATGTAAGAGTGTACACTTCCTCACTTTCATGGTCCACAGATTTCTAACCCTGAATCTCTTCCCTTATGTTCTTCCATCTGTGTATGTCCCCATAGGGACTGGAGAAGATGAGCCCCAAGAATGGGTGATGGAACATAGACACTGGTAATGAAAGAGACAACTGTACCCATCAGCAGACTATCTCTCCCTGAATCTTCAGGTCACAAGTTTACTTTCTGGAGGATTCTGCCCTCTTTCCCCAGTTGCTGAGATTCCTAGCTTGAGATATGTCCAGGACAATTCTAATTCCAAAGAAAGACAGTATACTTCTTTTCAAAAAAATATTGATGTATTTTTTACAACACTATTGTTTCCTTGATTATGTCTCCCCCTCCTCATCCCAGAGAATCATTCCATATAACAAACAGCATTTTTAAAGACAAAAAATATATTACCTCACACCTACCAGATTGGCTAACATGACAAAAAGGGAAAATGGCAAACACTGGAGAGGATGTGGGGGAAAAAATGCACTGTTGGTGGAGTTGTGAACTCATCCAACCATTCTGGGGAACAATTTGGAAGTAGGTCCAAAGGGCTATAAAACTATACATACCCTTTGACCCAGAAATACCACTATTCGATCTATATCTCAAAGATACCAAAGAAGAAGGAGAAGGAAATAACAAGAAGGGTGGTTTCAGAAAAACTGGGAAGACTTATGTGAACTCATGCAAAGTGAAGTGACCACAAAAAGAAAAACATTGTACACATTAACAGAAGTTGTTAGGATGATAAACTGTGAAAGACCTGGCTACTCTGCTCAAGACAATGATCCAAGATAATTTAAATGGACAATGATGAAAATACTACCCACCTCCAGAGAGAGAGAGAGCTCTGATGAATTCTGAATGCAGAGCACATACTTTGTTTTAACCTTTTAAAATTTTTATTGCTTTTTTGTCTTTGCTTTCCTTTTGCAGCATAGCTAATATACAAATAAGTTTTTCATGGTTTCACATGTATAAGAAACATCAAATTTCTTGCCTTCAAGGGGAAAAAGGAGGGAGGGACAGAATTTGAAACTCAATTTTTAAAAAAAAAGAATGTTCATTTTTTTAAATAGGGAAATATTTAACAAAATAAATAAGGAATATAATAAGAAGAGAAAGAAAAACTAGAAGTAAAAAACATTCAGCATACTTGATCATTATATTAAGAAATTCTGAAAATACATATAATTTATAACACTTGTGGACCTCCTACTTCTGCCAAGCAGTGGGAGAGAAGTAGGTATCTTTTCATATTTCTTCTTCTGAACCACAGAAAGCAAATTTTTAATGATGATTTGCAAAAGGACAATTCTTTGTAAGATCATGTGTCCCTATTTTTGGTTCAGAAGATGTAATTCACTATAGTAGTTCTACTAGATCTGCTATAATGAATAAATAAGGATAATTTGATGATAGCTGATGAACCAAAAAGAAAATCATATAATTTTAGTTAGAAGACACCTCAGTACCCATGCAGTCCGTTTTATATGTGGAAAGAAATCCTTACTATAATATCCTCAATTAAGCAGTCATCAGACTCTGCTTGAAGACTTTTTTTTTTTTAAAGCAATCGGGGTTAAGTAACTTGCTCAAGGTTACACGGCCAGTTATTTCTGGGTGTGGTGCTAAGTATCTGAGCCCAGATTGGATCCGCAGGTCATCCCGACACTGGAGACGGTGCTCTTACTCGCTGTGCTACCTGGCCGCCCCTTGCTTGAAGACTTCTAATGAGGAGAATCTGCTACCCCACATGGAGGGTTCTAACTGCTAGGAAGTGTTTTTTTTCCCCTGATATTGAGCCTACAGTTACCTCTTTGAACCTTCCATTCATTGTTCCTGGTTCTTCCCTTTGGGAAGAAAACCCACATTTTCTCCCAAAGGATAGCCCTTAAAACACTTCATGACAGCTGTCACATCATCCTTTGTTGCTTCTCCAATTTGAATACCCTCAGTTTTTCAATTGATCTTCCTCTTGATTCTCTTTGAAAAGAGCTTTGCTGATGCACTTGTTTTCAATTCTATTTTCATTTTTAATTTGCTCAAAAGCCCTCTTTTTTCCTCTCAAAATATTTAAAATTTGTTTTTTCCTCCTCAATTTTCCCCTTCCAAAGGAAAAAAAAGAGAAAATAAAACTCTTGTAGCAAATATGCACAGTCAGGTAAAATAAATTCCCACACTGACCATGTTTAAAAACATGCATCCCATTCTGCATACTGAGTCAGTGTATTCTTTAAACTCAGTCTTCTAGAGTCACCCTCCTCATTGAATGGTTTGGAGTTCTTAAATCTCTCAAAGCTTGTCATTCTACAATGTTGTTATTATATAAATTGTTGTCTTGGTTCGGTTCACTTCATTTTGCATGATCAGTTACAAGCCTTCCCACACAAATCAACTCTTTCATCAATTCTTATGACACAATATTGTTCCATTCCATCCCTCCATGAAAAGGTATGCCCAGGAATGTAACGTTTGGGCCATAGTTTCAAGTCACTTTTCAGAATCACCTAGACCAAGGAATTCACAGCTCCACCAGCAGTGAATTAATGTGCATATTCTTCTGTCAATCCTCTATTTTCCTTTTCTTTTTTTTTTGTCAATATGTCCCATCTGATCTTATCTTTCCAAAGAATAAAAACAAAATTAAAATTGAAACAAAAAATAGATGTCAACCTAGTTCATGTTCATGAATGCCGGAATACTGACTTTTGAGTTATGATGTTTAACTGAACAGAATTAATATTTTATTTTTTAATAACACAGGGAACAGCTTTTTATATTTATAATACTCCTGAAAAAAATGTTTTGCTGGTCATTATATGTATAGTACATATGTCAAATTGGGTTGATGTGTTAATGTGTTAAAAGGCAGTTCAACTATAAGTAAATTCAATTATTGTTTTTCAGTCATGTTTGACTCTACATGACCCCATGCATTTTTACTGGCTGTTTCGTATGCCTGAAATTCTATTCTTTCTTACTTCCTCCACTTAGAACCTCTAATTTCCTTTTAAAACTTAATTTAGGTGCCTGCTTCTACATAAAGCCTTTTTCTCATTCCCCAGCCACTAGTATCTTTCCATCAAAATTACCTTTTATTTATCTTGTATCTATTGATATACCTGTTATCTCCTTGACTAGAATGGACCCCTTGAAGGAAGGGACTGTTTTCCTTTTTTGTTTTTGTATCTGTGTCTCTCAGAACTCCTTATAGGCCCTTATTAAATGCTTATTCTGACAGGCATACCCAAGACAATACACCGGGTGCCATAGATAATGCAGTCATACAAAATATGGTCGGTTCCTTCAGAAAGTTTGTTTGACACCACACTATGGCAATCGTAAGTGATTTAAAGTTCCACACAGATAAAATAAGATCAAAGTTTACAGATCCTATAAGAATGACTGCTTCACTTCTGTAGATGAGTCAAGGACAAATTTCCAACCAAAGCAGTTTAGCTAATGAACAAGAAGTTGAAATTCAGCATTTCTGTGTACCACAGGATGTGTGAGGTAGCCACTCATCAGACCACAGATTTTTTGCTATTGGGTCACTCTTTCACATGAGTCTGAGATTTGAAAAACTACGGTCATGACCTACTAATAGCCTGAAATGAAAATGAGTGGAAAGAAAGTTTGGATGGTATTGTCAAGGGAAGATAGGCCACTTTTCTTCTTAATTAGATAAGTGACCATAACATAATCTTTGCAGTCTGAATGACTGCTTTTGAGAACTGACCAACTGCTATGGATGACAATGTGTAGAAGTCAGAGATCTCCATGGGCTACAAACCAATGGGTTTTTGTGTAGCAGTATAGAGAAATGAGAATCTATATGGAGAGTGATTTAACTAAAATTCATAGATTCATTCAGAGATCTAGACCCAGGACCCCAAAGGGAAACCCTAGGCCTATTGAATTTTTTGCTAAAACCCCATGGACAACAGGCTCTTTAGATTTAATTATATGTCTGCCCTTGTCCCAAGGTCATAACATCACTCTGGTTTTTAGATTATCTTATTAAAAAGAGTCCTTTCTACCCTGTTGGACTTACCACCATGATCAGAACCAGCCTCTATTCCCTGAAATAATTTCCTGAAACTGTATCTCCACGGTATCAAAGAAGACATATTGTATAAAGGGAAGACAAATTTCCCACGAACTTAAAGTTTCTCCAAATACTCCTAATTGTACTTGTCTTTGTCCTACTGACATTGAGAATCTGAAAGCTACAAAGCCTCGTCATCACCCACAATCGTTTAGAAAAGATTGGCCTGATTATCCATGCCAAAAAGCAAAGCTGGATGAAAAACCATATTGTTCATTTTATGACATACATTTGAATGAACAGATGTTTGAGTTAATCTATCACCGTGTGTATCTTGGACATGCATAGGAGATGGACAATGTCTTGAATCCAGAATTAAATAGGAGGAAGGGACTGGGAAATAATACAGTGCTTTGAAGCATCTCAACCTCCCGCATGGGCAAAAATCCATCTGCTTAATAGCAGTATTCTTCTGGTAATGTTCTATGACTGCAAATCACTGGAAGCCATGATTTGGAAGAATCAAATTACAAGTAAAAAGGAGTATGGTGAATGTAATACAAACCTGCATATGACAAATGGCATAAAAATCATCAAGGACACAAGTGAAAGGAAGAGGATATCAATGAGTTATGAATCATTGAGATACAATACTCAGAGGGGAGCAAAAGAAAGGCCATAGCCAGGCAGGGCAGTTCTGCTTCTTGTTGTACAGCTGTGTCTGACTCTATGTGACCCCATGGAAGGACACTGGAGTGGTTTGCCATTTCCTTGTCCAGTGTGTTTCCATTTTATAGATAAGGAACTGAGATGATCAGGGATTAAATGACTTGCCCAGGGTCACACAGATATCAAGTGTCTGAGGCAAGATTTGAACTCAGATATTCCTGACTTCAAGCCCAGTGCTCTCTCCACTGCACCTCCTAGCTGCCCCACCATTTTGCTACTACTCTGTTAAATGTAATATACACATAAAAAAATCTGTGACAGAAATACAGTTGGATATACAATCTTTTTTTTTTTCTGGTCTTCTCTATTTACTGAAATGCTCATTTAAGTTCATGATAGGATTTTCAAAAACTCATTTCATCATCTGTAGCAGCAAGCAACCCAGCATCCCTAGGGTGGCTGCCACTACAGGTTCTTAGATCTGCTTTGATAAAGGAAAGCAACTCAAAATGGTTAACAAGCTTACTTTAATCAGTCAAATATGTATCGTTTACCTAGGGGAAAAAGATCAGCACCCCGAACTTCAGAGTATACAGACAGAATTATCAAGACAGAAACAGATCAAGTAGACAGATATCCAAACTGTCCAACCATTACATCCATACCAAATCAACATCTGGGTTTTTCAAAGCTTGGGGGTGGGAGTGGGGGACTCTCAGCAACCAACAGCTTCCCAGAGTCTCATATGATCAAATCACAGAACACTTCTCAAAGTGAGCCCCAAAACAAAGCTACACATCAGGGCTTATATAGCCTTCTCCTGGCTCAGAGAATGTAACAACCTTCTGGACCAACTGGCCAATCAAGAAGTATCTACTGAAAAACAAGCCTCCCACCCCAGGCTCTAGGTGCACTTTAGCCTAGGGGCAGGGAAGATCTTTAAATTTGCATTGCCATTACATCATCCCCCATAACAAATGAACAAAATGTGAAATGCTATTTTCTTAGATGTGGTAAAAACTTCATAAACCAATAATATAGGATGCCACAAAGCTGTTTTATAGTATAATCATCTAAACTGGAGAGTAGGAAATGACACTATTGGAAGTATAATATCAATGGATTTTAGACTTTTAAAAAGTGATGAAAATCTGACTGATGACAGAGGAATATAAGACAATTGAGGGGGATGAGTAGATGTGTGTGCATTTGTATGTGTCTGTTCATTGTGGTCTACATTACTATAGTGATCTACAAAATGGAAATCCTTACAGATCTTTGCTTCTTTACTATTTCCCTTGGACAAGTTGAAATATATACATTATATGTATATTATACATAGGTGTATAAATATTATACACACATATCATGGAGGGGAGAGGGAGAGAGACTTATCTCTCTGTCATCTCTATCTCTACATATAGGGTATTTCAAAAGTGTTAGTGAATTTTTTTTTTTTTTGCTTTTTGGAGGGCAGTTGGGGTTAAGTAACTTGCCCAAGGTCACACAGCTAGTGTTTGTGTTAAGTGTCTGAGGCTGGATTTGAACTCAGGTTCTCCTGACTCCAGGGCTGGTGCTTTATTCACTGTGCCATCTAGCCACCCTTAGTGAATTTTTAAGTTAGTAAAACTATTAAAATTTTCAAGTGTACTTAGATTTTGTGGGCATATGTATGCTTTTTTATATGTATGTGAATACATTTCTATGCATAAAACTTGTAAGCATCAGTTTCCTTATCAGAAAAATAATGGGGTGAATTTATCCATTCTGGTTCTTAATCTATGATGCTAGTAGAATATTCCTGTATAAACTAATAATAAAAATATACTTAAATAAGAATTTAAAGTTTATAGAATACTTTGCATACATTATTTTTCATTTGATTCGTGGCGATGATCCTTAGAGGGAGGCAGCAGGCCTATAATTATTCCCGTTTTACACATCAGTGGATAGATGTTCAAAGAAGTTGTGACTTGCCCAAACTAAATGGCAAATAGGACACAATTTATTTTCAGAAGATTCCAAAAGAAGGAATTTGAAGAATTCAGTTCTATTATTTGGAAGAAATTAATTTCCAAATTCCTCGCGATAACTTCCAACAATAAGTTACAATTTTATGCAAAACACTGTAGAAGAATACAAGTTAATTATCTAATTCCAAGAGTTTTTTTAAGGGACAAAAATCAAACCAATTTTTTCTAAGCTAAAGATAAGAATATTTTACAGTTTTATGTAGCAAACATCAATTTGCTTATTAGACTTGAGTAATTTTCACCAAATTACTGGCATTCTGATATAAAGGATGTGGCAGAGGCTGAGAGAGATAAAGGATAAAGCAATGGCATCCCAAGCCAGAGGATATCCTTGTGGGTCTGCCACACTCATTGGCATTACATTTGTGACCACTGAACTTTGCAGGGTTATCCTTCATTGCAGCTCCTTTTCGATTCTGGGGTTATAAAACAAGAACAGACTAGTGTGAGAGACACACTGATACGCTGCTGAATGTTCAGGACCCAAGATCCGTAGGAGGACTGTGGAGCAAGAAATCCCGCCATTGTGTTTGCCCATGCATCTGAGATCACCAAAGGAGGTCCTCCAAATCACCAAGGGCTCCTGTGTTACTCTCCAGGCACTGTGTGACCACCTGTTGTGGGGTATACTGTCCCTTCTCCACTTGGCCAAGGGGAAGGATGTTTATGCTAAAATACTGAGCTCCCAGGATTTCTTTTCTCCAGCTCAGGAGTGAAGACTGTAAAAGAAATGCTAACTCAGTTAAAGGGTGGGGGGGGGGGGGGGGGGTGATCAAAATCTTAAAATTTATATGGATTTCTACTGCTTCTTGAGTTTGCCATGATTTTACTCATTTAATTAGATTGCTTGTGTATCTGTGAATTTGAAGTCTGGGTGAATGTAGTACCTTGTATCTACCAGAGAGCACGGGGAGAAAACGAGCCAATTACACGGAACTGGGTGGCTGAGTGAATAAAAGACATGGAATTGGGGTCGGAACGATGTGAGAACTTTGCCTCAGGCACTTGGCTGTGTGATTCTGGGTGAGGCTATGTAACATCTCTGGGGCTCAATTTCCTCATTTATAACATGAGAAGATTGGAGCTGATAGATTCTAAGGTCCAATTCAGCTCTAAATCTCTGATTCCATGTACAAGTCAAACTTACAAAGTGTCTTGAGCTACGTAGCAACAGCCTTCTGGGGTTAGGCTCCTATTTGACTGGTAGTTAGGGGAGAATGTGAGAGGAGTTAGTGAGTGGTGACAGAGATGAAAAAAAAGGAAGCAAAGAAGCAAGGAAGAAGGAAGGGTGGAGGGAGGGGGTGGTGTTAATAACCATTTAAAATATACAGAAGAAAAAGTTCAGAATAGTACACAGACAGGGCAATTCTGTTGCTACTATATTAAATTTGATGTAACCCCAAATTTCCTTGTAACAGAAGTTCAGAGTTTCATAGCATCTTATTTTTTTAATCTTTTTATATCAACATGTTCCTGTTTGTTAAATTCTTTACAAGAAAAGGAATTTTTGAAAATAAAACGTTATGACCTTTTTCCTTTGTAGTGCAGCAGGAACTAGCTAATTTCTACTTAAAGTCCTTGTTTTTCTTTGGGGCGAAAAATGGGGGAAGATGGGCTTTAGGGAGGGATACATCAAGATTTGGAAATGTAAGTGAAGAAAAGGTGAAGAAGCTATACATGGGGACTCTGGTGGAAGGATGATGGTGGGGAGGAAGCCGGACCTTAGCCTACAAGTTAAAGTTAGTTGGGGAATAGCCAAAGAGTAGTGAAGGAAGGTATTCAGAGAGCTAGCATTTGTGGTCAGAGTGACTGTGTTAGTACATGAAAAGAGAGAAAAGCAATGTCAGTTGGGAGTCGGGTCAGTATAAGGGAGTTTTGGCTTGCATACAGAACTGAAAAATGGAACACAGGAACATGGAAAGAGTGTGATAGAGTCTGGAGGGGAATAACTGCCCCAGGACCTCAGGTTTCCCAGTCACCTCACCATTACGTTGATCCTCCTTTGGACAAATTCTAACTTATCAATGACTTGTATGTAATGTGGTCTGTAGGACACAGCATATTATTTGAGATCAGATTTACAAAGAAGGACAGAACTACCTTCCTCAAAGGATCACTGTAAACCACTTTTTAACACTTAAAGACTAACTATATAAAGGTGAAGTATTATTGTTGGAGATTTTTATTATTATCACCTCCTCTGTTCTGCAAACTGTATCTATGAGGATAACATTTTGGACTGTTGGGTCACAATACTGATATACACTGAACTTTCAATCCATGACATTCTCCAAATTCTTTTCACTCAAACCTTCATCTGGGAGCATTGCCCCATTATTTATTTCTACAATTGATATAATTGATCCTAATTACACAACATTATATTCATCTGAATTGCTTCCCACTGTTTTTGACTGTTCAGATAATTTTTGGATGCTGTTCTGCCACCCAGTATGTTAGCAACTCTTTCCAGTGACATGCCAACTGCAAAATCAATATGCCTTCATCATGTCATTGATATGAGAAGGCAGGGGCACCGTAACATAGAGTTCCTCCAAACTGACTCTTGTCCCTTTTTGCCTACTTTTAGGGTACAATCATTCCACCACATACAAATACACCTAACTGTGCTATGACCTTGGCACATCTTTCCATATTGTCCCTAAATTCATGAGAGACTTTTTGTCACATGCTTTCTGAAATCCTGGTTATGTCTCTGGGCACTCTTCCTGATAAAAATTATTTTGTTTTACTTCCTAAATTTCATTAAGTCCCCCCAAATTTTTCCAAGGTTCTATCTCTTCTTTTTTTACTTTCACAGTGATGAAATTGCCACATGTTGCTTTTAACCAGTTGACTGGATTATGGGAACTTCCATGAAGCAGAATGGGCCAAAGATTTTGGCAGCTCTGCTTCAATGCGCCGATGTGACAGAGAATAATATTTCTCCCTATTGGTGCCTTTGTAGCTGTAGAAAAATGAAAATTATTTGATAATTATTTGTGAACCCTTCAAACTCTGTTAGATAGGAACATAAATAGACAAGAACAGAAAGGAAGTGTTTTTTTTTAATAGAAACAGTAATCAGGGCAGCAGAGAGATAGAATCTTTCACCACTGCTGGATTTGGGAATGCCAGAAGGACACATAAGCTTTACTCTGCCAAGATATTTCTTCCTTTGTCAACAGCATATGGTATGCAACTTAGGTACAATCAGTAGAAGAGAAAAAAATGGAAACATCTTTGTGCCCACTTTCTCAAGGTGTAATAGTCAGGTACTTTGGAAATAACATGCATAGATCTGCAAAACTAAGGTAATAAAGACTTTTTTCCCTCTAGGATACAAAATGTTAACCTAGAGATGTAAATATATATGTATATGTTTTCCATTCATAAATATATTGAAAATATGGGTGATTATTAATTCTATAGAACATTAGTCAAGCCTAGAATGGAAACATACAGAAAAGTTTAAAGTTTACAGTGATACCTGGTTTATTTTCCATCATGTTCTAAGTCAATTTTTAAAATAATTGAAGCTAAATTCTTTAAGACTCCAAGGTCTTGGGGTGGGTAGGTGGCACAGTGAATAGAGCACCAGCCCTGGAGTCAGGAGGACCTGAGTTCAAATCCAGCCTCAGACACAACACAAAACTAGCCGTGTGACCTTGGGCAAGTCACTTAACCCCAATTGCGCTACCTTACCCCCTCAAAAAAAAAGCAAAAAAAAAGACTCCGAGGTCTTGTATTTTTTAATAACCATTTTAGGTAATTTTTCCTGTATTTGCTCATATTCTTAAACATAACATACCCTTTTCTTGAGACCTGGTTATATTTATGAACTTTTATAACCATACTATGCTTCAATAGAATGATGTCATTGAAGTGTGGCAGGGAGGTTTTCCCTCTGCTCTGAATTCTCCCATTAGCACTTCTGGGTTTTCCTACCTCTTGGTGCCACTGGCTATTGTTAGCCTCTCTCTCATGTCTTCTTCAGTTATACTGCAATTACCAACTTCTATCTTAGGGATAGAAGCTACTGTCTCATTTACCTCTGCAGTTCCTTCATGTCCTAAAATAATTCTGTGCCTAGACTAAGCACATCATAAACAGATAAAATCAGATGAGAAAACTTGTTAGAATTATGAGTAAATTACTAGAAATATGTAATTTATTCAGCTTTAAACCTAATATATTATTTAACCCTCAAAATAGCCTAGTTGTGGTTTCATTGCCTTCCTTTCATAAAGGCATTAACTAAGCATTATAGCTGTTAAGTAATTTACCCATTTGCAGGCAGTGAAGTGGCTTAGGGGGTAAAGAGGTGAACCTGGAGTCAGGAGGACCTGAGTTCAATTTCAGCCCCTGCTACTTAGCTGTGTTGCCAGAATAAGTCACTTAACCCCTGTTTCTCTTCAAGTAGAAGTAAATGGCAAACTACTCCAGTATCTTTGACAAGAAAACTTCATGGACAGTAATGGCATGCTATGGTCCACAGGGTCATGAGGAGTTGGACACAACTGAACAACAACTTAGCCATGGTCCCGTGAGCTAGCATGTTTTGGAAGTGAATTCAAATTCATGTCTTGTCTTGTTTCTAGTCTCACTTGTTTCCCTCTATTCTATGCTGTTTTCAGCATGTAATAGTCAAGAAATCCTGTCTAAAGGCTAGAGATTCTCTTATATGACATAAAGTGAATGAGTTTTAGTGAATGAATGGCTTTCTGCCAGCTATTTTGGTTGCTGAAGGTCTGTATAAATTACTGCTGGATTCCTAGTTATGATGTTGATATGCATTGTTGATGCTTCTTCTTGATGAGGCAAATACTACTGTAGGGATGTAGTTCTCCTTTAGCCTTGGAATATATGCCAGGTGAATACCTGTCATATTCTGTCCTCTGCATCCTTCCGCTAAAAGCAAATTCCACAGGGGAAGTAATTGCTTCCTTTTTGGTCTTTATATTCCTAGCACTTTTGAATAGGGTAGGCAATGGGTAACACGGGTACCAAGTTACTGTTAAAGCACATAGTCTTCCTTTCTGATAACAGGCAGAACACAATAAATGTGTAAAGCAGTAATGTAACATCCATCCCAACAATTAATGCAAGTGATTTTGCTTATCCAAGCAATAAGACCATATATTTGGAAAATATTTTATAAATTACAAACTACTTTCAAGTATATATACCACCTTGGTGAAAGTAGATAAGACTTTTCTAACTGCAATTTCCTGGGTCTCTTAGGCACCAGAAAGAATGGGAAATATAAAGGTTGGATATCTTCTGCACAGTTAACAACAGCAATATCAAAGTTGCCTGAGGTCCCTGTGATGTTGTTAAAAGTGAGACACAGAAAAAAGAGTCATCACAGACCAAGAAGAGAAGGCAGAGATGTCATGTAGTCCAAAATTTAACTGGGGATGGGAATTCCCAGGAGTCATGTTTTGATGATATTGGGAGAAGATGCCAAGAAAGAGCTTAAGTATATAGGTTCACCAGTAACTATCCCTTCAAGATAACATTTTATTTGCATAAAATGTTGTGTGTGTGTGTTTTTTTCCCCTAAGATAATGAACACAGAAAGAGGACTTCTGAGGGTGGTAGAGAAGCGCTACCCTTGAAACTGGAGTTGAAGGTGATGGGTCAAGTTATTTATCCTTGGTCCCTAATATACCTGTCAGGGGGCAGTTGTGATGGTGGCTGTGCATGGATAGAACTAGTGGGCTTGGTAGCTCCAGCATTGAATGCCTCCTCAATCCTTGATTGGATATAAGCAGTCTGGTGTGGGTCACTGATTTGCACAAGCCTGGTTGAGTAAGCTGGGTAGCTTGAGCCCAGAATGCTACATGGTACTTCACACAAATATGGCACCCACCACAATTAGCTATTTCCAACATGCCACATCAGTTGCCAGTGTAAAACGCAGATTATTCAAGAAGATGAACAAGTAAACTTTATGCATGGTTATTTGTACCTTTGCCTTTTATAATCCTAAGAAACTAAGCCCACAAAACTTATGCCAAAAGAAGCCTGTAAACAGATGGCAGGAATGAAGCCTAACTTCTGCCCCTTACTCCTTAGTTGTGTGGGCAAATTTCTTAACCTCCCTCTGTCTTAGTTTCCATATCTACAAAATGAGGGGGCTGGGCTAGCTGATTTCTACCATCCCTTCCAGCTATAATCTATGATCAAAATAAGAACATAGCTATACCTAATCAGAAGTGGCTGAATGAATTGAAATATCCATTCAAAATATTTTCCATCTTACTGGTTTTACCTTAACTAATCAGGCGTTTGAGAATGGTATTAGTTTTCCACTTTCATCAGAAACCCTTAATTTACAAAAGTCAGCAACAAAAATGTCCCAAACATCCATCCATCCATCCATCCATCCATCCATCCATCCATCCATCCATCCATCCATCCATC
>NW_027185655.1:41852000-42088771 GCF_028583685.1 Petaurus breviceps papuanus
ATCCATCCATCCATCCATCCATCCATCCATCCATCCATCCATCCATCTCTGTATCTATCAATGCTTGCATGCATATAAAGCCTCCTTTATGTTATCAGAGGAAGGGCTAAGCTTGTAGTTAGGTCTAGGGCAGGGGTTCTTTACTTAGGGCTTATAAAGTTGGTTTTAAAAAGTATTGCACTAACTGTACTTCAGTATATTTGGTTTCTTTTGTAACCTTATGTATTTTGCTTTATGTGCTAAAAAGAGAAGCATTGTTTTGAAAATGGGTTCATTGACTTTATCAGAATGCCATAGGGCTCCATAACACAAAATTGGATAAGAACCCCTGATCTAGGGCAATATGCTTTATCATTTCCCTTTTGTCTTCTTCCAAACCCCCATGTGGTTCACTCCTTCCTAGCAAACTCATTAAGAACACAATAAAAATCAACTTATTTTTATTTGGAGACAAAAGTCAAGATAAAAGTAAGGATGGCAAATAAATAAGGTTTAAAGAGAGCAGGAAGTGCCCAAGGGTAAGCAATGGGAGTGTTTGGTGCAGTGAAGACTAGAGAGAGAGAGGAAGTAGACTGCCTAAATTCCCCAGATCTATCAGTCGGGTAAACAGTAAGCTGCTCTAGAAAGGCAGACTCCTCCTTAAGCAGGTCACTGAGCCAGACAAGGCTCCCAATGCTTGAGATTCCATTCAGCTCAGGAGAGCAGCACCCTTCCCTTCATACTGGGTAAGTACTAGAAGTCTTTTCCACTGCTTAGAACCTCCTGCCCCAATTTTGGCTCTCCTTGCTGTTCACAGATCCTGGCTCTTAGGATTCTTTAGTTCTTCCTTTCAGCTGGGCAAAACCATTCTTCCCATTAACCATCCTGCTGATAGTTACTTTCGTGTTCACACACACACACACACACACACACACACACACGGCATGTGTGTATGTATACGTATTAATATAGCTTTATAGATACACACATCCACATGTATGTATACACACATATAAACAGGTCTTATTTTGCCTGAAATATATTCATATGTACATACAAACAGGCTTGAATGTGTTTATTACACATAAACATCACTATATACATGTATATGTATATATGCAGATCTATATACACATCTACATATATATGCATATACCTCAGGCAAAAAGAGGCATACACATATCACATTACAACATACACATGTATGTTCACTCTATGCATATAGGAATGTATATTTATGCATATATACATATATCTATTATATGTGTCTGAAGGCTATAATTCTATACTAATAATGTTCATGTCCTTTCCTTTTAGAATTACGGTACTTTGAACAGGATGGCAACCTAAGCATCATTAAAAAAAGTCATATATATGTATAGATGTATAGTCACATAAACACACACATATATATATACACACATATATGTGTGTGTGTGTATATATATATCATGATATACTATGAGGATGATATAGAGACTCAGGTTAAGTGATATTCTTGAGGAGATTAAATAGTTCTAGACAGGCCTCTATTCAGAGTCCCAAACTGGCACTGTTAATATTAAAGCCCTAGGAAAATGTACATGAAGTACATAAATAGCAAGCCTTCCTGACCTCAAGAGCTCTCACATGGAAATTCCTTGTACAGTATATACAGTAGACATATTTTTATAAGCTTAGACAGAGTCTGAATTTAGACCAGGGCTTGATGTTAAATATACCCTGTCCCATGGCTTACTGCCAAGGGCACAGCGGATATGCCTGTGAGAGAAACAGAGGTCACAGCTTCATTTAACACTGTCACACAGTGACCTAGAAGACAGGCATTCCCGGCAGTCTCAAAGGCAGCTCTTCTTCCCTGGGGGTTCTGCCACAGGGAACCCTGAGAACAGACCTTGTTTTGCCAGGAGATTGATATATTTTAGCAGTTGTTTTATGGAATGTTCACCCTCATCTTCATCACCAGTATTTATATAATGCTTTAAGATGCGTAATGCACTTTACACATATCTTATCTGATTATCATAATAACCCTAACAAGCAAATGCTATTATTATCCCCACTTTACACAAGAGGAAACCGAAGTATTGAGAAGTTTAGTAAATTGCCCAGTCATAGAGCCAGGACTTCAACTTGGGCCCTCCTGATGGCAGGTCTAGCAAACTATTTAGGGACTATGCCGTCTTGCCTCTCTTCATCTTAAACAGGAAATGGCAACTAGGAAAGTGAGATGAATAACCAAGTTTGGGATACATTTTATATGGAGTACAGTGGAAAGCTTACAGGTTCTGTCTAGTGTCAGAAGACTGGCTTCAAATACCATCAATGATGCTTCCTACCTTCTATTAAAAAAGAATGGTTATTTAAATACTTCAGTGAAAGTAAATAATTGGAATTTACCTAAATTTTCTCATAATTAGTACCCCCTCACCCACCCGAGAAATTCACACAGGCAAGAAGGTCTAAGTCACAGTTCTACAATGACAAGGCATTTTGCTTTTTGAAATGGGGCTAACAAAAGAAATTGGGAGATTTACATTTGTTTTTGTTGGAACTGATTTAGATGAGATGGAAAGCTTCAAGTGATACAGAATGAAGTCTGCTTGTCAAGGAGCAAGGGCAAAAAGAAATAGACAATAATCAGAGAATGGACAATTGTAGGATCACAAGCATCAAGAAATAGAAAGGAATTTACATCACTTAGAGATCACTAAGTCCAATCCATCTTTTTATAGATGAGGCTTTAAGAGGTGAGGTAACTTGCCCAAGGTTATATAGATGGTACCTGGAAGGGTCAAGATTTGAATTCAGACCACCTTAAATGTGTGATTTTACTAACTGAATGAGCCACCAAAGAGTTTTCTGTTTTGAGAAAGGGTAACCATACCAATGAAGACATGGATCCTGGGAAGTACTGAATTAAGGAAGAAAAGTCAAATGCTCTCTCAACATAAACACTTTGTAAATGCTTTTTCAATATAAAATACTTTGCAAATGATCTCTTAATAGAAAATACTTTGCAAATGGCCTCTCCATATAAAATACTTGACTAGATCATGGTATGTGACTTGTTCAGACAGCCTTGGTGCATGTTAAATGATTTTTTCCTGGCCACTTGCAGGTTTTCATCCAATAAACAAATTCAACCAACATTTATGAAGTAATTCTTTTGTGAAAAGCATAGAGTTCCTTGCTGAGATGAATGAGCCATAGTTCCTACTTTCAATGAAATTACAATGAGGTGGATGTTTCTGAGAACTAATTTTACCTCATATGGGTAAACATTTCACTCTTTAGAGGATTTAATTGCCTTAGACTCAGTCAGCCAGCATTGTAGACCCAGGGGCACAGACAACAAATCCAGAGGTGTGTGCAAAATAACCCCTCATAGATCTCAGGTTTGTATGAACATCTCCACCAACTCTGAGCGATGGCATAAGGCAGTGTGAAACAGTGGATAGAAAGCAAGACTTGGCATCAGGAAAACCTGAGTTCAAGTAGCAATAAAAGTCACCAAACTAGATAGGTCTTCATGGTTTGCATTGTGAAGCTTCTCTTACTGTTCCCATCTTACAGACAATGAAAAATAAGGAAGACAGAGGGTCCTTTAACTACTAAATATCTTAGGCTGGATTTGAACTCTGGTCTTTCTGCCTCTTGGTCCAGTTCTCTTTCTATTTACCATTTAATAACTATATGATGATGATCAAGTTGTTTAACTCTTCCCTCCTAGTTTTCCTTGCCTTTTTCATTTTGGATCAGACTTGTGATTACACTTGTGTTGGGAAGTCTGGAGGAAAAAACTCCCTTTACAAATGTAAACAACTTTTGCGATCTCTACTCTTAGTCCCGGGGCACTGAGAGACTCAGGGTGCCAGCCACTTTCTGACAGAGGGGAACTCGACTGTCACCTGGGGCTGGCTTGTGATCTCTAAAATGGGGATTACAGTCCATTTGGCTTTCCTCTGGAGGGCTCAGAAGAGATTATAAAAAGGGTTCTGCCAACCCTAAAGCTCTCTAGAAATATAATCTACCATCAGTCAATTCATGTTAAGTGACTTGCCCACGGTCACACTGCTGATAGAACCCAAGACTTGAATCTGTTTTTCTGATTTTAAGTTCATTGTTCCTGACGTAGGCTCATATGCCCTCTTAATTTAGTATCTTAGGTTTTGTATTATATTTTCTTCCCACTCTTGGTAAACACCATCTAACCCCAAGACAGAAAATTCTCCTTTCTGGAAGGGACAGCAGCAAAAATAGTTCCCAAGAGCACAGATACAAACGGTCCTGCCACTCCAGGGGCAGAGAGCAGAACAGATAAAATGGACAAGGCAGGGATCTGAGGCAATAACCCTCCAGGGCTGATTCCCAAGGATTGTGAAGAACTAGAGAAGACAGAGCCTGGTTCCTCAGAACGGAGGGACGGACATGGAGGTCTTCTAATAGTTTTCCTTAATTCTGTCCTCTAGCCCAATCAATCACACAAATTAACAATACATAATTTTCTTAAAGTACTGTTCATCTTTCACTGCACCATTCAAAAGTCTTCTGTGACCCCTTACTAATTAACAAATAAGTTCCAAACTCCTTATGGTGGCACTTCAGCCTCTGTATGACCAGCCATATATCTCTGTCCTCTCTTTCCCACATCCCCTGTGTCAGAGAGACCTATCTGTTCAGGCTGTTCCCACAACGTTCCATTTGCCCCATCCCTTCTGGGTCTTTGCTCATGCTGGCCCTTGGCCTGCAATGCCCTTGCTCCTTCTCCTCCTGCCCCCTCCCCAAACTCTGTTGAAGTTTTATCTGACTTTCAGAGCTTCCTCCTTCATTAAACTTCCCTGGACACCCTTAGTCAGATATAATCTCTTCTTCCTTTACACTTTGTAAAAATTCACATTACATTCTATTGTTAGCATGTTGTTAGAGAACATACTCTATCTTTTCCAATAAATGGTAATCTACTTAAGGGCAGGACTGAATGTTTTATTTTATATTTGTCTCCCATGGCAGGGTAGGGAAGGGACTAAGCATTTTTAGCACCTACTATGAGCAAGGCACTGTAATAAGTAATTTTTATAATTATTATCTCACTGGATGCTCACAACAACCCTTCAAGGTAGGTGCTCTCTATTTTACATCTAAGCATCTCCATTTTGCAGTCCATAAGCTATAGTCTTTAGATTATAAGATCCTTGATGGCATAAACTATCTTTTGACCCTTCGTATCCCCAGTATTTAGCATAGTTCCTGGAACATAGTAGGTGTTTATTTATTGACTGATGGATTACAGTTGAGAAAATTGAGGCAAATAGAAGTTAAGTGACTTGACCAGGGTCCCATTACTTACGATTTAGTAAATTGCACTCTAGTATGCTGATTGGTTAGCGGGTTTACAGATTAAATTTAGTAAGAACTAGGTAAAATGCTTTTATTGTTCCATATTGTTAGCTGATACTTTTTTTTCTTCCAGCATAGATAGGGAGTGCTTTATGGGATCTAAAGTGCAAATGATATTAAGTATCAATTCATCTAAATGTTTAAGAGATGAAAGTTGATGATGTGCCCTTTGCATTTCAATTCTATAATAGAAATGGAATAGTTAGACAAAAACAGTCAAAATGGCCTGAAACAAAGCTATTACCAGCTTCCTTCACGCTGATCAGAAATAGGGATGGTCTCCTCAAAGTGAACACCAGAATCCTTTCTATTCTGAAACGCCATCAAAGTGCGACAGTATGAATCCTACCAAGCTGGAAAGGTTTTGAAAAAGATCCCAGTCTTAAAACAAATCCAGCTTGAAAAGTCATCTATCATAGAGAGGTTTCAGCCTGTTCCAGGGCAGGGAATAGCCACACCAATAAAACTATGGATGTTTGAAGTACTGGGGCAAGTGTGCTACCATCAGTGTACAGAAAGTACATGTATCTCTCAGATTGACTATATCTTATCCCATCCCTAATGTGGAAAACATTCTTTCCTTTGTCTTTTAAATCGAAGAACTCAGCATCTTTCAACTAAAAGAGGATGAGTCATCTGATAACATAAAAAATTAAACTCTGAACAGTAACATTAACATAAGCAAAGGCAGAGGAGATGTAGGAATAGGAAGACACAGAAAAAGGCTGAAGCCTATGAGATAGAGGAAGACAATGGCTAGTCTTTAACCTTCCTCTTGAATTATTAAGAAGCCAAATTGCTTCTCACACAAACATGTAAACAGCAATTTCACTATAAAGTGTAGCTGTCCAGTTTCTGTTTAAGTCCTGATTTCTAAATCTCAAATTTTGGATTTTATACATGGTACTTCGATTGTCACTTTGTGGCACAGCTCAACTGGACCATGAATTCTATACTAGGAGCACAGCAGTAAAGAATATGAAGTGATGCTGACATAGATAGCCTCCTGGCTTTCTTCAGCAGAGGTTATCACCAGATCACATCTGTACAATCAAGATTTGTAATAGTATGAGCTCCTGTGTGGATATCTATGTGACAGATGCCCTTATATATAATATGTACATACATATCTATGTGATAATACAAGGTTTACAGAGTGCTTTATTTTCATACACACACACACACACACACACACCTGTAGAGTTATGTTATTATTCTCAGCAGACACAGGAAGAAACTGAAGCTTCTAGACAAGAGATACTTTGTCCAAGGTTATACAGGTGGCACAGTGGCTACAGCATTGGGCCCAGAGTCAGAAAGATCTGAGTTCAAATCCAAACTTAGACACTTATTAGCTGCGTGACCCTGGGCAAGTCACTTAACTGTTTGCCTCAAGTTTCTCATCCATAAAATGAACTGGAGAAGGAAATGGTAAACCACTCCAGTAACTTTGCCAAGAAAACTCTAAATGGGGCCATGAAGAGTTGGACAGAACTGAAAAATCACTGACCAGTCACAGAGACAGACAATAAGATTTGTCTCCAGGCCTTATGACTTCAAATCCAGCATTCTTTTCCCTATACAACTTTTATATCCATTTGAAAAAAAAAAGTAACAAAAAAATCAAATAACTAAAAAGGGGAGTCTAAGAATTGACTGGAAGGATTCATTCTCCAAGTGGATTATCAACCTTAATATGGCTTTCTCCTTCAGGGCATTGGGTTTTTGGGGACCACTTTAAAGGTCAGGAACCAGAGGACTGCATGCCTTCTAGGCATCATTTCTTTTCTATTGCCATTCCCCAAATGTTTTAGGTTTTATGAGAGTCAGCTAGGTAAGCTCCTGGAAAAAGGCCAGGGTACAGGCACATGAGGACAAGAACTTCCTTGCCAGGTGAGAGGGCTCACCAAGACCACTGAGACTTTCTCACTCAATTAGAAGCAGTTCTGTGTTGTTGCTTCCTGAAAATGCCTCTCCTTCTGGAATCGGCATTTTTGGAAAGGACCAAATAGTTTCCAAAGCCTGCAACAAGGGCTTAAAAAGCAAACGAGAGCAGCTTTCTTTCCTGAAACTCCAAATGAGGAATGTGACCACTGCAGAAATACTTAAGACTGTACATGCAGAATGTGTTTCAATCTTGGCACTTGGTGGGTGTTTGGAAATCAAATGACAGGGACAGACTTCAGCTGCCTAAATAATTATAGTCATTAGAGTCACTCTGGGTTTTTGAATAGCCCCATTTGCTTATTGGCGATAAATAAACACCCACCTAGAAACTAATTCCTTCTAATGGATGGACATCCATATTACAAATAATTTAACATAAGATTAGGGCATGGTGGTTACAGAAAGAAGCAATAACTATGAGAGGTAGTATGCAGAAGCTGAAAAGTAATGGAACCCTACCTGTAACAGGTGTGACTATGGGCAGGTCACAAACTCCATGACCCTCAGTTTTACCAACTGTAAAATCAGCATAATAATATATTAAGTACCTTGATCAAAGAATTGGGAGGATCAAATAAAAATTGGTGTGTGCATACATACACACACACACATGGAAACACATACATACATCTATGTGTATACATGTATGTATGTATTTGTGTGTGCTTTCTAAATTCCAAGGTCCTTTATAAATGTCAATTTTGATGACTACTGTCTTTAATAGCTGACACAATTTTTCTGTTTTACCATGGGCAAGGCATTTAAGCTTCTAATTCACCAAACATCTCTCTAAGACTGAAAATTCCAGAGGAACTGCTAAGCTGATCTGCATTACTAGAGACTGTTTCTAAGGGGAATCACTTCCTTCCCACAACAAAACACCTATACATAGGCTTTAAAATCACAGCGTTAGATATTAAAACAAACAACCAAAAAAAAACCATGTCAATGGAAAGGAGATAATAAATAAAATGAGAAATGATTGAACCCAATAACAAAACATTCATTAAACCCAAGAAGATAAATAACTTGGTCAAAGGAATTCCTTTTTAACAGGAATTGCCAGAAATACTGGAAAGTAGCTGGGTCCAAAACAAAGATAAAAATAAACCAGGTTTAATCAGGTCCTTTACACCATAAGATATTAAATTTGAAATGAATTTTCAGCTCAATTTTTAAAAATCATAAAGAAACTAGATGGATATTTATAGAGTTATTTTTCATGCCTATGTCTATAAGAGAATTACTAACTAGGAAATGGACAGAGGAGATCACAGAAGAGAAAATAGACAATTTCTGTTACACAAAGTTAAAATTTATTTTGCATGCACTAAATCAATGAAGCACGGATAAGAAGGGATACAGAGAGCCTAAGAAAAATGTGTGTGTATGTGTGTGTACACTCAGAGAGAGAAATGTCTAATATTGAGCACACTCACATATGTACTATATATGTGTGTATATATGGGTACATAAAATTAATATTTTATTAATGATAAATATAATATTAATAATATTTTCTGTCATTGATATCCTTGGGGAGATATATATATCTATATATCTATATCTTGAAGTGTTATTCTTAATCACCTCATTATTTTGTGAAGCAACATTGATTTTGGTCTTTGACAAACTAGACAGTAATAGGTTCAAATACAGGTTCTGCCATCAGTTGTGTGAATGTGGCCAAGACACTTCTCTCTTTGGGGTTAGCTCATCTATAAATGAAAGCATTGAAAGAGAGAATCCTGAGGGTCTTACTTAGCTCCCAACCCTAGGATACAATAACTACTCTGGGTTTCATAGCCCTTATATGTGAAATGAAAGAGAACACTGAAATAGGGTATCTTTTAAAGTTTCTACCATTTGGCATTCTGTGATTCAGACTTTTTTTCCCATAGGTTCAATATGCCTTTATGCTTTAACTGGAAATGTCAAAAAAAAAAAGTGCTGGTTGAAGCAGACTCTAGTGTAAAATTCAAAACTTGTAAAAATCCAGGCATATTTATGGAGATCTAATCCCTGTTACTTAATTAATAAATGTTAATGAAATCCCATTGGTCTAGCTGCTTTCAGATATATGGCTTTGATGGCTCTTTCTTGAGTACAAAGAGTTTACCTTTAATAACTCTAGGAAGGAAATTAATTTGCAGCAAAATGTAACAAAGAGTTGCCAAAAAGGAATTCTTCTGTTGTTATCTAAAGTTTAACCAATCCACCACGCACTTTTAATCTTGATTTCTTTTAGTATATGAGATATAGTTCTATCTTCATCTCTATCTTAAATCAGTATTTTCTATGACATATAATGTTATATAATGACCTTAAAAACATACTTTTAAAATAGTGCAGTGAAAAGAGTGATAACTCTGGAATTTGAGACTCCAGTACAAATTCTGCCTCTGAGCCTTAATATTTGTGTGACTCTGACCAAGTCAGATAGCCTCCCTGGACCTCATTTTCTTCATTTGTAAAATGAAGGGATTGTACTAAATGGCCTCTGAGGTCTTTCCCATTTCTACATCCATGACACTGAAAATTATGGAACAAAAGGCTGAAACCTATCTAATGAAAAAATAACTTTACTTATTAATAACATTAATAGCTTAGATTTATATAGTGCTTTAAAATTTGCTAGTTATTATTATTACTATTAACCATTTTGTAAAACTTGAGATCTTTGAAAAAAATCACTGAAGTTTCAGGAAATTCAAATCTCCACAAAATCTTCTGACCTGACTATTTTCTGAAGTGCAAAAAAAAAAAAAAATTAATCATGCAGGCACACCACTGAGAAATCCTGTTTCACATCAAAAGATGACAATTACTATGCCATCAAAATGAACCCCCAAAATGATACTTTGGAATCTGAGGTTATTAGAATGGACAAGAGTTCTAAAGACACCCTTTATTCACCACAGAGGCACTTCTCTGGGTCTTGATCTTTCTTTTGTAAAATGAGGTGTCAGACTAGATCTTTCTGGCTCTAAATCCTCTGAGGTGTGATCTGTGTGTAGGATGAAATAAAAAAAAAAAACATTAGGAGATAGGTAGTATACAACCCCACACAGTCTGAAAGGAATCATTAACATAAATGAACAGTGGTGTGTGGGTGTCTTTGAGTATCATCAAGAAACAAAGAAGTGCTAGTCAACTGTGTTTTGCCTTCTGCAAAAAAAGGAATTAAAAGAATAGAAGAATGTACCCTTTGGTCCCATAGAAAGGTCAGCCCAGCATGGTGCTTTCAGTCAATGTACCTTATAAAACACAAGAGAACTCTCTACTGTTCCATTCATTTTCCAATTAGTAGGTCACTGAACTATGCTGGAAATGATCTAACATAAACTGCTGTGAAACATGAGAAATTTTAGTTTTTCACTAGGTGTCTTATGAATACTTTAATTCTAGAGTTGACCTTGACTTTAATTAGCATTAATGCTGAAAAAATTTTCAAGGATAAATGTGTATATTGATATATGTGTAACTTCAATATCTAAAGTACCAGACACAGATCTCTGAAGTGGTTAGAAGTATTTCTTTTTAAGTTCTACTCACCCCCTTCCTATTTGGAATATTGGCTGAAAAATGTTTGTAATAATTTAATGTACATATTATCATTTAAGTCACTATGATGATACAAATGAACAAACTCAAATACAGACTAAGAAATGGTTTTAGGGAAGTCATATTCTTGGGATGGACTTAAAAAACATAAAAGCTCTTTATTAAACCACAAGCATATTTCTAGTGCTACAGACTATCAGAGGGGGAAAAAGGCTCCGGTAGCATTTTCCATTTATTTCACAATCAGTAGGATGTACTTTATTTAATTTAAGAGAAGAGAGTCTAATCTGAGTCATAGGACCTTGCACAAGTCACTTCATTTCTCTATGTTTCAGCTTCCTCATGTGTAAAATAATGGTGTCGGGCTAAATGATCTCTTTATTTTTTGTTTGTTTGGTTTAAGATTTTTTAAATAAATTTATTTATTTAATTTTAGTTTTCAACATTCACTTCCATAAGATTTTGAGTTCCAAATTTTCTCCCCATTTCTCCCCTCCCCTAACCCCGAGATGCCATGTAATCTGATACAGGCTCTACACATATTATTCCTATTAAACCTATTTTTATATTAGTCATGTTGTAAAGAAGAATTAGAGTAACTGGGAGGAAACACGAGAAAGAAGAAACAAAAATACATACATACATATATTTGTATATATATATATATACATATATATACATACATACACATACATACATATATGGAGAGAAAAAGAGTATAGTACAGTATGCTTCAAGAGTATGTTTCAATCTGGATTCAAACTCCATAGTTCTTTTTCTAGATGTGGACAACATTTTCCATCATGAGTCTTTTGGAGTTGTAAATGATCTCTTTAAAATAAGCATTTTTTTTTATGTTCTACAGTACTTGAAAGGCTTTCAGCATAGTCTTCAGTGCCTCCAACTTCAAATCAAAATTCTCCATTTGGCATTCAAAGCCCTTCATAACATAGCCCTCCTCCAACCTTCTCAGTCCTCCTCCATCTAATGAATGATTTTTTGATAGAATGGTGCTAGCTCTTCTATGAGGAACATACTCCATCTCTCAGCTCCAGGGATTTTCTCTGGCTGTCACCCAAGCCTGGAATGCTTTTCCTCCTCTGCTCTCACTACTGACTTCCCTGGCTTTCTTTAAGTCCCAACTAAAATCCCATCTTTTACTGGAAGCCTTACCCAGACCTCTTAATCTTGTGCCTTGCTTCTACTATATGTATATGCACAAATTACCCTTCATTCTTAAAAGAGGACCAAAATGACATCACTATGCTAGAGTCAAGTTTCAATGTATCCAACTGTGACTGATCAGACCAATACAGCTGGGAATGTTCTACCACAGGTCAGGAACAAATAGTCCATGTGAACATTTGGGGTGGATACTTCAATTCTGCACATCCTGTGTTTCCTCTGAGCTGTCTCAACTCTGCTTTGCTCATAGAGCACAGTACCTTCTTTGCTGTGGACATGCCATTCTGAGCAGTCCTGTGCCAGTGTCTTCCATGTAACAAATGAATTCCAAAGTTCTTTTTTTTTTTTGCTTTTTGGAGGGGGGAAAGCTGGGCAATTGGGGTCAAGTGACTTGCCCAAGGTCACACTGGCTATCAAATGTTAAGTGTCTGAGGTCATATTTGAACTCAGGTCCTCTTGAATCCAGGGCCAGTGCTCTATTCACTGCACCACCTAGCCACCCCCAATTCCAAAGTTCTTAAGAGAGACCTTGAGAGTGCCCTTATATCACTTCCTCTGGCCGCCATGTGAATACTTGCCCTCTGTGAGTTCTCCATAAAATAGTCTTTTTGGCAAGTACACATTTTACATTCGAACAATGTGGCCAGCCTATTGGAGTTGTGCTTTCTGAAGCAGTGTTTGAATGCTTGGCAGTTTAATTCAGTAAGGACCTCAGTATCTGGTAACTTATTTTGTCAGGTGATCTTCAGAATCTTCCTAAGACAATTCAAATGGAAATGACTCAGTTTCCTGGAATGGCCCTGGTGTACTCTCCACGTTTCACAGGCACACAACAATGAGGTCAGCACCATGGCTCTGTCCCATACTTTCCTTTGGAGCCTCCCAAACACTGTTACCTCTGGCAATGCCTGTGTCAACCTCATTATCAATGTGTTGATATCAATATTACTGAAAAATACACTACCAAGGTAAGTGAACTTATCCACAGCATTCAGAACTTCTCCATTTGCAGTAACTAATGGTTCCACATATGGATGGTATATTGGTGGCTGACGGAGCACCTGTGTTTTCTGGATGTTAATTGTTAGGCCAAAATTAGCACAAGCAGCAGAGAATTGATTCATACTTTCTTGCACCTCAGCTTCAAAGGCTGCTATTGAGTGCACAATCATCTGCAAACAGAAAATCATATACTCCCTCTACATTAGTCTTGGCTTATAGCCTTTTCAAGTCGAAGAATTTACAAAAGTGTGGTGTTTGACCTTGAAGCCATGTTTATCCTCATTGAATGCATTTGACATGCATGTATGTATATACACATACATATATGTATATATGTAGGTGTGTATGTATGTATGTATATATAAAACACTGGCTTTGTAAATATCTGTTCATAAATATTTATTTGCCTCCCCCATTGGACTGTAACCTCCTTAATGGCAGGGTCTCTTTTTTTCCTCCTTTTGTAGCCCAAGTACTTAGCATAGCACCTGGCACATAGGCATATGATGAATGTTTAATGATTGATTAATTAGTTCAGGGGACAAATTGTGTCTATTTTCTGATCAATGATCTAGTTAACTATGGAGAATGAGGCTCATCACCAGAAGGTTGGCCCCTTGTTAGTATATTCTTTAATTGTAGCATGCCATGAAAAAGGATATTTAAGACCATCTTAAATTCTGGGTTCTCTAATTCTGCTTCTTTGGTGATGTGGCAGAACTGAAGAAAAGGAGGGAAGAGGGGAACACAAACCATAACTTTTAGACTATCAATTGACTAATGGAGTAGTTTACATGACTAAGTCAACCACATACTCTTGGAGGAAATGAATCATACCAATGATGGCATTCTCAAAAGACAAAAGAATGCTGAAGCAAAAAGGGAAGGAAATTACAACTCTTCCTTGGATAAATATTACAGAATCACAAAATCTTTGAGTTGGGAGGCAGCCCAGCAATCATCTAGTTCAATCCATACCCTCTACACCATTCCTAATAAGTATTTATTTGTTTGCAGACCTTGACTGAAAGAGAAACTACCCTCTTAAACAATTCATTCCATTCCTATGTGGCTTTGTTAGGGAATTTTGCGACTTCCATTGTTCCTAGGTGTGAAGGCTGAGACAAAACAGAGAATATCTAATCTTCATGTTGTATGACAGCATTTTAAGTACATGAAAAAAAGCTACCATGTTCCTTCTCTCCTCACCCTTCTCTGACTGAGCATCTCTTGTTCTTTCCACCAGTTTTTTTATATGGCAAAGATTTCAAGATCTTTTGCCATTCTTTTTTCTTTTTCTCCAGCATTCTCCAGTTCATGAGGGTCTTTCCTACACTCAGATGACCAGATTTTAACACAATATTCCAGATTATACTTCCTAGTATGACACAGAGTATAACAGACTCTCCTTAATCCTGGAAGCTATGCCTCATTTAATACAGCTCAAGACTGCAGTAGCTTTTTTGGATGGTCTACCATGCTTTGACTTATATTGAGCATACAGTACCTATCACCCTTCTCCTGATTTTTTTTTTCAAATAAACCACCATCAAACCACCATCAAACCTTCCTGATACTGCACTAGGAAAGTTTATTTCTTGAACCCAAGTATAAGACTTTTCATGTATTACTAGAAAATGTCATCTGATTAGATTCAGTTCATTGTTCTAACATGGAAATGCTTTGGTTAGAGGTTGACTGTCAGCCAGTGTGGGAGCTGCCATTCTTCCTTGCTTATGTCCTCTACAAATTTGATAAGGATACCATTTATGCCTTTATTTCAAATCGTTAACAAAAATGTTAAACAGCATCTTTGGAACACAGTTCCTTAGTGCACTCTACTGGGGAACCCTTCCGACAAGACACTGAGATATAAGTGATTACTTGATAATTATTGAATTGAATTATTGAAATGATTATTTGAAGTCATCCATTTGGCCAGTTCTGTTCCTTTCAATTATACTATTATCTAGCCCTTATCTTTCTGTCTTCTTTCATAGGAATATCATGACCTACTTTCAAACAATTTGCTAAAATCTGGTAAATGAAATTTGTACTATTTTCCTAGTATAACATTGCTCTCCAGACAATTCCCATTTTCCCTACTCAATGGAATTGTTTCTTTCTATGTCTTCAGAATTTCATTCTCAATAGTTTCTCTTTCTTTCTGGACTGACTTCCATTGTATAATTTTAGTCTAGAGAATCCCACCCACTTTTCCTCTGACTTGACTGAAATATGATCTTCCAAATTCTAGTGTATATACCTAACCTAATAATCTTCTCCTTTTCTATCACAAACTTGAAGTAGAAGTGGTCATTTTTTTCTTAAAGTTTTCATAATTTCTGAATCCAATCAGATTTAGATTAGAATTCTTCTTTGCTATTCCAAAATAACAATTAATAGTTTTATGGCACCCTTTTCTACTACAGTGTTTATGATGACTATTTATGAAAATTCCACCATGAAGAGAATTGTACCTTATGTTCTTAAATCTGCTGTAAGAAATGAGAAGGTAGAGAAATTCTATGTATGATAAGATAAGACTCAACAAATTAAATTTATTTAGATTTTAGTCCTCAATGACATCCATGCAAAAGTAGACATAAGGAGGACAAAGAGAAAAAAACCCAAAAAACAAACCTTCATTCCTGAGTAAGAAATAAAAGAAACTAAAGACTCATGGAAGATAGAAATATCTAATGCCCATATATCAAAATCATTTTCTTCAAGCAAAGAGTCAGGAATGGGATATACCAAATAACATTTTGAAAATGAAATGATATAATTTGAAAGGCAAAAAATAACTCAGTTCCTACACGAAAGTAATTTCCAAAAGTTTTCCATGTATAGTCAAATCTTTAGATCTTATCAAAGAAAACATAACATACAATTAAAGCAACTCCAAACATACCTCTTTAAACCACCTATCAATGCCCCAAAATGTGAAATAGACAAATGAACAGATATCTATATAAGCTATAACATTTCCTAAAGAAGTTTAACTGACAGAAGTAAATCACTACAATCATAGGACCAAAAAAAATCTAAAAACTATTTTAGCCAACAAAGACTTGATAACCTTGTTAAACTGAGGGAAGAGATAGCAAAGGTAATACCAGTTGTCTCAGAAAATAGTAAGCAGCAGTGTAGGGCAAAATAAGTTTACAGAAAGTTTGGAATAAGAAACAAGAAAGCAGGGCATCCTTTGAAAATTTATGTATTGAAACTAGAAGGCCAATATCACAACAAAAATATTAAATATCTGTTAAGATTACTATAATACACCTGTTTCTCCAACAATGACAGTGGAGTCACCATATTGGGGGATTACAGACCACAATATACTTTATGAAGATGACACAAAGCTAAATACAAGAATAACAGCTGGACTATATGAAGTTTGAAAAGTGGAAGACCATACCGCATATGATTCATTTTGAGAATCATGACAATATACTCTAAAACAGCATAGGATCCAAGACACTTGGGAGAAAAAGTAACTGAAATAATATCAATAACTGTGAAACCCTATGTTTGCTTTTTCATATCTAGAAAATTTTATACTAATTTATATTTATATTAAGGTTATACTTAAAGGAAGGTAGAAGGAAAAAGGCAGGCTCTTACAAATGACATTCTATAGCAGATCACAAATTGGCAGTCACACAATTGACTGAAAGACACAGAGAATGTAGGATCCCACATTTATTTATTGAATACTAGGGGTAAATCACACTAAAGTCAGCATGGGATAGTGAATAAAGAGCAGCCCTACGAGCAAAGCAAATATAGGTTAATATTCTGCCTCTGAAACATACTGGCTGTGAAACCTAGTACAAGTCATTTAATTCCTCAGTGTTCTAGGCTACTCTTTAAGACCATAAATTGCAGAGGAAGCATTCACCTGAATTGTTAAAGGGAGTTTCCTCACTTTGGAGTGCTCTATATTAATGAAATTACAAGTCAAGTCTTAAGATACTTCTATCTTTTTTTTGCCTTTTTTGGAGGGCAATTGTGGTTAAGTAACTTGCCCAACATTACACAGCTAGTTTTTTTGTGTGGGTGTTACATGTCTGAGACTGGAACCAAACTCGGGTCCTCCTGACTCTGGGGCCAGCGCTTTACTCACTGTGCCACCTAGCCGCCCCATCCTATTTTTTTTTAAATAGAACAAAATGTTACTTTAAAGATTTTTTTTCCATCAGGTGTTTCCCATGCATGAATCACACATAAGAATAGAGAGAACCAGAATCAAAATCCTTTGATTACTAATTTTAAAAGAGTAGACCTTAGGTTCACAGCTCTAGGGACCTCAGAGGTTATCAAGTCTAACTGCTCATTTTACAGTTGAGGAAACTGAGGTCCAGGATTTTAAATTCCATGTAACACAAATGGAAGTAAGCATCCCAGGCTTGTTTTTAAACCCATGCCTTCTGACTCTAGAGTTAGTATTCCTTTCTGTTTACCATTCTTCCTATGAATATTTGGATGTCAGAGGCAGTGACTATCAGCTTTTTCATTCTTTTTACATAATTCTCAGGTAAGAAGTGGAAGAATGTATTACTTGGGTAAGTCATGAAAATTATATTCCATCTTTGCCAAAGTTCTAATCAAATAATGAACATTTACTGAGCATCTAATATGAATAAGGTGTTGGATGGTCTAGATAAAAGATTATATTAAAAGGGCTAAGACAAGGAAACCTGGAGTGTGGGGAGAGAAAGTAAAAATGCACAATAACTTAAGCACTGGTTAAATAATAGTTCAAAGCAACAACTTGAGGTAGGTCACCAAAAATATGCAATTTAATTAAAAAAGAGGGTACTAGAAATAATTCTACAGAAGTTCAAAGAAGAGAAAAGTTGTTGTATGTTAAGAACGTTTTATAGTTGGGTGGTGGTTTGAACTGGGCTGAACTTATACAAGTGAGAAGTAAGGAGGGTCAAAAGGCATGTGATGCCTAGTAATTTTGTGTATGATTCCAAGTTGCTTTCCAGAATGGCTGTATCCATTCACAGGTTAGTTATGCATCAATGTGCCAATTTTCTCACATCCCCTCCAATATTTAACATCTTTCCTTTTCATCATCTTTATCCCTGTGATAGGTATTAGGTGGAATCTCAGAATTAATTTAATTTGCATTTCTATAATTGGTAGTAATTTAGAGCACTTTTTCATATGGCTATAGATAGGCTGAATTTCTTCTATTGAGGATTAACTGTTCATATGCTTAGACTGACGCAGAAGATAGTGCTGGACCTGGACGAAGGGAGAGTTCAAATCTGGCCTCAGACACTTGCTACATGTGTGGATCTGAACAAGTGACTTAAGGTCTGTTTGCCTTAATCCACTGGAGAAGGAAATGGCAAACTACTCCCATATCTTTGCCAAGAAAACCCCATGGACAGTACTGTTCACTGGGTCATGAAGAATCAGAAACAACTGAATAACCAAATAATATCCTTAAAACATTTAGCGGTTGATTTCTCATTATTAGTTCATTCTCATAAACTTCAATCAGTTCCTTATGTATCTTAGAAATGTAATTTTTATAACAACAATTTGCTGTGAAGATTTTCCCTTTGATCTTAGCTTTATTCGATTTGTCTACACAAAACCTTTATAATTTATGTCATGAAGATGACCACTTGATCTTTTGTGATCCTCTCTATCCCTTGTTTGGTAATGAACTTTTCTTCCATCCATTATAGGTATTTGCCCCATGTTTCTCTAATTTGTTTATTATATGACCTTTTGCATTTAGGTCATGCATCCATTTGGAACTTATCTTAGTATATGTAAGGTGTGAGGTATTGTTCTAAATCAAATTTCTTCCACACTGATGTCTGATTTTCTCAGCAGTTTTTATGTGGTGATTGCTTATCCCAGTAGCTAGGGTCTTTGTGTTGGTCAAAATATTAGGTTGCTCAGATTCATTTGCCTCTGTATGTTGTATACAAATTTCGTCCCAAAGATTAATTTCTCTATATTTTAATCAGAACCAAATTATTAGGTTTTGTAGTACAGTCTGAAATCTGAAATCATTTGATACAATGACTACACATGATTCTAGAGGAACAATGATGAAACACACTACCTACCTCCTGACACACACATCTATGCATATATTACAGTAGAAAAATCTTAGGAGTTAGAAATATATCTATATATGCATACACACACACACAGAGAATGAGTAAGTATATAACCAAGGCAATGTTTTGCTTGACTGGACATTTTTGTTAGAAGGGTTTTGTTTTCTGTTTTATATCCTGATGGAGTGGGTTTGGGAGGGAGAGAGTATAAATTTTGATTCATGAAAGAAATTTTCAAATAGTCGGTGTTTTGGGGGGGGGAGTTGCTACAGATATAGAATGCTACATTCATTTTCAGAAGAGGTCACTGTACTGTTAGTTTTGCTAATTTTTGTTGTTGTTGCTGTTGTTACAAGAGAGCTCTCATGGAGTGGGGATCATTTGGAAATGTTTGCAATGTTTTTGTCAAAATAAAACATATCAATAAAAAATATAAAAACAGTAGTAAGGAAGGCAGTCAAGGTTTAGAGAAGATAGTATACATAAACAGCAAAGAAGTAGAAAAGTATAGGACTTGTTTTGAGGTACAGTAAGCAAATTGATCTAAAATTTGGGAAGATGAATAACAGTATCATTAATAGAACAATATAAGTAAGGAGGAGACTTTTCTTAGTATTTTATTTTAGACAAGTTGAGTTTGAGACAAAGATAGAATATCTCTGAATCATTGTCCAGTAGGCTATTAGAAATTTGAGGGACTTGTTGTGATAGTAATGGCAATTAAAGATTCCCCTGTATTGGCTTGGTTTTCAAATTGATTGTATTAAAACCCAGAGTTTGTTAATCCCACCTGTGGGATGGGCTTGTTGATGTGAAAAGAAAGTCCTGAAGTGGGAGGAGCTGGTGATGTAGATTTGGAGAGACAAGAGAGAGGCGGAAGTTCTTTTTGGAAGCAGCACCTCGTGGAGAGGGAGAGACTAAGAGATTGCTGGTGGCCGCTTTGAATTGCCCTGGACTTTTGAGACCTGCCCCCTGAGCTGCCAAGGACTGAGGAGACATGGCTGTTTTGCTGGTACTTTGTCTGTCTGTTTTGATGTTATTTTGCCAGATTTGTCCACGGGTGAAAGACTGTCCTGTTGAAGAAGTCCTGGAACCTGGCATTTGGTTAAGAAGGCCTGAGACTGTCCTGCAGACAGAGAGTGAATACTGTCCACTGGTGAGGGACAGTACTGAGAGTGAATACTGTCCACTGGTGAGGGACAGTACTGTTGTTGCAGGGGTCTGGAGACTGTCCGGCAGACAGAATGAATACTGTCCACTGGTGAAGGACAGTGCTGTTGTTGCAGGGGTCTGGGAGCCTTTCTGTTGGTTCAGAAGCCCTGAAGAAGGATTTTCTTGTTGTATGTTTACAGAAATCCTGGGAGAGGGCTTTGCTAATGTGTTCAGGGGTTCTAGGACTGTTCTACAGACAGAGGATAAATTCATGAAGGGACTGGCAATGTATCTTATGGCCTTGCTAAGCCTTGTCTCTCCAGGAACTAAGATTGCTGAGAACTTGCCTCGTGTCAAGATGAAGAAAAGACCTCCATTTGGGTATTAAGTGCTGTGTTTAAACTTGATGTAACTCTGGGGTAGATTCAATTGTGATCCAGGGGTGGGGAACTTTTGACCTTTTTGTGTTCTATGGTTGAGCAAATGAATGTATTTTACTTATGTTTGGAAACTAATCTCCATTTGAGAAGAGGGGCTTTGTGGTGGACTTAATTAAGGTATAGCCTAGGGGTGGAGAAGTATTTGGAACGGAGACTTTGTAATTGATTGAATGATTGGAAAGTCCTGGGGTGGGGTAGGCCTTGGAGATGATTTAATCACACTTAGTAAATGCTGTATTTTGAATGATGTCATGTTTTGATCTTCTCTGTTCTGGGTTTGTTACTGAATAAAATAGAGAGCACCTATGCTGGTATTTTGAACCTGGGAAGTTGCCTTTGCTTGGTATTACATTACACTTGTTTAGGACTAGAAATATATATTTGGAAGCCTTCCTCATAGAAGTGATATCTGAAAGCAAGGGAAGGGAGGCAAAGAGAGAGAGAGAGAGAGAGAGAGAGAGAGAGAGAGAGAGCATAAGACCAAAGATAACAGTGAAGAATACCATTTAGGTTAGGGAGTGGGAGATAGAATTTTTTTCCAGTCATTTTTCAGTTGTTTGACTCTTCATGAGCCTATTTGAGGTTCTCTTGGCAAAGACTAGAGTGTTTGCTATGTCCTTCTCAAGCTCATTTTACAGATGAAGAATTGAATCAAACAGGGTTAAGTGACTTGCCCAGGGTCACACAGCTAGAAGTACCTGACGTCAATTTTGAACTCATGAAGATGAATTTTCCTGACTCCAGGCCCAGGGTACCAGCTGGCTTCCCCACTGGATCAGGGAGAGTGAATAGGAGAGGTCAACTAGAAGGAAGGAGAACAAGTATTGCCTAACATTGTGAAAGCCTAAAGGGTCGGGATTAAGA
This sequence comes from Petaurus breviceps papuanus, assembly GCF_028583685.1. Lineage (NCBI taxonomy): Eukaryota > Metazoa > Chordata > Mammalia > Diprotodontia > Petauridae > Petaurus > Petaurus breviceps. The sequence continues at coordinate 41,873,632 of NW_027185655.1, forward strand.
ATCAATGAAGAAGCTTTTAGAGAAAGGGGAGAATAAAACAGTAAGAGTGATAGCTACCAAGAAATGTGAGGAGATATTATTTAGAAGTTGGAGTGAACTACTGAGGTCAAACACTACCAAGAGTTCAGGAGTTCTCATTGTATTCAGACACCCTCAAGATGATTGCTGGCCTTCTAAAGACAGACAAATGAATAATGGATTTCCAAGGATTTAAATGCTAGGAACTCACCCAAGTGTGACTGATTTCTTCTTTCTGGGTTTTATTCTGTCCTAACCTAACACTATTTATAAATTGCCATGGTGCTAAAAAGACAGACAATGGGTAAAGATGTGGTGTCAGTATAGGAAATAGGTGAAATATTGGACTGACTCCTGTCTACGATTTTAAAAATATGAAAAATTCCATTCCCTCTCACCACCACCACATGTCACCTATCAGCCTGGTGTAGTGTCTAAAGTTCCCACTATCAAAATATCTTCTAAGTCAAGGCATTGTCTCTAATGTCTTCGAATGCTAGAATGAAAATATGTTTCATTGAAAAGATAGCATGTTACTCTGTTGGTACCCATTATCAGAAGAGTTTGCTGACAGAATGGTATGAAGGACAGGTAAATTTAGATGAATGAAAAAGGAACCCAGGAATGGTGGTACATGTCTATAGTCCATGGGAGGGATTTAACCTTCTATAACCCATCTGAGGGAGGCAGAGGCTGCTGTATCATTTGAGTTTGTGATTACTGAGCTAGAGTAGCCAACCGGGTGTCCATAGTGAGTCCAGCACACATATGATGAACTTCCTCTCATGAGCAGAGGGCCTCCAGAATGCTTTAAAAAAGGTGACCCTGCCTGGGTCAAGACATAGACTGACTAGTATTGGAACTGGGCTCAAGAGTGACCATTATGTTTCCTGCAGCACAGGCCTTGTTAAGGCACATAGAGCTTAAGATAAAGGACAATATTAGGTTCTTGGTGCTTGGGAAGAGCATCATACTGTTATATATGGGGGACAAGGGGAGAGAAATAAAGATAAATTTCACTGAATTCAGAATTTTTTCTTGGGCATACTGTGATTAGGTAAAGATTACAAATTCTAGGCTATTTTTTGTGAAGCTGTTTTTTACTTTGTAAAGCTGTTTCCATTTTTTTTCTTTTAATCTATCGTTTGCATGGAGCCCCAGCTCTACTGGGAAGAACGAAGTAAGAATGGAATGGTTGCATCTATGTGCTTTGAACTCAACCAAGGTATTTATCAGTCAAAGAAATAGAAATGGCAATGTATAGAATCTATATTGTGTATCCAGAGGGCAAAAAAAATTACTGTTTTGCCTTTCAGAAATGGAATAATCATCTGAAGGAGAATTGGTGGACCTTTAAAAATAGTACTTCTCATTATGTTCATACAATTCAAAAGTCCACAGAAAGAATGTATAAGTAAAATACTGCCAAAGCCATCATCACAGGGACAAGCCCAAAGAACACTCATTCTTTAGGAATTCAGGGACTTTCATCTTTGTTATAATACTTGCTTCAGTAAAAATCATTTCAAAGGTGGAATTAAGGCCCTTCTTTGCAGCTAATAATATTTAACCTAAGTGTGCTGAGTCGGGGCATATGAGACTTTGTAACATCTGCTTTGCTTCCTATTTTCTATGGTCTCACACCATTGCAGTCAATCTCTTTTGAGGAATTTAATTGACATCCTTATATTATCTCAGTGCCTGTAAGAGTTCTTTCTCCTTGTCGTTTCTAAAGTGGTATGTTCTATTAGACCTTACAATCAGTGAATTTTGGAGATTACCTTCAGTGTATTGTATTTGACTTCACAATCAGTGAATTTTAGAGATTATCTTCTGTTTAGAGAGATGGGGAAAATGAAACCCAGCTAGGTGGCACTATGGATAAAGATGAACTTCAAATAAGAAACATACATCCTTTTGACCCTGGGCAGGTCACTTACCCTCTGACTGCCTCAATTTCCTCACCTGTAAGACAAGGATAATAATACCATCTATCTCCTAGGGCTTTGGGGAAGAAAATATTTGTTTTGCAAACTCTAAAGTACTACATAAATGCTAGCTAGTATTAGTGAATGATACGTCATCTATCACAGACTAGTTAGAGACATTGATTCAAGTCACAGGATCATGAGATTTTGAGATGGAAGAGACAGTAGGAGCCATCTAGGTCAGACTCTGCATTGTATAAATGAGGCAGCTGAGGTGGTCGCTCAAGGTCCCAAAGGGAGTACTAGCATTTCACGTCAGGCATGTTTGACTACAAATTCGAAGTTCACTTCATTGTCTTCTGTTCAAAATTTTGCTATTAAAAGCCTTCAAAGGGTCAGGTACCATGTCAGGAGCCAGGGATACAACAAAAATGAAAGCAGTTCCTGCCCTCAAGCTTACATTCTGGGGGGTTGAGGAAGAGGGAAGAAAGCAACATGTACACAGAAGAACAAATTCTCTCTCTCTCTTTGTCTCTCTCTCTCTGTCTCTGTCTGTCTGTCTCTGTCTCTCTCTCTGTCTCTTATTAATAAAAAATAAATTGGGGGCAGGGGTTCTAATAATTGGTAGGACCAGGAAAAAGTTTGTAGAGGACAGAGGAGAGGACACTTAAGTTGAATAGAGCTATGTATTTCAAAAAGTGGAACTGAGGGGGAAAATATTTCAGGCTTGGGAAATTGCCTGTATAAAAGTACAGAGTTGGAGTATGGAATATCCAGTCCAGTAGAAAGCAAGCCCGCCAGGAATGTGAAAATTCAAGTCTCCTGGCTCCCTATCCAGGAAACTCTACAAATCATACTATGGAACTGCTTTTTAACATAATTTGCAGGTGGTTAGATAGGTGGTATATGGGGCAGCTATGTGGTGCAGTGGGTAGAGCACCTGCCCTGGAGTCAGGAAGATCTGAGTTCAAATCTGACCTTAGATGCATACTAGCCACGTGACCCTGGGCAAGTCATTTAACTCCTCTTTGCCTTGATTCCATAAAATCCATAAAATGGCAACACATTAGAGAAAGAAATAGCAAACCACTCTGGTATCTTTGGCAAGAAAACCCCATGGGGTCACATAGAGTCAGATGTGACTGAAAGACTGAACAACCACAATAAAAGGTTGATGATGGTATGATGATGCAATGTAGTAACTCTCAAAGTGTGGTCTGAGGACTCCTGGAGGGTCCCAAGGCCCTTCAGGGGTCATCAAGGCAAAAACTATCAAAATAACAATACTAACATATCGTCTGCTTATTAAAGCAGTCCCCACTTTTCCAACTACATCTCCATGGAGGCTAGAGTTTCTTTCTGTACTTCAATGAAATTATGTCAGGGAAAATGCAATTTCATCATTTAAATGAAATGCAGAAGGAGATATGAAAATCAAGTCGTCTTCATCTGAGCTGGACACTGAGGTGATTTACAAAAATATGTAAAACAATCCCACTCATCTCATTAATTTTTTTTGTTTTGAAAAATATAATTATTTTCATTTTTTAATTGTTCTTCAGTTGTTTTCAGTGATGTCTGACTCTTTGTGACAGTTTTGGGGTTTTGGTTTTTTTTTTTTGGCAAAGATATGGGAATGGTTTGCCATTTTCTTTTCCAGCTCATTTTACAGATGAATATAAACTATGGTAAACAAGTTTAAGTGACATGTCCAGGGTCACACAACTAGTAAGTGTTTGAGGCCCAGATCTTAATCCAGGAAGATGAATCTACCTCACCACAGGCCTGGCAATCTATCCACTGCACTACCTAGCTACTTTTATTTTTTAACAAAAATATGTTTTAATGTTAACATGTAAATGAGTTTATTATCATTATTTTAAAATTAACTACCAAGTAAATCTTTTAAAAATATATCAATTTTAATTTCTAAGATGGTAAATATCAACAGATATACATCAACTAAAGGTCTTTGGGGTCCTGAATAATTTTAAAGAGTACCGTTTAAGAGAACCATTGGCATAGTGGAGAGCAAGTTAGCCGCAGGGGCCATGAAAACCTCATGTGACAGGTGGAATCTGAATTAACGGGGGAAACAAGGATTGGAACTTTCAAAAATATAGATTTCTTAAGTAATGCATGCCAATTGCATAACAAATCAGGACCAGGTCACCTCAACTTGTCACTAGATCCTGAACATGGGGGAGACAGATTTTATGCATTAAAAGAAAACAACAGGATATAAACCAGTTTATAAGCTTAGATGATCTGATTTCTTCTTGGAGGAAAGGTGATGGATTTTCCAAGTTAAGAAAGGGAAAAACTGAGATTTTGTTGAGTTGGGAAAGTAAGAGCAGTTTTTGAGGTCTTTCCTTTCCCAGAACTGGGAGATACTAATTAATTGCGTCCACCAGAATTTTATGAAACAATAGAAAACTTGTACTATCTATTTTCCCATAAATGATTTGCCCAAGAATGACAAGATGGAGGATAATATGTCAGTATTCATGAGATGGAATCTGATTGGTTCTCACATCGAACCAACTTCATTTAGTAACCTGCCTTCATTCTATTTCTTCACTAGGTTCTAGTAAATTTAGATAGAATAAATATTGGCTTTATGACCCTGGGCAAGTCAACTTGCCAGAGTTCTAACCAAGAAGCATCAATCTCAAATGGAAATGAGGGTCACTAAAAGGAACATAAGGAGCCTTATAGGAGGCTTCTTATTTGGAAAACCACATTTATATATTCCTTTTAAAATTAGTTAATTTTGTTACATATTTCCCAACTTTGTTTTAATCTGACTCCTGCCTTCCTTTGGAGTATTGTGGGCCATATGCTGGGGTCCTACCCTCCTCCGTATTTAACACCTCTGCTCTAAGCCAATCCTAGGATTCTGAGTTGCAGAGAAGTTACACAGACCTGCCCTGGTAGAGTAAGTTTCCTCCTTAAGGATTTCTATGTATCAATGACAGCACAGATCTGCGCCCTATCCCTACAGTTATGGAACTGTTACTGCAGAGAGGCAATAAGCATATTTTGATGGAAAGCACTGGATTCAAGTTCTGCTCTGGAGCTAACACCGATTTACCTCATGCAAAGCTACTTTATATCTCTTCCTCATTTGTAAAATAAGGTGGTTGGCCTAAATGACTTTAAAGTCCCTCTAAAATTCTGTAAATCTATAGAAAAATTGCCAGTGTTTCTCTTCTTAAATTGCCAACTCAGAAGAATCATTCTTTGAAGTCTGAGTGCTTCTCCATTTACAAATATAGACACGATGAACTTTAAATATTTTTTCAACCTACTAAAGATTAAGGTAAATGCAGAGACCTGAATCAGCATATTTAAAATTGTAGCATTTGTTCACATTTGGCAACTTTCATCCCATGAAGTCCCTTCATTTTCCTTTCTGGGGTAGGAATGCCAGCCAAGATTATATAATGCCTTTTATTTGGACAAATCTGAATGTACTTTGCCCAACCTAAGACAAACTTGCTCCTGGCTGTTGGATGGCTCAATAAGTTTCTGTTTTCTGTGTGACATGCCTTATTCATATACATGCTTCATCGGTCACTTAGTGCTGAATGGGGAAATGATCCTGGCCCTTTTGCACATGTGCTATTTTTTAACAACAAAAATAAACTCTAGCCCCAAATAGCTCATCTAAGTGCCACCTGCATTTGCTACTTTATAATAAGCTACAGTTTACATCCACAAATAACCAAATGCAGATAGAAATAATGTGTTGAAAATAGGGAAGTTGCATGGGGTAGAAAGATATCATCTTTTGTAAAAAAAAAAAAAAGCCACAATAAAAACTGCTTCCTAACATTATGTGCAGGTTCCACTCTGAACTATGACTTTCAGTTAACAGAAGATGTTGAAAATATTTTACATAGCAATCAGTGCTTAACCTAGCATAAGACACAGAGCAGTAATTATTGTCCCAGGCTCTAAAGTTATGTACCAAAATCATATATGTCAACATAAGGAAGAAATATCATTAAGGAAATTTAATTTTTAAAAAATCCTTTGGAAAATAAGCACACTTTAGATGTTCTATAGTTCACGGCTCAGTTGATACTTATTCAATCAAGATTGTTTAACCCAGAAAGCTAACTGACATGTAAGGGTGAGTCTAATAATTAATTGTGTTTCAAAAAGGAAGAAGACATTATTGATCACCTCTTATCAAAAGGCATAGCTTTCTGATACCAATTTAAGAGGATTTTCTAAACATTAGCATAATCAATGAAAAGATTTTCTTTCTTATTCTTTCCAATGAGAAGAAACTCCATTAACTTCAAAATCAACTTCAACCTGATTGCTTTAAAATAGAGCCAGCTCAAACATGCCAACACAATCTAAGTATAGGGGTACTTACAAATCAAAGACTAAGTAATGGAATCCTTCTTCAGATATGCTGTCATGGAGTCGCACTGACAGGAAGAAAAGGAGAAAGAGATTTATCATTACTTGTCAATAAAACCATCATTATCACAAGTGTGAAATTTTCTTTGGCTCCTCCTTTTCCTTCACTCCATGTAATTAATCTGTTACCAACCTGATGATTCTTTCTTTGAAATGCTCCTCCCCAGCACCATTCTACAATGTGCCTCTATTTTTACCAATACCCACTATGACTATGCAAGCCTAAGCCTTCATCATGTCACAGTTGGATTATTATAATAGCTTTCTAACTAGCTTCCCTACAGAGCAACCTCTCACCGCTTCAATCTATCTGCATACCACCACCATTTTAATCTTCCTAAAACATTTTGTTCCTCTCATTCCCTACTGAAGAATGGTCATTTGCCATTGACAACAGTGTAAAGTCTATCTATATCCCTGTGCCTGGCTTTGAAGGTCTTGTCAGTCTATTTCTAACTGATCCAATTGATATCTCACTATCTCAATACAGTTCAATTCAATGATCATTTATCAAACAACTACTAGGTGCAAGTGAATGTTCTAGGTCATAGGAATAGAAAGACAGAGGCAAAATCTTCTGTAAATGCCAGAAACTCTCATTCTGCTGGGCACACAACATTTTAATTAATAAATAAATACAAAGTATACGGGGAGGAAAGGAACAAGCATTTATTATGCACCTATGTATGTATTATTAGGCACTGTCCTAAGTGCTTTATAAATATTATCTCATTGGATTCTCACAACTTTGTAAGATAGGTGCTATTATTATACCATTTTATATTGAGGAAATGGAGGCAGACAGAGGATAAGTGACTTGTTCAGGATCACACAGCTAGGACATATCCAAGACTGTATTTGAACTCAGGTCTTTCTGATTCCATACCCAATACTCTATCCACCATACCACTAAGTTGCCTTTTAAAATGAATTAAAAATGAAAATAGAGTGAGTAAGGGCACTGACAATCAGGAAAATTAAGAAAGATCTCTTGGGCCTTCTATATGCTAGGCACTGTTCTAAGTACTTCACAAATATTATCGCATTTGGTTCTCATAACAACCTGTGAAGTAAGAGCTAAGTGATGCTTGTTTCCTAATAGAAAACAATAATTAGCTTATTGTCATGAAAAATGCTCTAAATTACTATTGATTAGAGAGATGCCAATCAAAACAGCTCTGAGGTACCACATGTATCAGATTGGCTAACATGATAAAACAGGAAAATAATAAATGTTGGAGAAGATGTGGAAAAGGTGGAACACTAGTTGTTGGTGGAGTTGTGAGCTGATCCAATCATTCTGGAGAATAATCTGGAACTATGACCAAAGGACTATAAAATTGTGCATACCCTTCAACCCAGCCATGCCACTTCTAGGGCTGTATCCCAAAGAGATCATAAAAAATGGGTAAAGGACCCACCTGTACAAAAATATTTATATCAGCTTTTTGTTGTGGCCAACAACTGGAAATCAAGGGGATCCCCATCAATTGGGGAATGGAATATAATGGAATACTATTGTGCTATAAGAAATGATAAACAGGCAGACTTCAGAAAAACTTAGAAAGACTTATATGAACTGATGCTAAATGAAGTGAACAGAACCAGGAGAATATTGTACACAGTAACAGCCACAGTGTGCAATGACTGATTTTGACAAACTTAGTGCTTCTCAGCAATGCAAGGACCTAATATAATTCCAAAGGACTCATGATGGAAAATGTCATTCACATCCAGAGGAAGAACTATGGAGTCAAAAAGCAGAACAAAGCAGACTTTTATTTTTTTTTTGTTCTGTTTTTCTTTCTCATGGTTTCTCCCATTCATTATAATTCTTCTATATAATATGACTTATGGAAGTGAATGTTGAAAACTAAAAATAAATAAACTAATAAAAAATAAAATAAAAAATAGCTGTTATTTGAAAGTATATAGATGAGGGTTATCATTTGGTATCTTAAAGTGATGATAGGTCAGTTTTTTCTCTTTATATCACTTTGGTTCTCAAGTCAGTGTCTAGAATACAGCTAGGCATTTAACAATCATTGCAGAGATATTTAAATGGAATTAGGTTATTTCATGAGGGAGATTTTAGTGTCCTGAATTAAGAAATGAGTTGAGCCCAGGGGCTCAAATAAAATAAAGAAGGTAGAGCCCTTTTCAGTCTTTAAAGGGTCATACAATGTCAGTTATAATTATTGCCCATCATACATAGTTAGCTGTGATTTTCCTTTCCTCTGGTCTCCATGTCACCATGTGATGTCCAGACAACTCGTTGGCACTCATCCCATGTTCTGTTATATTGCACAGATATTTTCTGAACCAGATTACAAGCACCCAGAGAGCAGTAAGAATGTCTTGTATGCATATTCTATTTTCTAAGATTACTAATAAAGCACTAGGTACTGTACAACATACTGAGTTGTATGATGCTAAAATCACACGTGAATTACAATCAAGGGGTGACTGTGGCCATGAAAACAAAGATGAAAATATTCCTTTAGAAGATTCTTCTTTTATTCCTGTGTCTGGGAACCTCCTTTTAAAAAACATAAATAATTTAACAGTAGGCATTCTCCATATCAAATTCTATAATACTCATGAACTCTTTTTCAAGTTTCCTAATAGAAAACAATAATTAGCCTATGGTCTGAAAGTGTGTAGATGCAGGTTATTATGGGCATCTTAAAAAGATAGGTCAAGTTTTTTTTGTCTTTTTTATGACTTCAATATATCAAGTTAGTGTCTAGAACAGAGCTAGGAACTTAACAGTAATTGAATAGATATTTAGATGAGATTAAGTAATTTCATAAGGGTGACTAAGTTAAGGTAGGTGAAGGAAAAAATGACATCAGATACAGGTGAACATTTGCCTTAAGGAAATCTAAACTAAGAAATTCTAAGCTTCTAAAATAGATGGATGAAGGGGTAAATATTCTCTTTACAAAATACCCCCAAAATCTTTTAACTAATATTGCTTTAAAAAATTATATTTCTGTCCAACTCAGGGATATATTTACTATGTGTCTAAATGACTTACTCAAGTTCAAATAGGCAAATCTTTTATTCAGAGAGCCCATTCTCTAGTTTAGAATTTGGGTCTGATTGAGTTAAAGGTGTTATCAATAATGTTTGTCCTTCATTTCCAAAGAGGACCAAATAACATCATGGGGTAATTTCTTGACTTGCACATGAACTGGATTTAAGTGAAGGAGAGTTGCGCAAAGTCATCAGTTTCACTCTCTCTTCCAGAGTCATCAAAGTCCAGTGGCAAGTCAAAATCAGGACTGGCAATGGCTTAGGATAAAGTGGATGACCTTGGTGACTCTGATGTCTGACCAAGCTCTAAGCATTCCACGGTAACTGCTGCTGCTGCCTTTGTGGCCACTGGAACAAATTGTTCTCATCCACCCATTCTGCCAGAAGAAGTCTTCACATACTTAGGGTAGACATCACCCTAATTCACTGATTGCAGCTACCCTCAACTTGGTTTAGCCTGTCTGCCAAAATGGTTTTTATCAGGATGTGGCCACTGCCCATGCCACAGATGAGAGTTGGAGGACATGTTGACTCAGCAAGCTCTCCTATCAGAGGAGCTAGTCTTCCCTCAATACCCCATAAATTCCTTAACAATGATAAAAATAACATTTATATAGGATTTCATCATTTATAAAGTGTTTTCCTCTCTAGAACCCTGTGAGGTAGGCAGTGAGATTAAGATTTATACCCAACAATGATATTGCAAATGAAGGTCAAAGATTTATGCTGGATAGCAATCCCATAATGAGCATCTAAGTCCATGGCCACATAGCTCTGCTGGAATGGGAGCTTGGATCAAAGTCTTCTGGTTCAATTATTCTTTCTAATATATCATGCAGCCAAAATAATGGCTAAATCAAGTGAATTACTGTTCCTAATTCCCCCTTCAACTTTAGAGCACAGCGATGCATGCTTAGGAATTGGACAGAGGTGAAAAAAAAAAAACCATCATATCTGTCCTGATCCTCTTCCAACGCTAGACTATTTGGGAATTGTTTTATCCATAGCTAACTTTGCAACTCTTTTCTACATATTTCTGAGGCTGTATGTCATTCAAGCAATATATGAAGTGTGACTAACTAAAAGCAATGAACCTGCTGATTTTTATTTGGCATATGGAAGCTGAAGAATGATTATAAGCAGAGCCATGTTTCAATGTCTTTCAATTTGGAATAATAATATTTTCTAGGTTACTTGATCAGACTTTGGCTAGAAGATATTGTGAATATACCAACTTAACAGTTATGACAGATGTCAATGAAATCATCAGTTCATTGTGGTCAATTCATCAACATTTAATAAGCACCTACTATGTGCACTATGCTAAGCTCTGGGAATAAAAGAAAGGCAAAGAAGAGTCTTTACTTTCAAGGCTTTTATAGTCTAATGGTGGAGAAAATATGCAAACAACTGTGTAGAAAAGCATATGCAGGATAAATTGCAACTAATCTTATAGGGAGGCATTAGAATTAAAACGATTTAGGAAAGGCTTCTTGTAGAAAGGATTTTAGCTGTGATGTGAAGGAAGCCAGGGAAGTCAAGAGTAAGAAACTGACTTAGGTAAGTGACATTGTTGTTCAAATTATTCAATCTATAATTCAGTTACTAAGCAGTCAATGATGGAAGTTTGCTTTACCATAATTTAACAAATATCTACTGGAATTAAAATGAAAAGAATTAATCTAAATTTCTACAAGAGCTTGAATTTCAGTATATCTTATGAGGAAGAAATTCTATCAACGTTGATTAAAATTAGAAACACTGTTTGTGGGGAAAAACAAAATAATATTAAGCTCTCTCATTTCTTAATTTACATAATCAACATCTATCTTTGAGAGTTATTACTTTTGTTGTTTGATTATGATAGTATAAATCTATACATATATCATCATTTTAGAAAATGAATAACTTAAGGGATTTAAAATGCTTTTGCCTTACACTACTACAAGACTGGTTCAAATATAGCCAAGATTAATACTGGTTTGCTTTAGCAGAAAAATTAATTCTTGTAGTTTACTAGAATAGTAATAAAATGCTAATGAGAAGTATTTTTTAAAGATCTAATTTTCACTTCATGTTCTAAGATATCAATTTGCTATTAGGCATATAACTTATCAAAGAGACATCACTTTTTTTCCTGTCCTTTTAATCAGCATTAAGTCTGCCAGGGACACTGAGTAAAGCAAGAAAATCATTTATTTTCATCAAGATGGAAATGTCTGTATGGATAGAGAATATTTTAAGAGGGGAAAAACCTATAAGCAGACTTCTAAATACAGTCTAGAGATAATCAGAAAGTCAAAATGTCATTGTTATAGATAAAAATAATATTACATTTGGAAAGTAATGACTCCAAAACAAATCTTCTAAGTTTAGTGGTTTTTTTCAGTAAAGCATAATAAGAGCAGATGAAGGAATAATGTAAAAATGACAAGACAATGAGAAACAATGCTGAATAAAATGCATCCTTACTCAAATAGAAAAAAAAATTCAACAAGCACTGTGAAATTATTTAAGTCCAAATTTCAGCTTACTTACTTCTTGTCTGATTTAGGGCAAATAAATTCAATCTCTGGGCCTCGGTTTCCTTATAGTTTGACTGGATAAACTCTATGGATTCTTGTATTTCAAAACTCTATGGAATTTTCTCTTCCCTAACCAGGTAGCTTTCTAGGAATAAAGGTCTCTGATTTAAGTAATTTTCAGTGATGCATTCATGACACCTTATGTGTTACCCAGCCCTGAGAGATATTTGCATTTCAAAAGAGGGCTTCCATAGCAAACAAAGCTTCTATTTCCTTTCACTTAGATCCCAAAAGGATCCCCACATTTGCAAGTCACTTTACTAGGCACAACCTCACCTGCTGGAAAGAAGGAGAGTTGAGATTACCTCCAGGTTTAGCTCTACATGCTATAAGCAAGTTACCCAACTTCCATAAACTTTGTGTTTGTTTTTCTTTAGTAAAATAAACAGGTTGTTTGAATGATCTCTCATGTTTCTTTCAGTTCTGAAACGGCAATTCTAGAAACATAAACCTCTTCTTCAAATTGGAAAAAAAAATGCTTCCATTTATCGGGGCCACCTCACTTACCTTTACTCATAAATCTAACTGCATAATGTTTATATCATTATGAAATTCAGGATTCAAAAATGATTTATTGCAAACCACACAAGCAGCAGCAACCAGCATCCTTGTCAAAGGTATTTCAATAACAAACATGTCTTCTGGAAAGATCTTTCACCCCCCCAAAAGAGGTCTTTGAGATACAAGCTCGCTTTCCCACATTTCTGCCAAGCCTTAGTTATGCACTTCAAGGATCCATCATTTGTACATTAGCCGATCCTCTATAGATGTGTATTTCTACTTTCTGAGCATTTGTAGGTGATTTTCACTAGTTGTCTGATGTTCAGATAACATACATACACTCTACCACTGCAGCCATACATTAGTCCTAGTTCATTTCAGCCTGATAAGACTTGCCAGAATTTGATATCATCTGGCATAAGCTGCTAGAACTCAGGATCACTTCCACATCTCTATGGAAAAAAAAATGAAACAAAAATAAAACTTATTTACAACCACCAATCAGATTTTTATTTTTAAAACGGTGGTCATGGGTTGTCTATATAAGCCAAAGTACCATATGATCCCAACTGTCAAACTTCTCACCCTAGAAAATGCACACACCTTTGTGATGTCCTTTTGAAAGATCCCTTTGACCGTAAGGCTCTATCTTCTGATTGATGAATTAATTCTGAAACCACCCTTTTGAGGAGCCACTAAGCCTTCTAATGTTTGTGACTTCATTCCTTTCCAAGTGGTGATTGTGTCTCTCTGAACGTCTCCATTCTTCTCACCCCGGTTTTTATATGGTTTCTTCCTCCATTTAGCATGCAAGCTACTCTTTCTTTACATTTATATTCTCAGCATTTACCATGAGACAGGAAAAATATTAAGTGTTTAATAAAAGTTTGCTGACAATTTAGAAGGGATTCTAGTCCACTACTCTAAGCTGTGGTACAAAAGTGATCCTGATGCCTGGTACCCTGGATAATAGTCACATGGGATCGACAGGAGTATACTGACTGAAATCTGCATCCCTGGCATGAAGGCACACATATCAGGGATATGTGCAATGATTTAGTGAAAATAGCAAATAAATCTATAAATCGATTTTATAACTGATTAATTCTTTCACAAAGGCAGCTCGGTGGCACAGTGGACAGAATACAGGACCTAGAGTCAGGAAGAGTCATCTTCCTGAATTCAAATTCAGCCTCAGATACTTATTAGCTGTGTGACCCTGGGCCAGTCACTTAACCCTGTTTGCCTCAGTTTTCTCAACTGCAAAATGAACTGGAGAAGGAAATGGCAAATCACTCCATATTTGCCAAGAAAACGCCAAATAGAGTCACAAAGACTCAGACATGACTGAAAACACCTGAACAACAATTCATTTACAATTTAGAGCTTAGATCTAAATATCTTGACTTGGGTCTTACTGTATAATTCAAAAAATTTTCTTCCATATTAGGGACTCCTTTTTAGAAGAAAAATAAATAAATGGAGAAAAATGATATATGGAGGTAGCAGAATCCTTCCAAGCAGAAATCAGTCTATTATTGAAGGGCAGGGTTGCCAATGTTATCATAAGGCCAATGAAGAAATTCACAGAACAGATTGTACTAAGTGCCCATAACAGCTGTTTGCCAGGACTTACCAATATTCCTGTTACAAAAGAGGTAGTTTTCCCTTTTTTTAGCTTCCCTACGTACAAGGACAGAAAAATTTGGATTTGGTTCACAGTCGCAATGCAAATATGTTAGCTTGTAAATAAGATTCTTTTTATAGTCCCATCAGTAGTTAATTACAATTCACAGCTACAGTAGGCTTCAGCCAGGCCAGGCTATCCAACCTGCCAAGCCTCTCCCTTAAGCTGAATGCCAAGACTCTGATCATTATAAATCCAAATTTTTCCTCTCTTCCTTTTTGTTAGTCCAAAGACACTTTCAACAACCAGATGTCACCACTCTAGAGAGAAATCATAACTCAACCTTGACTTTGTGTGTCATTTGTATACATAGATGGTCATCTCTAGAGAGAAATTACTTCAAATGGCAAATGATAAAAAGTATTTTGAGACCTAGGATAATAATTAAGCTAACTCTTGCAGAAAAGATGGAACCAAGTCTATGAAGGAGACTTCCTGTTATAGGAGAAAAACTGTCCCTTAGAACTGCTGAATGTAGGACTGTAGAGAACCAAAAAAAAAAATCTGATGCCATTAAAGCTACCTGTAACTTTTTTTTGCCTTTTTTGGGAGGGCAATTGGTGTTAAGTGACTTGCCCAAGGTCACATGGCTAGTGTTTTTGTGTTAAGTGTCTGAGGTCATATTTTAACTCAGGTCCTTCTGATTCCAGGGCCGGTACTCTATTCACTGCACCACCTAGCCACCCCCAAAATAGCTTACATTTCTTTTTTTTGTTGTTGTTTTTTGTAGGGCAATTGGTGTTAAGTGATTGCCTAAGGTCACAGGCTAGTTTTTTTGTGTTAAGTGTCTGAGGCTGGATTTGAACTCAGGTCCTCTTGACTCCAGGGCCAGTGCTCTATTCACTGCACCACCTGGCCACCCTTACCTGTAGCTTTTTATAAAATAAAAAATATTCAGTTAGATTAAGTCCTTGGGGACCAAAAAAAAAACCCCAACCCCAAAACAAATCCACTCTCTTCAAGGATGATTTAAATATGCATTACTGCAACATAATAATTAATTGAGAGGCATCTTGGCTGAGCTTCAAAATCAGGAACACTTGAGTTCAAATGCTGCCTCTAGTATATACTGCCTGAGAAACCCAGGGAAAGTCACATAACCTCTCAGGGCTTTAGACAATTCTCTCAACTGACGGGGCATAGAGAGATTTGTTGATTTGCCACTCTGGAGGGACTTCTCACCCTGGACATTCTAAATAAAGTATCTGAGGTCTAGGCTATCCCCCACCTCCTAGCCACCCTAGGCTAGATAGATAAATAGACTGACAGATGGGCAAGAGATAAATGATATAGACAGGAAGAGATAGATGGAGTGGATTTTACTTAATATGAAACATCCTGAACATAACCTAATAAGTCATTTAGTGTTAATTTCACAAATTAAAACCCTGATATAACATATATATTTCCAGAGTTTCCTTAATTAGTCAGTAAAACTTTTTCTTGTCCCTCAACACTATGTTTTTCTGAGTTTAGAAAGTTCAAGGATATTCCAAGAATGGCAACCAATCTGAGCATTTAATTTCACAGACGGATGCCAACGAAGTCAAATAATTACACTTAGGCATAGATGGGGAGAGGAGGGAGGTGGTGACAGAACCCTGGGCCTGGAGTCAGGAAGACCTGTATCCATAAGTTTAAATCTTGTCTCAGACACTGTGTGACCCTGGGCAAGTCACTTACCCGGTTACCTCAGTTTTCCTCATCTATAAAATGAGCTGCAGGAGGAAATAGCAAACCACTCTGGTATCTTTGCCAAGAAAACTCCAAATGCAGTCACGAAGAGTCAGCTGTGACTGAAACTATTGAACAACAAACAACAACACAGATGGGGAATCTTAGTCCAATTTTAGTTATTTAACATATAATTGCTAAAGTTAGGTAAGGCATTTGTGTTCCTGTTAAGGTGATTTGAGATTGTCAGCAATCTAGAACATAATATGATCCTAGCCTTGTCCTACTTTGTTTTCATTAGGTTCAGTGATTTCAAATGTAATTTTCTCAATATGGGAAGACAGCTGTGAAAAGTTAACTAGTTTTTGCATCAGAAAGTAAAAAAAAAGTTTATTTTAAAAAAGTTATTAAAAATTAACTCGTGGTGGCAACAAAATCAAACCAACCATTCTCTTAAAATGAATTAGCTAACACTGCAACATACTTAAAAACGAAGTTGTTAAGCTTTGTATTTAGAAAAGATGGTAAATGATCAGATGTTTTGGAATAAACAGATCCATATGCTACAACCATGAATTTATCTAGAAGAAAAAGATCAGTACATTAGGCTCCAAATCCACCCCTGTAGCCCAAACACACATGGGTCTACTTAGCTTTTAACATCTCTTTCCCCGAGCCCTAGTTCCAGACCAGAATTACCAGTTGTCAGCATTTCCCATCTAATATTTGGAGAACATCTCTTAGTAATCATAGAACTAAGCATACTATAGGGTAAGTGAATAGCCTTTATGGCTGTTCCAAGACAGACTTTCAGACAGGTAGACAATGATTACTCAGAAGTCCACATTACTCTAAGCGGCTTCTGAACAGTCAACGATTTATGACACCACAGACCATATCACTGTCCATGGGATTTCTTGGCAAATATACTGGAGTGGTTTGCCATTTCTTTCTCCAGTGGATTAAGGTAAACAGAGGTTAAGTGACTTGCCCAGGGTCAAACAGCTGGTGAGTGTCTGATCTGCCTGCAGGCCCAGAGCTCTATCTAATGAGCAATTTAGCTGCCCCTCCAGTATCTTATTACTGCAAACAAACTTGGAAGAATATCAAAGAAATATAAATAACAACCTGTTCAGAGACTGTGGATAGCTCACCCATCTACTAAGTATACAAAAAGCTGGAAGAAGATGAGGGTGATCTGCATGTTATTCTTCTGGCTACTAAATATCTATCTGGAAGAAAACATGGCTGGAGATGGCAAAATACAATCTCTTATTTGTCACAGCCAAGTGTACAGAAATTTTAGTTAATATTATGGATGTGAACATCTAATGAGATAATATTTGTAAAGTGTTTAGGACAGTGCCTGGTACATAATAGCATATAATAGTACATAAATAAAATCCAAACCCAACTCTGTAAGTCTTCTCTGTTTTCTTTAAATCTTTCTTTTTTTTTAAGCAATTGGGGTTAAGTAACTTGCCCAAGGTTACAAGGCCAGTTTTGTGTGTGTGGGTGGGTGTGGGTGTGGGTGGGTGTTAAGTATCTGAGGCCAAACCGATCCCAGGTCCTCCTGACTCCGGGGCTATCGATCTTACTCACTGTGTCACCTAGCCACCCCTTGTCTTTAAATCTTACTGAAGTATGATATTGACATGAGGAGTAGCTCAAACAATAGACAAAGTGCTTATGGTTTCCCTGGAAACAAAAAGGCTAATATTTCCCTATTTAGCCCTTTGATTCATTTTTAGATTGGTTTTTCTATGAGCTCATTTCTGTCTATTTTGTAACATAACTTTCAGTTTAGAAATCTCCCCTATGCCTTTTTCATGTTTATAATACTAATTTCATCTGTTTCTACAAGTGGTTCTATCCTTCCCTCTTTTCTCTTGTTTCTAATCATTGTTGTTGTTTATTCAATTGTCTATCAAACTTATTTCTGACTCAATCAGTAGTTAAACAACATGCTAATTATAAGAGTGACTCAAGAACATATAATACAGAAATTAATGGAATACTATGATTGTTAAGAATTATTTTAAAAGAATGGCTGCTGACAACATATTCCAACAGTAACTGTGAATAAGAGGCTGACTCACATTCTTACTTTGGGCATAGAAGCTGTCAAAATGTCCATAAAGTATGCTTTATGTATTCACTGGATCCTTTGCTTTATCACAACATAACAAATAGCCTGACATTCTGAGCATGCCCAGATGTGCACTCTTAAGAGTACACTGGCAGAGACTTCTGGGATATGACTGGCAATTCTGCTATGCAATAGCTCTGCACAGATATCTAGACAGACTTGCAATGAATCCATGGTTAATATCGCTTAAGCAAAAATCAGCAGGTAATTCCAAACAGAAGTAATTTGTAAAATGATCATCTTAAGGTAATACATCAGACTTTTAAATATATAAATCACTTTCAAATTGATTTTTGTGGGGATAAAACTAAAATGAGACCAGAATCACCACCAAGGAAGTGAATTATAACTTCCATTTGTGCAGTATTTGAAAAAAAAATCATGTACCTTTTTATATTAGTTAACATTTATTAAATTAATTTAACATTTTTATATTTGTGTACATTTGTTTCAACAATAATTGTTTCAATATTATTTGCAATATTGGTCACAAAAGACCATAGACCATGTTCAGGAGCCATTTTTAAGAGCTGTCTCCAGAAAGATTAAAGGCTGCTACCCATGAAATGGAAGTTTGTGTTCAGTCAGTCCAAAAGATACCACTAAACATTAAATAAATGGTCCATTTCAGTTTTTAAACGGTGTATTTTTGCCTTTACAGATAACACATTTTTCCAATGGAGATAAGCTCTACAACACAACAGATTGGCTCTAGTAAAAATGCTTTGCACAGAATGAAGTTCTTAAAAGTTGTAGCTTAAATTAAGGCAAATTCATGCCATTGTTTTTGCTAAAAACAATTATGAATTCGATTAAATAAAGCTTACAATCCATAGGCTGTAAGCATATAACATCAAAAGGCTACTGAATCTGGTCTGAATACAAAGCATAATTTCATAAGTACCATAAGACTAGGATAAATAGGCCCTGTGAATTCAAAGCCATTTCTCATTACTCAACTTTCACATTTCTTGACCCCTATTCAGCAAATGGCAAGGCCACCACCTCCTCTTCCTAGATACTCTCTCCTCCTGAGTTTTCAGGAAACTTCTCTTCCTTGGTCCTTCTCCTAGCTTTTTGATCCACTCATTCTCAATCACTTTGGCTGGATCTTCATCCGTGTTATGCTCAGGAATTGTGGGTATACTTCAAAACTCTCTCCTTCTTTCTTTCCCTTTCCTTCTCACTGTCTTCTCCTCCTGGATCCAAACCCTCCCTTCCCCTCCTCTTCTCTTCTCTTTTCCATACTCGCTCACTATCACCATAGGGGTGCCATTTTGGTCCTCTTTGAGAACAAAGGACAACAGCCAACCAACAAATCAACCAACTTTCTCACTAAGTAATTTCATCAACTCCCAAGAATTAAATTCTCTCTATGCAGATGAATTCCAGATTTATATATCTAGCTCTAGTTTCTCTCCTAGGGCAGCCACATGGCACAGTAGATAAACTGTTGGATCTTGAGCCAGGAAAACTCATCTTCCTGAATTGAAATCTGACCTCAGACACTTATTATCTGTGTGACCGTGGGCAAGTCATATAATCCTGTTTGCCTCAGTTTGCCTCTTCAGTTAAATTATATGGAGAAGGAAATGACAAACCACTCTAGAATCTTTGGCAAGAAAATGCCAAATGAGGTCATGAGGTCACAGAGCTACTGCCCTTGTTCAGGTCCTCAACATCTCACACCTGGATTGCTATAAGAAATTTTTATTGGTATTCCTGCCTTAAGTGTCCCACAGTCCAGTTCATCTTCCACAGAGCTGCAAAAATAAATTTCTTAAAGTACAGGTCTACATATCATCACCCAACCCAACTTAAAAGACTCCAGTTGTTCTCTGTGCTCTTTTTGTTGATTCATTTATCAGTTGTGTTTGACTATTCTTGACTCTGTTTGGGTTTTTCTTTGTAAAGATACTGTAGTGGCTTGCCATTTCCTTCTTTAACTCATTTTACAGATGAGGAAACTGAGGAAAACAGGGTCACACAGCCAGTGAGTGCCTAAGGACAGATTTGAACTCATGAACAAGGGTCTTCCTGACTCTTTTAACTTTCTCCACTGTACCACATAGATGCCCTTCTGTACTCTTTGGAATCATCTATAAAGTCTTCCATTTGGTATTTAAAGCTCTTCATAATGTAACCCTTTCCTTTCCAAATTTCTTCCACATTACTTTTATCCATGCACTTCTAATGATAATGGAATCTGAAGATCTTCCATGCCCCTTTTGTATTGGCGAATAAGCAGGTACTTGGCACCTTGTTTCAAGTTAACACCATGTTTAAGCTACTTAATTAACACAGAAGCAGTTAGGGAGGAAGTTGGTGATGTAACAGGAAGGGGCAGAACAGGGAGGAGCTATGCCATTTGTTAATGTATAAGCATGCTTTTGTGGCTTTGATAAGCTTTGTCTTCACAGGAACAGAGACTGTGAACGATTTGAGATGAACTGGACAGTGGGAGCTCCAAAGTGGATCAGGAACTGCACAGAGAGCTGGGAGCTGTCTGCCTTTGAATTCAGGTAGCACTTGGTTAGATTTGGATGGGAGCTGGGACCATGGAAGCTGAAAGCCTGCCCCAAGTCAAGATGAAAAGACCTCTCTGTGGGTACTCTGAATAGTGATTGATGAAATTGACTGAGAAGTGACTGATGAAATTGTCTATTTAATGACTGGCAATATTATCTAAGTAGTGACTAATGAAATACGGTATTGAGTAGTAACTGATGAAATTGTAATTTAGTTGTGACCTGGGGTGGTTGGCTTTTGTACTTTTCACTACCCTTTAAGAAGGTACTGAGTAGTGACTCATGAAACTGTAATTTAATTGCAACCCATGGGTGGAGGGCTTTGACTTTTGTACATTGTATCCCTAAGCCTCCTTAAGGATGATTGAATGACTGAGTTACTAAATGACTGTACTTTCTTCAAAACTATGTGATCACTTTAGTAAAAACTATGTGGCCATTTTAGTGACAAGTTCTTGAGTTGTGACATGGTGAATGCTGTATTTTAATTTTCTGTGATAAGTTGTAACATTGTGACTGCTGTACCTTGATTTTCTGTGAATGTTTTGCTCTGATTTGTTATTGAATAAGTAGAGAGTTTGCTATACTATGTAATCAGAACCTTGAAAGCTGTTAACAGCAGCAGTCCTCTGGAAAGCTGCTTGTACATGGCTTTACAATACTATATGATATAGCAATATAACCTGTTCACTGTTCCTCAAAGATGATGCTTCTTTATATTCACTGTCTTTCCTTTTAGAATCCTTGACTTCTTAGGGTGGACTCAAGATGGCGGAGTAGAAACAGGACTTCTGTGAGGCTCCTGCCCCCACCTCCTCCAATTCATGTAAAAAGTGACTCTGAACAAACTTTGGAGCTACAGAACCCACAAAACGACACAGAAAAGCTAACCTCCTGCTGAGGACAGCCCAACAGGCTCTGGGAGCCCAGCCCAGCCCCACTTGAGGCAGAGGTTTTAGCCTCAGGGCAGCCACAACCAGCCACCAGCAGGAGGGACTTCTGATCACCAGCAGCTGTGGCAGTTTCCAGAATTATGAACCCATAGATTCCAAGGACAAAGTGAGAGGTCAGTACAGTGTGGACTTTGGGACCTGGGAATTTGGGAGTGTGGTCTGGCCTTTGCCCCCAGGGCGAGAAGCAGCTGAGGTTCCCCTGCCACGCAGCCACTGCCACATGGCTGCTTCAGAGTTCCAGCTCTGCAAATTGTAGGGGGACCAAAGGACCAGTCTAATGGGTAATTGCTCTTTCTTTAACCTGCTTGGATCTGTATTGTTGTCTAGTGTGGAGGTCCCGGGTGCATGAACAGTCTGCCAAAGCCTATGGAGGCTTTAGAGAGGGCACCCAACTAATAGCTCCAGCAGCTAAGAAAACCCCAGTGATTGGGACAAAGCTCCCCTCTCTGGTAGCAGAGTCCTACTGTGGCAAAAACCCCAAAAGTCAAGTAACACGAACAGGCAAAGGAAGCAAAGCAAACAGAAAAACCTAACTTTACACTCCTATTTTGGAGACAAAAAGGATCAAAGCATGGAACAGGAGGAAGACAGTAAACTCAGAACTCCTGCACCAAAAGATTCCAAGAAAAATATGAGCTGGTTACAGGTTATAGAGGACCTTAAGAAGGATTTTGAAAACCAAATAAGAGAAGTAGAGGAAAAATTGGGAAGAGAAATGAGAATGATGCAAGAAAATTATGAAATGAAAGTCAACAACCTGACTGAAGAAAATAAAACCTTAAAAAATAGACTAACTCAAATGGCAAAAGAAGCTCAAAAAGCCAATGAGGAGAAGAATGACTTAAAAAGCCAAATTTGCCAGATGGAAAAAGAATCTCAAAAGCTCACTGAAGAGAATCATTCCTTCAGAATTAAATTGGAGCAAGTGGAAGCTAGTGAATTTATGAGAAATCAAGATACTATTAAACAGATCTAAACAAATGAAAAAGTAAAAGGCAATGTGAAACATCTCATTGGGAAAACCACTGACCTAGAAAATAGATCCAGGAGAGATAATTTAGAAATTGTCGGACTACCTGAAATCCATGGTCCAAAACAGAACCTAGGAATCATCCTTCCAGAAATTCTCAAAGAAAAATTGCCCTGATGTTTTAGAACCAGAGGGCAAAATAGAGGTTGAAAGAATCCACTGATTATCTCCTGAAAAAGATTCCCAAAAGAAAACTCCTAGGAATATTATAGCCAGGTTCTGGAATTCCCAGATCAAGGAGAAAATATTACAAGCAGCCAGGAAGAAACAATCTGAATATTGTGGAAATACAATCAGGATAACACAGGATCTGGCAGCTTCTACCCTGATTGAAGGGCTTGGAATATGATATTCCAGAGGTCAAAGGAATTGGGATTAAAACCAAGAATCACCTACCCAGCAAAACTGAGTATCATGTTTCAGGAGAAAATATGGTCATTCAATGGAATAGAGGACTTCCACACATTCTTGATGAAAAAACCAGAGTTGAATAGAAAATTTGACATTCAGATACAAGAAGGAAGAAAAGGATGAGAAGATAAACAGGGAAAAGAAATCATAAAGAACTTATCAAAGTTGAACTATTTACATTCCTACATGGAAAAACAATAATTGTAACTTATGAAACTTTTCTCAGTATGAGAACAGTTGAAGGGAATAGAAATGTATTCTCTCTCTCTCTCTCACACACACACACACACACATATATATATATACACATACATACATATATATGTCTATATTGGAGGGTATATGGGCGTATTGAATACATGGGTACAGGTATACATAGATTGAGGGCACAGGACCAATTCAATAGGAAGGGATGATACCTAAAGGTGAAATTAAGAGATGAGAGAGGAATATAATGAGAGAAGATGGGGAGAGACAGAATGGGATAAACTATCTCATATAGAAGAGGCAAGGGAAAATGGTTACAATGGAGGGGAAGAACAGGGAGGCAAAAGGGAATGGGTCAACTTTATTCTCATTGAATTTGGCTTAGGGAGGGAATGACATACCCACTAAATAGGGTATCTCACCCTACAGGAGAGTAGAGGGGAAGGGGATGAGAGAGCAGTGATGGAAGGGAGGGTAGGCTGGGGGGGAGGGAAGTTGGAAGGACCCACTTTTGAAAAGGGACAGGATCAAAGTAGAGAATAGAACAAGTGGTAGGTGGGATAGGAGGCAGGGAAATATAGTCAGTCTTTTACAATATATCCACTATGGAAATGTCTTGCATAGCTACACATGTACACCCTATATTGAATTGCTTATCTTCCCAGTAAGGTTGGGTGACAAGGGAGGAAGGGAATGAATCTGGAATTCAAAGTATTAAAATCAAATGTTTAAATATATATATATATAATCAATATTATTTCATATGTAACTGAGAAATAAGATATACAGGCAGTGGGGCATATGGATCCACCATGCCCTACTCGAAAGTCTAAGGGGGATGGGAGAAGATATAGGTGAGAGCAGATTGAAAAAGGGGATATCCAGTGGGATTGGTATTTTGGAGTGGTGGGTAGGGAAAAACGGGGAGAAAATTTGTAACTCAAAATCTTGTGGAAATGAATGATGTAAACTAGAAGTTAATAAAGCATTTGATATTAAAAAAAAGAATCCTTGACTTCTTGCACAATCCATCTCAATGACTACCTTCTATAGAAGACCTTTCCCTACTCCCCTCCCCAGTTCCTTGAACTTTTTTTTTAAGATTATATTGCATGTGAGGTTATATTATTGGTACTGTATGTAAGTAACTGTCTCCATTAAAATGTAAGCCCCTTGAGA
This sequence comes from Petaurus breviceps papuanus, assembly GCF_028583685.1. Taxonomy (NCBI): domain Eukaryota; kingdom Metazoa; phylum Chordata; class Mammalia; order Diprotodontia; family Petauridae; genus Petaurus; species Petaurus breviceps. The sequence goes on from NW_027185655.1 coordinate 41,897,958, forward strand.
GCAGGGAGTGTTTTTCTTTTTCTTTCAATTCTTCATCCCTGGTGCTGTGCTTGTACAGAATATTTCTTAAATGTTTATTAATTAACTGATTAATTAATTCAGCACAAGGCAAGATTATATTTCCTTGGAGGAATCATATACTGATTTCTTACTATTTTCCAGACACTGGGCTAAGCACTTTACAATTATTATCTCATTTGATCCTCATGACAACTCCAGAAAAGAGGTGCTATTATTATTCTCATTTTACAGATGAGGAACTCAGGCATATAAAGATTAAGTGACCTAACCATGGACACAAACCTAGTTAAGTGTCTAAGATTAGATTTGAACTCAGATCTTCCTGATTCAAAGCCCAGAGCTCTACTGATTGTGCCACATGGCTGCCCTTAGAATGGAGTAGGAACAGATTGAAAGTAGAAGACAATGAACTTCTGCAGTTTGGGACATTCAAGAACAAATATGTATGATGTAATAGGTGGTGAAGGACTGGAGTTCAGAAGAGAATATATGTGTGGTTGTATAAATTTATTAGCTGATGTAATTCCTAAAGCAAGGAGTATAACAAGAGAAAAGAAAAGGACTGGGATATCCACACCAAGGAGCCAACAAGTCTCTCTCCTGAGAAGTCTCTCTCTGGGAAATAGCTCCAACAAAGAAGACTGCATGGTATAGGGTAAAGGATATTGGATTTGAATTAATAACTTCTGGGTTCAAATCCTCCTTTAGTCACTTTACCACTTTGGTAACCATGGATAAATCTTTTAACGTCTATTAATCATCAGTCTCCTCATGTGAAAAAAGAGAGGATTGGACTAAGTAGTTTCTTGAGCTCTCTGTCTCTTTATAGCCCTAAATTTCTGCTTCTATGACTGAAAAGAAATGATTGGATGTGTAAGAGGAGAACCAGGAGAGAATAGTCATTTATCAAAAGGGAGAAAAAAGGCATTCCAGAGGAATCAACAGGACTAAAAGTCAAGGAGGAGGAGGAATGAGAAGAGATCACAGGATTCATCAGTTACAATGCTGCAGATTGAGGCAGTTAAGAATCCCATGAGTATGTAATTATCACAGGAGAATGAGGTATTGGTTAATAGCTTCCTAATGCAGATGACAAAAATATCTCCCAAAATTCCTAATAAAACTTCAAATTAAAAATGTTTTATGTTTCATTGATTCACAAGGGTAGATTTCAATGAGCAGTGTAAAAGAAAATGATCAAATCTACTTTCTGAAATTGATACAAAGTTAATTTTTAAAAAATCACTGATTTAAAATGTGTGATGCTAACCTCATAATACATTTTTTCCTAGAAGATTTTTAACTGAATTGAATCTGATAATTAAGTGGAATTCCTTTCATTACATTAAGGCAACCCTAAAGAACAGGATCTAAGAAATCTGACTCAGACTGCTAAGCTCATGAGAGCAAGCTGCTATCCTTAAAACAATCTTTCACCTGTGATTATGAAAAGGGTTTTCTCTTGCTAATTTTTATGGCTTACATTTCCTATATTTAAAGATGTGTGCCTAGAGGATTATTCAAACTAATTAGGAAAATGGAGGTCTTCAGTATAATCACTGACATATATGGGACTAGAGGGTTACAAAAGACAATTGGTACATTATGTCCTTTGACCCTCACAATAAGACTGTGAAGTACATAGTGCTACTACTATTATCCTCATTTGACAATTGAGGAAACTGAGGCTGAGAGAGGCTAAACTGACTTGCCTAAAGTCATACAGGTAGCAAGGAATTAAATATAATAAAATACAAACATTGTTATATACACATAGGACAGGAAAAGAGACTGAACCTCTGATTTTAACTGAATTTTTATCACTAGGGATTTATTTCATATTGTCTGGAAAATGGGTTTTATGGCATTTCCTGTGACATATATAAGGATGAATTTGCTTCTTAGAATTTTGTAACTGCAAGTACCAACGTTTTTCTGGAGAAGGCCAATGAATTGATATTACTTGCTGGAACATATACATATATATGTAAGTATGTACATATACATGATTCTATATGTATATACACTACATATATACACACACACTATATACACATATGCAGAGGTATACTCTGGTGAAAAAATATAGAAGATACTTTAAAAATTAAATTTGAATTAATATTTTCTCTATCACTTTCTTAAATATACAATCAACAAAACAATCAAGTCCTAATTTGCTGATATCCAAGGTGCAAATATTCGCAGTGAAAAATTAACCATTGCTTTGAGCTGGCTCCGGCGCGCGTGCGCACACACACATACACACACACACACATTTTCAAACAGCACTATTTATAACTAATGCTTTTCCCCCACATTAGGATCTTTTTGTAATGGAATTTGATTGGCCCCTCCCTCATAGAATTTAAGTCAAAATTCACATGTAGAACATTTTTTTCTTGGAAAGAAATCTGCAGGTACCTACATCAGAAGGCCATGGGACAATTTGAAGCTATAATTCACTGGGGAAAACTGATCCCCATATTAGTTACTATCCAGTACCTCCCCAGTTTTTTTAACCAGACCTGTGATTTTTTTCATGCAAGGAGTTCCTGGTAATGAACTTACTTTCTTCATTCAAATCCACATTTTCTCCACAACTTGGAGTGTTGCCTGGGGGTGTGAGCATTTACATAATTTGCTTAGGGTAATGCAGGTAGTCTATGCGTGAGGTAACATTTGATCCCATTTAATAATTCCTTAAAAATTAGAATTTGGCAGGTGAAAGATAATGACTCCACAAGACATCAAACAACAATAAAAAGATAATCAAAAGAATAAAAAGAAGAAGAAAATGTGAAATATCTCAACAGAAAAACAACTGACCTGGAAAATCGATCCAGGGAGGTAATTTAAGAATTACTGGACTATCTGAAAGCCAAAAAAATAATAATATATTTTTTAAAAAGAGCCTAGCCATCATTATTTAAGAAATTATCAAGGAAAACTGTCCTGATAACTTAAAACCAAAGGGTAAAATAGAAATTGAAAGAAACCACCAATCACCTCTTGAAAGAGATTCTGAAATGAAAATTCTCAGTTTTATTATAGTCAAATTTCAGAGCTTACAGGTCAAGGAGAAAGACCTGGAAAGACTTACATGAACTGATGCAAAGTGAAGTGAGTAGAACCAGGAGAATACCATACACAGTAACATCAATATTGTACAATGATTAACTGAATGACTTAGCCATTCTCAGCAATATGACTTAAGATAATTCCAAAGAGCTCAAGATGAAAAATGCTATCCATCTCTGGGGGGGGGGGGGGATGTGAGAATGGGGGGGGATTTGATGGTGTCTGAATGCAGACTGGACTTTTTTTTTTTTACTTTTTTTCCTTGTTTCTCTTCCGTGTTTTCTTAACAACCATGGAAATATGGGTTGCATACTACATACTACAATTATACACATGTATAACCTATATCAAATTGTTTGCTTTCTTAATGAGGTAGAAGAAGAGGGAGATGGAGAATTTGGAACTCAAAATTTTTAAAAACAAATGTTAAATACTTTTACATGTAATTGGAAAAAAATGAAATATTTTTTAAAAAGGCAAAAAAAAAGCATTAGATGAAGGCTTGAGTTGAATTTTTATAACATAAACTACGTAGCTAGGGATTCTATATTCATGTGTAGCCCATACTACAATGACAAAAATGGGGCAGAGTAGCAGAGTGAAGAAAGAAGAGATGGAGGAAAATTTAATACAAACTTGAATTATACCCTCCTGGGTCCTCAGTTCTTTTCTGGGTCAAATAATAGGCAAATATGTGTTTTACCATTTTTTACTTTCCTCACCACTTTTTAAAACAAAACAAAAACATTTAATGAGCAGCAAACTCATACAAAGCACAGTCCTAGGAATTACTATAGATAAAGATGTGAAAGATTACTTTTGTACTCACAGAATTTAAAATATGTTTGGGGAGAACCCGACCCCCCCTCGAACTCCCCCAACCGCATCTCTATTTTACTTTTTCACTCACTCAATCCATTTCCTGTTGATTGGCAATCCAGTACTTCAAAGCAATGAATCTAGTACTGAGATGACTTGCAATGGAGGTAAGGGATACCGAGGAGAAAGGGGGGTGAAGGAAAATTCTACCATGGCATTCATTTAGAACCAGTTACACTGGAGATTACTTTGTAAACAGAAGTGTTTAGTGTAAATATGCTTCCTCTGTATAAGCTCTTCAAATTTGCATTGTGTTATATCTTCTATGTTTATTTTTGGAACCAGAACTGCCTGGGATTTCACTAATGTAGAGAAGAGAAGGATAGGGAAACCCACTTTGGGAATACAAAATAGGTAAATGCTCTGCATTTGCTTAATCCTGGAGAACTACATAGGGCACTGATGTTAAGTACTCGGTCCAAGGCTACATAACCAATACACATCCAAGATGAGATTTGATTCATATGTCATTTTCCTAACTTGGAGACCAGCTCACTCTTCTCTACTCAGAAGTGTCAGATTCACATCCCCAGTGCGGCCCTAAGTAGATTAAAATGTAATTGGGAAATGTTTAACAAAATGAATAAGAAGGAAATAAAACAAAAACAAGGTTAATTTGTGTTTCACTAAATCAATATGTTACCCCTAGGGATTTGTTTCTGTTTCAGTTTGAAACCTGTACTACACCCTCCTGTCTAACTTATCATCATCTATATAGGCAAAACTAACTAAATGAATGGAACCAGAGAGAGAGCCTCTGGCATATTTGGTAGATTCCCCACAAAAGTTTTATAGAAAGACATGAACAAGAATCAAATGTTTTATAAAATCAATAAACCCATGAATTCCCTGATGGGCATTACTCTCTCCAGTGGTGCAGATTATCACCCATTTACAATTTCTTTTCTTTTGCAATTCTCTTCCATGTCTTCCCACAAGCCCTCCAATAAAGGTTTCTCCAAAAGCTTCAAAGGCCACCATGTCTTTTAACATGCTCACAGCACGAGTCCAGCACTGGTGTTGTTTTATATGCTATTTTCCACTGTCAATACATGAATTGCTTACTTCCTTTTTTCCCAACATATACTGCCTCAATGATGTAATTTCTGCCCCTTCTGAAGTTCACTTCTGATTGGTTGCTAATAAGGTATGTCTTGCTTTATATATACTCATGACTTATCTCTTTATTGTCTTGTAATTTATATTCTTTTGAGGATTATGGAATTCTATGATTTGCAACACTATAGCAAAATTTTAAATAGCTGTTGGAGTTTAAAAAAAACAAGGAAAAAATATATGTATATATATGTATTTGGTGGGAGAGGTATTTTGTTTTTGTTTTGGATTAGGGAATACTTTTGGATTGCTGAAAATACTACAAATTTTCCTAAATGCAATTTTGGCCCTGGCCCCCTCTTGATCCATAGGGATTACTTGAGGTATTTGTACTTGGGGACTAACTCAATGGCTTGTCCAGCCAAATTTTTATTATAATTTAGACAATAGGCATTCATCAATCTACTTGGTGTTTCCTCTCCAGATTTTTAGGCTATACTCTCAGTTATAAAGTACATCAACAATCAAATAATCAATAAACATTCATTTCCAGTCATCCTGATCTGTATCTTGCCACCAGACCCAGATGACTCTGGAGGAGAAAGTGAGGCTGGTGACTTTGCACAGCCCTCCCTCACTTAAATCCAATTCATTTGCATGTCATGACATCACCTCCCTGAAGTCACGTTCCTCTTCAAGAATGAAGGTCACACAACAATAACAACAACAAACATTCATTAAGTGTGAGGCATTAAGTGGCAGTCCCTGCCTTCATGAAGCCTACAACAGGGGAGACCAAATGAAAACAAATATATACCAAAGTAAGCTGTTATTGTTGTTCAGTTGTTTCAAGCATGTTTGACTCTTTGTGACCCTATTTGGGGTTTTCTTGGCAAAGATACTGGAGTAGTTTGTCATTCCTTCTCTAGCTCATTTTGCATATGAGGAAACAGTTAAGGGTTAAGTGACTTGACCAAGGTCACACAGCTACTAAGTGTCTGAGACCAGATTTGAATTTAAGAAGATAAGTCTTTCTGACTCCAGGGATGAGTAGCTACATCCAAAATTATTAGTTTTAGAGATTAGTTCTCTGGTAATGACATTATCTAATGTTAGCCAAAGAGGCTAGGTCTCAGATGACAGATATGCAGTATGTGGACAATACGAATAACACAAATAAAGACCCATCATTGATTCCAAGTTGCTAAGTATTGCGAGAGCAGCTTTGGGAGTGGAGAACTTAGAGTCACCTCTATGCTATAATGGAGCCTTTCTAAGTCAGCAGTACACAAAAATATTGAAATGTAAATATGGCCTTGGAAAATGAAGGATCTTTAACGATGCTTTAAATATTGTTTGTGTGACTAAATTTAAAATGATGATGGTCACTGCAATAACAGTTGACTACTATCTAAACCTGTCCATGTTGGCTGAAGCAAGGGAGCCACCACACTTTGCAGGAAAACTTAGAATGTCAGGATCCCATTATATTTGTACTCAGACAAAGGCATTGGGTCAGGAAGCATGAGTTCAAATGAAGAATCACAGAATTTAAGAATTGAAAGGGCCTGCAGTGGCCATCTAAGAATCCCACCTGTAACACCAAAGGATATATACACCAGTATACCATATCTGACAAATAATTCTCCAGTCTATGCTTGAAGATCTTCAAGGAGAGGGAATTGAGTACTTTTTGAGCAGCCAATTACACGTTGGGACAATTCTAATTGTTAAAAAAAAGTTTCCCCTTACATTAAGTGTACATTTGACCTTTTGCAAATTCCATTCATTGGCTCTTGGTTTTGTCCTTTGGGGTTGAGCAGAAAGTCTACTCTTTCCTCTGCAAGATAACCTTTCAAATACATGAAGATCACTATCATGTCTCCTCTGAGTCTTGTCTTCTCCTGGTTAAACATCTCAATTCTTTCAACCAAAAAAAGCAATACAAAGGAAGTGTTTATGGCAGTCCCCAGTATAGAAGGAGGAAAAAGCCTCCCGTGTAGGCTGTCTGTCCATTTCCGAGAAAAACAATTTATGGAGCTCAGAGATAAAGATAACTTTCTTGATGGGACTGAGAAGAGAGGGGCAACAAGGATGGATCTATTTTGCCAACTCCAAACGCAGGAATTCTGGCCAAAACCTAATGACCTTGAAGTGAGCAAAAACGATTCTGCCTGCAATTAATCTAAAGCTTCCCATACTTGTCATACCAACATTAAGTTCTGCTGGGAATGATTCATTCATCACCAGATCTATCCTCATAAGGAAGGGAGTTTTCACCACATGGTCACTTCCTTAACATGGATCTAGGAGAGGGTGCATTGCTCCTACATCAAGTGTGTACATGTGTGTGTATGTGCCTATACACATGAATGTATGTATGTGTTGGGAGAATTAAGACTGATTCTGTCAATCATTTATTTTCTTATGCATTACTTTGCAACGCCATATTAAGTATGTAATTTGATTTATAGCTCTTGCATGGTCTGTGAAATACAGATATACACTGGAATGGGATTGAGCTGTAGGTACCATGCATTACCAAAAGCATCCTATTGAAAGTGAATCCAAAGTATATAGGTTTACCAAAGGTCCGCTAAGTTACACTTATGAGAATATTTAACTCTGCTCTATATGTGAATAGTGAAGAATCTATTTTAAAGAAGAATCTATTCTAAAGAATATATTTTAATAGGGAGGAATGAAAATATCATAAGAGAAAAGAATAAAAATTCTTAGAAAAATAAATTAATTTGAGGAGTATAAAGGGAAGGGTTAGCTGAAAGAAAAAGATCAACAGAAACTGTCAATTCTCTTAGTGGTTAGATGTTAATGCTGATTACTTTTCAAATACAATGTGGTTTTCCACATTAAATCCACTTATCTTCTTTGCTGTTCCTTCCAGAAAGGAGACACAATTGAAAAAAAAACACACTACTTTTTAAAAGATTAAAAATAGTCAACTTAGCAGTTTCCATCAAGAGCATAGGAAATACATTATGTTGCTAAAAAATTAGGGGACATTAGTGGCATGACTGCAAAAAGATAGTCAATTAGACAAAGACTCTATGTCTCCTAAATCTTATGTCTCTTAATCGATTTCATTTTTAAATTGTTAAAGGTTCACCATGTCTAACATCTCCCAACTTTTTTTTTTAAAGAAGGTCTTTATGGTTGGGGAAGTTTGAAACTTTTGGCTAGTACAAGAAACCTATGGTCTCTTCTGTGTGGTTGTTGTTATTTTTCTTTATATTTTCTAATAGATTATTTTACATCTCTAACATGATCCCCCCTACCCACCTTGTAAGCTTACTAAATATAGGTTGGCTTGCTTTAAAGGATCAAGTTCTTCGTGGCATTGTTCTGAAACAGAAGTTGGTGAATAAATTGTCTGCAATGTGGACTTTTCCTTCTGGTTTTCATGATCACTCCAAAAAAGATGATTTTTCTTATTGCCTTTCAATAGAAACTCTTTTGCATTTTTTATTTTTATATTAATTTTTAAAGTAATATTTACTTTTAATATATAATTAATTTTATTTAATTTTTATTTATTTAACAGTTGCTTCTTTAAGGAGAACCTGTGAGCCTCTTTCATTAATTGAAATTGAATTTCTTAGGTCATAAAATTATAGATTAAGAACTAAATAAGAATCCTTAAACATTGTCTAGGGTTATGATATTGAGGTAAAGAAAGTTTAGGTGATTTGGCTAAGATAATACTTATAGCATGTGACATGAGGTAGGATTTAAACCCAGATCCTCTGACTCCAAATCCATTGCTCATTCATAGTCTCACTACATGGAAAAACAATAATTGTTAACTTATGAAACTTTCCTCAGTATGAGAACAGTTGAAGGGAATATATATATATATATACATATATATATATACACATACATACACATATATCTCTTTTTTACAGAGGAAGAAAATGCAATATGAATACTTTTATGGTTTAATTCCTTCAGTAAAAGTCAAGTCATTCATTGGTTATTGGACAAAGACTTGACTCTCATCTCTGACTCAGATTCCCTCAATTCCTGTAACAGTTAGAGAAGTATCATCTTTAACTGGGTGTCTTTTCAGATTGCATCAACTATTAGTATCCTCCCTCTCAAACTACCTTGTATTAAACCTCTTTGTATTTAGTTAGTATTTTTTCTATGAACCCTTTTTAATGTACATATATTCTCCCCTGATAGTAAGTTCTTTTAGAGTAAGGATTGTTTATCTACCTATCTATCTATCTATCTATCTATCTATCTATCTATCTATCTATCTATCTGATATGCATACACATATATGTTAATATATGTATGCGTATAATGTATACGCATGTGTGTATACATACACATATACATGTATATTTTGTCTATTATCTAGCAAAGTAGCTGGCATATAGTAGAGGCTTAATAAGTTTGCTGATGAATTTCTTTAGAAATATAAATATACACATACATATGTTTTTGTTGTGGGCAACTAGTTAGGTGACACAGTGGATTATGCATTTGGTCTAGAATAAGGAAGACCCGAATTCAAATCTGGCCTCAGATGCTTAAGTCAGCCAGGTAGTGGTATTACAAGTTGAAACTAGATGCTTTACTTGTCCTTGGAAAGTTGCAAAAAAGAAAGTTGTGAGTGGGCAGAAAATCAACTGAAAAAGAGGAAGTGGAAAGACCAATTCCATCCCTGCAGAGAGAACCCTGCGAGCCAGAGGTGTCAATCTCATGGCCAGCTACAGCAAGTGGCCCACAAAACTCCTGAATGTGGTCAAACCAGATTAAACTGTAACTGGGAAAAGTTTGACAAAATAAATAAAAATACAAAACAGCAGAGATGATATTAATTTGTGGCTTTCTTATGTGACCAATCTATCTGAGTTTAACACTGCTAAAGTAAAGGTATAGAGTCAGGAAAACATAAGTCATGTTCAGAGTGGAGTTATTTAGTCAGTCAATGAATATAAACACTTATTATGCACCAGTATCTGTGCTGAGAAACGGAAATACAGAGAAAGGGAAAAACAGCCCCTGCCTTAAGAAGCTCAAATTCTAAAGGGGGCCTATACCATGTAAACACCAAGGTACATAGAAGATATGTAAAGATAATCTAGGAGTAGGAAGGGAGGAAGATAGAGGAAAGGGGCAAGAAAGACCTCTTTCCATTTAGTAGTGGCTGAGCTAGATCTTGGAGGAAACCAGAATTAACAGCTGTTTATAAAACAGAAGTGAGCAGGCAGACTTCAGAAAAACCTGGAAAGACTTGAATGAACTGAAGCTGAGTTGAAGTGAGCAGAACCAGGAGAACACTGTACACAGTAATAGTCACAATGTTCAATGACTAACTTTGATAGACTTTATCTCTTTTTAGAATTGCAAGGATCCAAGACAATGCCAAAGGACTCATGATGGAAAATGTTGTCCACATTCAGAAAAAGAACTATGGAGTCTGAATGCAGATCGAAGTATATTATTTGCTCTCTCTTTCTCTCTCTCTCTCTTTTTGTTTGCTTCTTATGTGTTATGGTTTCTCTCATTTGTTCTAATTCTTTATTACAACATGACTAATGTGAAAATAGGCTCAATATGAATGTATGTGTAGAGCCTGTATCAGATTATTTGCTGTATTGGGGTGGGAGGAGAGGAGAGATGGGGAAAAATTTGGAAGTCAAAATCTTATCGAACTGAATATTGAAAACTAAAAATAAATAATTTTTTTTAAAAAGAAGGCACAGAGGTGAATAAAAGAATAATATGAAATGAGGTTAGAAAGGCAAATTGATCCCAGGTTGTAGGCAGCCTTGAATATGAAAGTTTGATTTTACCTGATAGGCAAGGACAAAATTCTGGTATATAATTCTGCTAAACACACTATGTCTTTCTGGGTATTAAATGGGTGATATACACACGTGTGTACATACATGTTTGTATGCATACATGTAAAAGTGTGTATACATCTATGCGTTTATACATACATACATACATACATAAAATCAGGGATGATTTCTAAGTAGAGAAGTGACATGGCCACTATTTGTGAATGGTAAAGATTAGTTAGGCTGCAGTGTGAAGGACAGGTTGTAAAAAAAAGGGCAGGGTGGGGCAGGACAACTTCTTATTAAGTTACTGGATTATTTATTCCAGGGAAGTGATAATTAGGCCAGTACTAGTCTGTACAAAGGTAATAAGGAAAAGACAGATTGGAGAGGCATCAGGGAGACAGAACAACTATTGTTTCATGGTATTTTGGAGGCCAAAAAAGTAGAGCTTAATTCTACAACTTTACAGTGGTGATATTCAGGAGGTAGGTGTTTGGATTGTAAGAGATTAGTTTAATATATAGAGATAAAGATTAATCAAGAAAATTGGTGAGGTTTTAAACTTCAATGAAAGAAATTTGAGTTTAACTTTAAAGTTCTGACAATATTAAATAAAAACAATGCTCATAAAAGCACATAACAATATAGTTATTTACCATTTAAAAAGGATTTTGCTAAAAACAAACCTGTGAGATAGGTAGATGAGATATTATTATCTCCATTTTATAGATGAGGAATATGAGATCCAGAAAGTTCAAGTCATTGAATTACGGTCATACAGTTATTTTAAGTAACAGATGGAGTATTCAACTCTATGTCTTTGAATTCCAGATTCATTGTTCTATATTACCCACATGTCCATTTCATTTCCCTGAGACTCCTACTTTGATTAATAAGCTAATAATTTAAAATTTAATCACTGATTTGGAGATCATGTAGCCCTCTTTATTTTTAAATGATAATAGTGAGAAAAACAAGAAGTGATGAGGTCATTGACACTAGAAATTATATAACAGTTTTCCTCAAGGAGTTTTAGACTTACTGATAGATTAAGATTATGCCAGAGATTGGAGGAAATTGTAAAGTACATTACTCTAGGTGAAAAAAAAATAGGCCATAATGAAAACCCAGAAAGACATGATGCATTTGTCAGAATTATATGACAGAAGCTTGCCACACTACATCGAAATATCCTTAAGAATACTACAAATAAACTGTACCAGACCTAGGGCATTATCATAGACAAAATTATTCCCTACAATCATCTGGACATAACAATGACCATCAAAATGTAAGAACAATGATTTAATACCTATTGCCATACTTACTACTCACAATCTCCAGGCTACACAGAACTAAAAACTTTCAAAATGTGACTTGATCGAGCAAAAGAAATTAAAACTCACGTGGGAAGGGGATGAGATACATGTCATTCCCATTGTCTGACTGCTACTGAAGTTGTCCCAAAGATGACATCAGTAAGAACGCTACAGATGAACTGATATCCTCATGCTTTTTAATCAATTAAAAATGCAGTATTTATTTTTATTTTTGCTTTTTTTGGAGGGCAATTGGGATTAATTAACTTGCCCAAGGTTACATGGCTAGTTAATTTTTTCATGTGTGTTAAGTGTCTGAAGCTGGATCCGAACCCAGGTCCTCCTGACTCTGGGGTCAGCGCTCTACTCACTGCGCCACCTAGCCGCCCCCAAAATGCAGTATTTTTATGCATTCTGGAAAGCACATACAAAGAACTGAACACAAAAGAATAATGGCAGCATATTGACCTGTCCCTGGACCACTTCTATCTAAAAACCATTGAAAACAGATAAGAATGAAATCGTGATAATAATTATGTAGAAGTCATTAAGCCAAACTTGACCAGCAGGTTTGAACACGAGGCTGTGGCCTTGCTATTTGCACTGCCAAACTTGCAGGCAAACTGACACATTTACCAGTATTTCACCCTTCTGGCTCCTGTCACTATTAACTTGACTATAGCTTCTCTGTATTTAAGAGAAAAGAAAAATAGTATAATGTACCTTTGGGAAGTATAGCATCCAATGGCAAATACTTATCAAAGATTACTTTAAGAAAGAAAGTAATTTTTTAGTTTCTTAAGAAAGAAAAAGAAAGAACAAGTTTGAAAATCATGCTTAGCGTGGTGAAGGAATTTCAACTCTTTGTTAGAGGGGTGACTCTTTGACCTCCCAAATCTCTTTCAACTTTATACCATTATGGGGTCCATTATGGCTTTTCTGGGCACTTATACTCATTTAGGCTATAAATGCACCTGAATTCCATGAAAAATAATGCTCACTTTCTTAAAGAACTTTTTTTACAGGAATAAGAATGATATGGTTTTTTTTCCTAGTTAAATTTGTTTGAATTACCTAAAAAAGTGGCTGTGCAACAGCTGGGGGAAGAAGGGAGGATGTCTCAGACAAAGTACTACAGTAAAGGACTGTACTACATTGAGGACTGAAGTGAAAAAGGATTTTTCCTCTGGTTTCATACTTTGAATAGACTTCTTTTTCGAATTTGTTAAAGAGTTTAAGTAGGGACATTTTTACTTCATCACTAAATAATTACAAAATATTATTAGTTGAACTTACTAGCTCTGGCAGAGTAGGAATATTATTATGATTTCAAGTCATGTCTTTACATGTTATTTTATAATGTTGCATTATGTAAGTCTCCTCTGGGAGCATTATACTCCTAAGAGCTTCTTTTATTCCCCCTGAAGTGTCATTTTGGTGTTTTTCATAGCAAAAAAAAATAAAAAAGGAAATAAGAGGAAAACAGGCAAGGAAATCAAAGAGTAGGGCAGAAACACAATGTTGCTACAATTTTTAAAAAATCACCTACATTTAGAAGTAAAAAACAAATCACACTTGGATTCCTGGTTTCCTCATCTATAAAATAAGGGGGTTGGACCAGATGACCTTTGAGATCTCATCCATTTCTCAACATATGATCTTATCTCAAAACTTTGCTCAAGGGTGAATTATGGTGCCACCAGCATCTTTGGTCACCCTCTGCCTAGATAACTGAAGGAGAAGAACAAGAAACTTTGAAGTTGATCTTTACCACTGAGTAACTGTTAGTCCTTCAAAGTTTATCCTTTTTGGTACAAAGCCCCTGAGCAATTTAAATTAATTACTATTTCCTGACATATTTGGGGCTCCCTAGAACAAAAACAATTCTCAAAAGATGAAGCATGAGGCTAAAGAGGGGAGGAAATGCCCTTTATTACAGGATGAAATATGAAGGCTGTGTTTTCTTCCTGGTAGGGTTGGATTCCTTTAAACACCCCCAAAACACTCACAGAACAAAAATGCTACCTCGATGCCCTCTGACAAAGTGACATTTTTTAATATCTACCCAACAGATATGTCTTTTAACTAAGTTGAAGGGCTGTCTGAAGAGTGTGAAAACTGAAAAGGCAGCTGCTGTATCTGGTCTCCTTGCTTCAGGTTATAGGTAATAATCCTGTGAAGTCCCATATAGCAATGTCAGAAATGGTGGGCAGAAAATTTCCACTAACCTAAATATCCATACACTTCTAGAATCAATCCCAATGACATCTAAACAGAAGATCCTTCATAACATCATCTTGCGTTGTGTTAAGGGAATAAAACAGGAGCACTTTGAATGTTGAATTTCCATGTCATTTTAAAACTTCATTTGACAAATATAATGCAGCATTTATTGCATGGAAGGCACTGTCCTAGGTGTTATGTTTAGCCTGAAATCTTCTCTGCAAATCATGAAAATGAATTATTCTATCTCTATTAATCCAACTTTTCATCAGGGCCCAGAAGTTACAGTGAACATTATCTGGATGACCTCTGGGGCTATAGTCACATCATCAAATTGTCAGTAGGTACTGGCAATTGTTAATATTTCCTTTAAGAAGTGGATGTTAACACAGTAGATAAAAGTTCATGTCTATTAAACTTTCTTTTCTCACGTATGATATAGGCTTAGAAATAATGTTTTATATACTTATCTCGTATAGGAAGGAAACCAATTAAATAAACAACAATGTATGGTAATGCCTCATCAGCAGACCTAGACTCTAATCCTAATTCTGCCATTAACTACTTGCATAATGCTTGGCAAGTAACTTCTTTAGGCCTCAATTTTCTCATTTAGAAAACAAGGAGAATAGATTAGATAATCATCAAAGTGCATTTGTAGACCAATAATTCTGTGACTCATACTATTGTACTTGCCATGCCTCTTCTAATTCGGTCCTTCTGTGCTGCTGTTGTCCAAAAATTGTACTAAAGTTCAGCTTGATTTCTTCTTCAATTTCTCAGACTACAAATTACTTTGAATAAATTTAATCTGATCAATTGGGATTATGAAACAGAAGGATGTCAAACACACAGTGATGACATCCACCTACCCGTTCTTCCAGTGACTTCTATAGTTCTAACTTGCTGTAATAGTAATGGAATTTAAAGATTCCCCTGTATTGGCTTGGTTTTTGGTTTGATTGTGTTAAAACCCAGAGCTTATTAATCCCACTTGTGGGATGGACTGGTTGATGTGAAAAGAGAGGGCTGAACTGGGAGGAGCTGGTGACGTAGATTTGGAGAGACACAAGAGAGAGGCAGAAGAACTTTTTGGAAGCAGCACCTTTGGAGGCAGAGAGAGACTGAGAGGATTGCTGAGGGCCACTTTGAATTGCCCAGGACTTTTTGAGAGCTGCCAAGGACTGAGGAGACATGGCTGTTATGCTGGTACTTTGTCTGTCTGTTTTGATGTTGTTTTGCCAGATTTGTCTACTGGTGAAGGTCAGCCCTGTTGTTGCAGAAGTGTTGGAACCTGGTTGTTGGTTCAGAGCTACTGAGACTGTTCTACAGACAGAGAGTGAATACTGTCCACTGGTGAAGGACAGTGCTGTTGTTGCAGGGGTCTGGGAGCCTTTCTGTTGGTTCAGAAGCCCTGAAGAAGGATTTTCTTGTTGTATGTTTACAGAAATCCTGGAAGAGGGTTTTGCTAATGTTTTCAGGGGTCCTAGGGCTGTTCTGCAGACAGAGAATGAATTAATGAAGAGACTGGCAATGTATCTTGTGGCCTTGCTAAGCTTTGTCTCCCCAGGAACAAACATTGCTGAGAACTTGCCTCCTGTCAAGATGAAGAAAAGACCTCCATTTGGGCATTAAGTGCTAAGTTTGTTGTAACTCTGGGGTAGATTCAATTGTGATCCAAGGGTGGGGAACTTTTGACCTTTTTTTGTGCTCTGTGATTGAACAAATGAATGCACTTTACTTATGATTTGAAACTAATCTCCATTTGAGAACAGGGGCTTTGTGATGGACTAAATGAATGTATAGCCTAGGGGTGGAGTAGTATTTAGAAGAGGGACTTTGTGATTGATTAAATGAATGTAATGTCCTGGGGTGGGGTAGTACTTGATTAACTCAGGTAGTACTTGGAGATTATTTAATCACACTTAGTAAATGCTGTATTTTGAATGATGTCATATTTTGATCTTCTCTATTCTTAATTTTTCACTGAATAAAATGGAGAGCACCTATGCTAGTATTTTGAACCTTGGGAAGTTGCCTTTGCTTGGCATTACAGTACCCTTGTGTTGAACAGACCAGAAGTAGGACACACACACACACACACACACACACACGTGCGTGTGTGAGACTCTATAAAAGATCCTTTTGTGTATATTAAGGATATTGACTAAGAGAAGCCACCTAATTAGCAATGGGATGAATCAGTCTCACATTACCTTTAGACTGGAGCAAAAGTAATGTGCTAGGCAGTGCTTTTCATATATAATAGAAGCATAAAATGCTTAGGTTTCTTAGGAGTTTGGAGATGCCCATATTTTATAAGAGACCAGAATAGAGGGTAGATTAAAACTTTATAAGGCTTGGCTTATAAGTCAAGGAAGGAAGAAAGTAACAGTATTTATTTAGCTTGGAGTGGGAAAAAGATCAAGGAAAACAAAATAGCTGTTTATAACTATATACTGTAACTACATAACTATAACTATCCTAACCAGCCACCTAAAAGGAAGTCAAGCCAGCCTCACTAAAATAGCAAGGCACCTTAAGTTAAGACAGGCACGTCAAACCATCACTTTCCTTCATTCCCCAATACAAGCAGCCTAGGACTCTAAACCCAAGAGCCTTGGAAACAGCAGTGCTCACAATAGTGTTGACCCTGTTTCCATCCCAGGTTCCTCAACTACCACTGAGTGGAGAAATCCCTGTGAAGAAGGGACCCACTTTCTTTGCCCCCACCAACACTGATGATTAATTGCCACCATCTGGAAGGTAAGCCCAAAGAACTGTAGCAGTAGCAGCATCCTCCTGATCACCTGTCATCCTTCTAGCCCAGACCCTGCACCCATAATCCCATGAAGTTCTCCCAATGGAGATGCAGTTTGGCAACTTTTGCTATTTGTTCTAGAACCCTTTCTTCAGCAACTGATTCTACTGTTAATGACAACCCATAAATTCAAATCCTTGCCCCTCTGTCCTTGGCACTATTAAATGCTTCAGCTTCAGAAATGGATAGTATTATCAATAGCAATATCATTACTCCCTGCACTGGGGTGTAAGGTATGTTCAGGGAAGAATAGTATCACCTCTGATGTAGAACCCTTAGGGCTGCTTTCCATCTTTGGTGTCCATCTGATTCACCCAACTCATACCTGTGGCTCCAAGAATCTGTATCATGTAGAGTCACACCCTGGTAAACCATTTTAGCAGATGGGTTATATCAAGTTGAAGGTAACTAAGAGGTCTCAAACCCTTTAGTGAGTTAGGGGAATGGCTACACCAAGCTTGAGAAGATTTCTCCTGGTGGAATGGACAGATTAGAACAATTTGTTCTGACAGTCATGAAGGCAGCTGAAGTTGGTGAAACTAGAACTTGGTTAGACACTGAAGACATCAAGGTCATCCACTGCATAATGAGCCATCACCAGTATTCACATGACCTTTTCTCAAACCTTTCTTTCAATAACTCTGCAGCACTTGCCACTGTTGACAGCCCTCTTGTACTTGATATTCTCTTCTCTCTTGGATTTTATGATTTTGTCTCTTGGTTCTCCTTCTCAGTATGCACTGCTGGATCTTTTTCTATGAATGCCCAGAAACACCCTCCATACTAGGTACTTATCTCTTCTCTCACTACACTCTATCTTTGAGTAACTTCATCATCTCATGTAGATCAATTATTATCTCCATTCAGATAACTGAAAGATGGATATAGCCCCAGTCTCTCTCAGAACTCCAGTCACATAACTGCCTATTGATTATTTAAAACTGGATGTACCAAAAGTATCTCAAAGTTTAACATGTCCAAAACAGAGCTTATTATCTTTCCCTCCAAACCCATTGCAGTCTTCCCTCTTGTCTGTGAAGGTCACAATTATCCTTCAGTCAACCAAGTTCTCAACTACATTGCCATTTTCAGTCCTTCACTTTTATTTACCCCATATATCCAATCAGTTGTCAAATATGGTCATTTCTACCTCCAAAGCACCTCACTCTTCCACCTTCTTCCCTCTCCCCACACAGCATCAACCATAGTTCCGAATCTTATCACCTCTTATTCAAGTTATTATAACCTTCTAGTTGCTTTTTTCCCTTCAATCTCTCTCACCTTCAATATATCATTCACAGACCTGTCAAAGTATTTTTTTTCCTATATTCATTACTCCATTTTACCTATCCCATTCAAATTACCTCTGTATCTATCTCCTACCAGCTCACTATGTCAGAAGGACAGACATCAGCAAAAGAAGTCTAAAGGTCTGTTGAATCCTGTTATGGTAAGGGAATATAGTTTTTCTTGCTGAGGTAAAACAAAATCTAAGTGTCCCATCAGGTATCATGTTCAATTCCTTACACTCTCACTCTCCTCTCTCCCCCACCCATCCCCATATCCAATCTATTGCCAGGACCTGTTAATTTTATCTTCCTAATATCTCACTGTCTCTGACTTACATTGTCTTCTCTCCTCTAACATTGCTGCCTCCCTGGTATAGACACTCCTCATGCCTGGACTATTGCAATAATCTGCTGACTGAGATCTCTGCCAAAATTCTCTCCCCATTCTAGTCTAATTTTCACTCAGCAAAGTGATCTTCCTAAAGTGTATGTCTCACTATATCCCTGCCCCCCTACCCTTATCCACCAAATAAACTCCAGTGGCTTCCTAACATGTCCAGAATCAAATATAAAATCCTCCTGTTCAGTATTCAAAACCCTTCATGACCTGGACCCTCCCTACCTTTTAAATCTTCTTATAGCTTGCTGGATCTATGGGATCCAATGACCTTGGCCTCCTTGCTATTCCTTCCTCAAGATGCTCCTTGTCTTAGCTCTTGGCATTTTCGGTGGCTATCCCTCATACCTGGAATGCTCTCCCTACTCATCTCTACTTCCTGACCTCCCTCACCTCCTTTAAATCCCAGATAAAAATCTACCTTATACAGGAAGCCTTTCCCAACCCTCATTAATTGTAGTGTCTTATCTCTGTTGATTATTTCCAATTTATGCTATAGATATCTTGATCATTCATAGTTGTTTGTACCCTTCCTCCCCCATTAGACTTTGAATTCCTTTTGCCTTTCTGTCTCCAACAGCACCTAGAATACATTAGGCATTTAATGAGTATTTATTGGTAGTCTGACTAGTGACTGACAATGTTTTTGGTCAAGTCACTTACCTCTCTCATTATCAGTTTCCTGATTTGTAAAATGAGGATAATAGTACTATTTACCACTGAGTTATTATGAAGATCCAATGAAATAATTTATGTACAGTGTTTTGCAAACCTTAAAGTTCTATGTAAATGCTAGCTTTATTATTACTATTTATTATTAGTAATTATCATGAGTATCAGTACTATCTTCTTCCTAATTATTATTATTACAGCCATTACCTTCCCTTCATGTCTTCTATTCTTCATGATAAAAATTCCAACTTTCTTTTTTGTCTATTTTCCAGTCCTCTCACCTTTAACCACCTCCCTATACATTCCAGATTGCTTATGCCTTGTCTAGGTGCCTAGAATTAAATACAGTACTACAGATGTGGCCAAACTAGGCTAGAACACATGGAACTAATGCCTCCTCTGCATTTTGGGTTGAAAGTTATGATAAAGGTGTCTGTTTTGAAGAAGAAATAGAATCTATGTAGTTCTTGTCTCCAGAGACCCAGTATTTCCAAGTTCTTTTTTTCAGTAAGATTTGTGAGAATAGAACAGTGCCTGAGGGCACCACAAACAATGTAGTAGCATATTGCTTTCCTAGGCTAGGTAGAGAAAGGGACAAAATTTGTGATTTCATTGGTAGAGGAAATTTCCCGATAAGAATACTTCCTTTAACACTACTGAATGGTACCTTTTTGGCAACTTAGAGCCTTAGAGAGATGCTGGTGCTACTTTTTCAGAGTCAAACTGTCAGAGATATCAGAAGTAGAACTTCGACCCACATTACGCTGGTTTGGAAGTTGGAGGTCCATCTACTCTCTGCATCTCACAAGTGGTTGAGAAACTGAAGATCATACCCAGATACATACCTAACCTGTAGGTTTCAGCAGTTCTTTTATTTCCCAAGGCTGCAAAGAATGGAAATGTAACTTCTCTTTACCACCTTTCCCTGAACTCAGGGCCCTGAGAGAGACATGATTCTTCCAGGTATAAACAAAGCAATAAAATGCATTATAAAATGGAGGATTATAAAACTATAACTGAAATAAATTATGGTTTTACAGATGATGCTAGGAATATAGAACAC
The DNA here is from genome assembly GCF_028583685.1 of Petaurus breviceps papuanus. Taxonomy (NCBI): domain Eukaryota; kingdom Metazoa; phylum Chordata; class Mammalia; order Diprotodontia; family Petauridae; genus Petaurus; species Petaurus breviceps. The sequence goes on from NW_027185655.1 coordinate 41,918,598, forward strand.
AAAGCAATAAAACAGGAACATCTGTATGAATATAAAATGTGGTTCATTCAACTCAACAAATATTAAGTGCCTACTACCTACTGAGTGAAGAAACAAGGACAAAAATAGGGGGCAGAAATCTCTGTCCTTAAGGAGCTTACATTTTATAAAAAAGCTTCAAACCTTATATTAAAAAGGTACCCGCCCAGTGACCATCCTTGGACATTTCACTGGATCTAGCATCACCTTGATGTGGGCATCCTCTCTAATGGTCAGGACCAGAATCTAACCAAATCTTCTCATCCTATTAAATGTTTGTCTTTATCTTTCCACAAATTCCCCACAGAAGATTCACCCAACAGGCTGGAAGCCCCCTCTAGGGTGTTGCATTAAAATAATAATTAGGATAATGAAAGATACAGGCTGTTCATCTACTTATTATTCATTATTGATTCATGTGTGACCTTGATATTTTTATGCTACATTATGCATGGGATCATTAGCATAATGCTTGCACCTACACTTATATTTGCCATGTGTCATTTCATTGCCCTTAAGAGTCACATACGCCTCTGATGATTTCTTAGATTGTAGTTTTTCATGATCTTTGCCCACCTATCAACATACAGAGCACTGCCATGCTTTTGTAGAAAGAGATAATTTAGTTCCATTCAATATACCTTTACTAAGCACCTACTATTTCCAAGGTACTAGGCAAATACTTAGAACAGAGCAGGTAAAATGATAAGTATATATAAGATGATTTGAAGAGGGAAAGTTCCCTAGTAACTGTGGGGGATCAGAGGAAGCTTCCCATGAAAGGAGTTCCCTGAGCAGAACTCCGAAGAAAGAAAAGGATGTCTTCCAAAAGATGTACCAGTCAGGCATAAGGGAAATCAGTTCAAGGCTGGGAATTGATAATAGTCTATGCCCTCCCTGCCTAGGTTCATCATTTCTAATCTCATCATCATGCTGCTAACTCAAGCATTGAGTGACACTCCCTCCCTCAGCCTCCTCTTCCCTCTTACTAGAAGACTAGAGGATAGAGTCCCAAACACTTCTCAATGCCTTTCTTAAGGGAAGGCAGCTATTGGACTCTCAGCTCACTCCACTTTACATCTGCTGCTCTTTCTGGTTTCACCTCCATGGAACAAGACATAGTCATGCAGGGAGCCAATGATGTCCCTCCTCCCCACCTTCCTGCCTCCTCCCCCACCTTCCTGCCTCCTTTTGTGTGTTATTTCCCCACATTAGAATGTAAGTTGCTTTTTACTAACTGTTAAGTGTTTAGTACATAGTGGGTGCTTAACATATTTATTGGATTGGGTTATTGGATTATACCAGAATGCAGAGGCTGTGAAAAGGTTGTAGCATTTAATAAAAGTGGAAAAGTAGATGGGCAACAGATTTTGGGTAACTTTAAATGCCAGGACTGGAGCTTGTTATCCTATTGTGTATGGGTTTTTTAAGGGAGTGGCATGGATACTTGACCCAGAACTAGGGTGCTGGCCATGTGAGTGGAGGCAACAGAAATAGATCCTGTGGAAGTAGAATGGAACATAGTTGGTATGTGATTAGATATGGAAGCTGAGGAAGAAAGAGGAGCCACATAAGACTGACTGCAAGAATGCGGGGGAAGTTTGGAGTGCGGGCAGGTTTCAGGAGAATATAATTAATTTAATTTCGGACAATTTGAGGAGACTACAGAATATTCAAGAGCATATTCCAGGAGGCAGTCAACTATGCAAGACAAGTTTAGCAGAGAAATTGGGCTAGATACACAGATGTGGAAGCCATTTGCATAAAATAAAACTTAAGTATATGGGAGCAGAGAAGATTAAGGAATAGAGTGTAGAAAGAAAAACAATGTCCAAAAGAGGCTTTTTGCTATAATGAAGGAGACTAGGTGCTTCAAAACAAAGTACTTTTATGGAAGAAAAGGAGAAAATAAATTTACAGAAACAAAATTAGAAAATAGATTTTTCCCTAGGAGTCTATAGGCAATAGCTATCTGTTGAGTCACCACTTTCCTGTTCTTTGCTTTTCTTCAGTATTTGCACTCAAAAGCTACCATATTCTAGTTACCACAAGTACTCGGTTCCCTTAGGAACTCACCTTTCAAAATATGTGATTTTTAAAATAGTCCAATATAAGAGATATTAATAAATGAAAAGGAAAAATTAGACAAAAGATAACATAAACTCACTGAACAAGGCACTGAGGCTCAAGAATAGTTACTCTCCCTCAGTGCAATTTGTAAATTAATTGAAAGTCTTAATTAATTAAAATTCCTAAAAGTCAGGCGTTTGCACTCTAGTCAAATGACACAGATGTTTCCACTGGGAATTAATGGTGGGAATTATTGGACCATTATAAGATCTGTCACTTGCACTGTTGTAAACAAAAGCATCTAGTACTGGTGTAGCTAGAGTAGAGATGTTACATTTAGTAGTTTCCACCTCTCCTTGGAATTCTGAGCACTGTAAAAAGGCATTAAAATGTAGTTACATGAGAAATAAGGCAGTGATATTTCACAAGCATTAATAGAGTATTTCTTTTTTAATTATTAAGTTTTGAAAAATATACTTTGTTTTTACCTCCTTTCTTCTCCTCCCAAACCCATCATTGTGTTCTTTTTCACAAAGGATAAAAGAGAAAGGGAGAAAAAAAAGTAATTCAGTAAAATTATCCAAGAAATCAGCTGAGCTTGACAGCATATGATGTTCCACATCCACAGTCCCCCAACTCTGCAAAGAAGAAAGAGGAGTCCATTTTTCCCTCCCTTCTTTGTGGCTACACTTGGTTATTATTATTACACAGCATTCAATTTGAGGTTTTGTGGTTTAGAAGGTAATTCTTTAGAGGACTTGATGCTGCTTGATAAACAGTGACAGTCCAGTAAAGAGCATTGCCATCTGGAAAACTGACATCTAGAGATCCCACAGAATCACTGAAAATTCTTCAGAATCTCTCTGTCTCTCTATATGCTTTCTGTTCTGCCATAGCCTAATTTAAAAACTTGTAATAGTAGATATTTAATGTCAGGCAGCCCATGTTTTGAGTTCTCAGCACAGCATTTCATAACCAAATCTGTATGCATATGCATCCCCTATTCTCTGGCAGCTATCTCCTTCCTTGATTAATAGCGACCTGATGGCACTAATTTATTAATCAGTCTTAAACTCTCATAAATGACCCAATTAGCCATACATAGATCCTCTTGTACATTGGAAATAAGAATTGGGTTTTACAAACTAATGTAATTGGTTAGTAAGAGCATTATATAAAACTTTCTACTAAGGTTCATGGTCTGATTTTCACTGGTATAGAATCTTTTCTAATAGTTCTACATAAAAACCAAGATCTCACAAGTGATTAACTCCCAAGAACACATCTTGTCACAGTCAGGGGTTCAACTATACACATGAAGCTCAGGAAATGAGACTCCCATTGTCCATATTTTATTTTTGGTGCCAATGGTGATATTGATTCTTGTGCTGGCAAAACGAAGGTGGTGGGTGTAAAACTAATGGTTATACTGGCACTTCCAATGGTTAACTGAATGGGGAGGGGGGTAAAAAAAATCAAACTTAATCCATGAAAATATATCTGGAACTTAATCTGAAGCAGATAATTTTAAAATCTATCACAGTTGCCAAATGGTGATTAAGACTGAAGCTTAGAAAGAATGGGGTAAATTACCCCAGATTGAAATCAGGTAAATTGCCTGGAAATTACAGAATAATTATATAATAGACTTCTCTAATTTTTCTTCTCATAATGCAAGATAATTAGCACTGACTGAGATGTTACAATTTAAAGGAACAGTAGATTTGAAGGTTGAGGACGTGGATTCAAATTCCCAACTCTGCTATGTGTATGGCTATGGACAAGTTTCATGATACTGGATAAGCCACATAACTTCTGTCTGCCTTGGTTTCCTCATATGTAAAATGTGTATAATAATACCTCCCATGGCTGTCAGGATAAAATGAGATACTTGTTAAGTTCTTTGAAAACTTTAAAGCATTATATAAATATTAACTATTATGATCAACTCACTATAATTAACTGGACATATATTTATATCATATCACACTATATCATATTTATCATACATTTATTACATTAGGGAGTTGAACTAGATAACATCTACCAGCTTTCCTTCTACTTTCTAATCTGTGAACTCAGGATCTAGGTGCTAATGAGAAGCAGATAACAGTGTAAGAAGAAACTAAGTGCCCTTGGGGCTGCTAGGTGGCACAGTGAATAGAGCACTGGCCCTGGAGTCAGGAAGACCTGAGTTGAAATCTGGCCTCAGACACTTAACACAAAAACTAGCTGTGTGACCTTGGGCAAGTCACTTAACCCCAATTGCCCTACCTTCCCCCTTCTAAAAGCAAAAAAAAGAAAAAAAGAAAAAGAAAAAACTAAGTGCCCCAATTTTCTTTTAGTTTTACATAGGAATCTGCATAACCCCACTGTCCCAGGGTTTGAAGAACAAGAGAAGAGTTGGAAGTTGAACACTAGTTTTGAAAATTCAATTGAAGAGAAAGTCACTTTGTTGGCTAAATAAAAACAAGCAAATAAATTGAGTTTTTTTTCAAAGACATCACATGCTTTTTCATGTATACATCACTATAATTCATCATCATCATATCTGGAGATATTATTTAATATGCAGCTTCTATAAAAAAAGTTAGTAACATTTTTTTCACATGTCAAAGTATTTGAAAAATAAGTTGAAATTAAGTCAAGAGAGTGTGTTACAGAAAAGGGACACTGGGATAAGAGTGAGATAATATGAATTCAAGAACGGACTTCACCACAAACTATCATTCTGACTTTGAGGAAGCTGACCTTCCTCATCTTGCAAAACAAAGGTTAAAACAGCTGCAATTACTGACTTGCAGGGTCATACGAGGAAAGCACTGTGTAACCTGTTAAGAATAATATGTGATTATCAGGTCAAGCTGGTATTAAATTTATCTGACTCACTAATTGCCTTAGGGGCTCACCAATCAATCAACAAACACTTATTAAACACTTACTATGTTCTAAGAACTAGGATAAGGGCTGGAAATTCAAAGAAAGGGGAAATAAAAATAGTACTTGTACTCAGGGAGCCTTCATTCTAATGAGGGAGGAATCATGTAATTAATAATTTTTTTGTTGTCTGCTTATCTGGTTCTGATTAGCACCCAGATCCTGAGTCCACAGATTTCAAGGTAGGAGGAAAGTTGGCGGTCATCTAGCTCAACTCCCTAATATTACAAATGAAGAAAGTGAGGCCCAGAAAATTATAATGACAGGATCATAAAAGCTATGCACAAAATCAATGAAAAGTAGATGGAGCGTGGCCTTAGAGGTGAAGACTGCAGTAGCTCTGGGATGGACTGTCTTGAATGAAGTGAGGTATCCTATGAAGCTTAGATGAGTAGTTAAGCATTCCAGGCACCACGGAAAGCACCTTATACTTAATCTTCATGAAGACAATGTTCACAATATACAGGCAATGATAAAATGAAATATAACATTTTGTGCCAATTCTCTGGTCAGTTCATCCACAATATTTAGCTAAAGTCAAAAACTGATCCAATCATTGAGAGCTCTCAACGAATTATCTTGAAAAATATGGGCCATCAATAGTATTACAGCACAATGTTGTCAATTTTTTTTCTTAAGAGATGAGAGTGCAATACTGTACTTTAATATGAAGGAAGATTATGAAAGAAGATATGTGCTTTTGAGCACATATATCTACTGAGATTATTGCCATTTTATGGATGAAGAGCCCAAGGCTAGGTGACTTTCCCACAGTCACACATTCAACAAGTCTGATCCAAATGCCGTTCCCTATCGAGTGCTGCCTCTAGGAAGACAATAATTGGTAGCCAATAAACATTTATTAATCACCTCCCACATATGAGACACTGTGCTAAGCATTAAGGATGCAAAGAAAGGTAAAAGATAAGTCTTCTCTCAAGGAGCTCGTCGTCAAAAGGAGAAGACAGCCACAAATGACTACGTGCAAGCAAGACATCTGTAAGATAAACGGGAAGTAATTAATAGAAGGACAGCACCAGAATGAATTCCTGTACTAGGCTGGATTTTATCTGGGATCTGAAAGAATCCAGGGAAACCAGGAGTCCAAGATGAGGAAGGCATCGGGAACAGCTAGTGATAATGCTCATAGTCTTAAAATGTGTCTTGTGCAAGCAATAGCAAGGAAACCCATGTTATGTGACACAAGATACATGGTAGGTGTAAGTAGTAGGAAAATTCAAAGACTGAGGAGGAATGAAGGGGGTTATGGGGAAACAGGTTATAATGAGCTATGAATGCCAAACAGAAGAGAAACTTTTAATACTAGTAATATTTATTGGGAGATATTTTATGTAACATGGATCTTATTTTATTTGAGAAATTTAGGGTTTTATGAGAAATACAGAGTACAGCTAAGTCGGAAATAAAAAAAATTAAAAATCATAACACTGAAACAAAGGAGTGTTCACAAATCAAAATTAACATAACTTAGAATCAAAGTTAAGTGAAAAGAAATATTTCTAATCAAATGAACAGCAGGAATTACTTCTGTAATTACTACTCAAGAATTAAAAATAATACAATAAAAATAAACTAAATAAGCTCACTTAAAAAGAAAGAAATAACAGGTTTTATGGAAAACTACATAGTTTAGACACCTTCTTTGCATATCTCTAAAGTAGTGATACTAATATTTTAACAATTAAATAATGTAGAATACTTAATTTTGTGTTTCTGGGACTTAGGTAACAATAGCGAAGGCAGGACAAATAAGGAAAAGGTATGACCATGAGATTAGCTACATAGCAAGGAGAAAGGTTTGTAGAGGGTGGGCCTATGAAATATTATCAGTCAGTGAGGTCAGAAGTCACTTTAAAAAAGTCAACAAAGGTAGGGCAGAGGAGGTAGATATTGTAGATCGAGGCAAGCTAGCAAGGACCAAAGTCTGGGGAGATTAGGCTCTCAGACTGGGAAACAAAGGTCAGGGACCTAGGAATACAATGTCCCCAAATACTGGAGGTCAGTAACCAAGCTGCAAGGCCTCTAGCAGCTAAAATGAAACATGTGTCAGAACTAAAGACCTCTGAATGCAAGAGATATTGTGTTAAGGAGCAACTATTGTGGTCCTCTGGTTTTACTGGCAAGAGAGGCAGTAGAAAGAAAAGTTGTTCCTATAGAAGCGCCTCTTTCCTTAGGGATGTCTTCATCCTTTATTTATATTGACCAGCACTTAATCATATCTACAAAGTCCATCTTCTTGTTTTAAAACAGCTTCCTTATTTCACTTTGGAGAATACATATCCCATATCTGGTTAGCTGCAGTGCCCATCTCTTTCATTGTTGACTAGTATCAGAATCATCACCAGTATTTACAGATACAATACTTCAACTTAACTTAGAATCATAGGTTTATAAGCTTAGTTTGAAGGAACCTTGATGGTCATCTAATACAAGTTCCACCTTAAGTATGAATCATGGTAACCTTCTGGGCCAATGATCATCCCATCTCCAACTGCAGATGCTTAGTGATAAAGCCTTTGGACTCATTTCAGACACCTGTTCTCTCTCTAGCCTGTTCTACAGAATCTGCCTGTGCAGAAGAAAATGTTGAATAAGCCTATCTTCAGATATATTTTAACATGGAACACTACCTCCGAAGCATCTGATAGCCAGGCTTCCTTTATTTTTTTTCAATTAACAAACATTTATTTTCTCTCCCTCTCACCTAGCCACTCCTATAAAAAAAATAAAAGTGTAACTTTTGACTTTCCGGACCTTAGGAGGCAATAGGGAAGTCAGGGCAAATGAGGAAGAGGCATTAGTGTGAGATTAGCTATATAGGAAGGGGTGAAGTTTGTAGAGGGTGGGCCTATGAAATATTATCAGTCACTGAGGTCAGGAGTCACTTTAAAAACGTCAACAAAGGTAGGGCAGAGTAGCTAGGTATTGTAGATGAAAGTAAGCTAGCAAAGACCAAACTTTAGAGAGATTAGTGCAACAAATCAGTATCACAAATAAGCATGACTATGTCCCCATTGGTCACATTGAAAATTGTATGTTTCATTCCTCACATTGAGTCCACCATCTCTCTGTCAAGAAGTGAGCACTATTCTGCCTCACTATTTCTCTGGAATCATGGCAGGTCATTGTGCTGCAGTGATCAAAGTCTTAAGTCATTCAAAGTTCTCTGTTCTTACACTGTCATTATATGCATTTTTCTCTAATGAATGTGAGAGCCATATTTTTGTCTTTGTATCTCCAGTGCTTAGCACAATGCCTGGCATATAGTAAGTGCTTAATTAAGGCTTGTTGCCTGACAGATTCTGGATACTACTTACTTCACTGTGCAACAGTTCATACAGGTCTTTGAAGGCTTATCCAAAATCACCCCTTTCATCATTTTTCTCTTACACAGACTATTCCAAGTCTGTGCTTTTCCTTCTGGACTGGCATTCTGGGTTCTGGCACAGGGAAGCCATGCCCAGTGTATTTTCATCTGCTGAGGACAGAGTTCCTTTGCACGTCTCTCCTTGTCACTGTCTATCTCAATGGGGGTGGTGGGATGTGGAGGGATCATAGGTCCAGGGGTGACCAGGCTGCCAGCTGCTTAGGAAAAGGGATTTGTTTAGTGCATAGACTCATCTCTGAGAGATGTCTAGTTCCCCACCTCTAAAGCTATAAAGGGAGCAATTAGAGAATATCCGGGCTTCAAAAGCCTTAGAGTGACTCAGGGCAGGTTTGCAACTGAAATTAGAGCCTGTTACCTACTCCAAATAGCAAGGGGGATTTTTCCTCTTGAGGTTATCATTTAGTAAGTTCCTATTTATACTTTCATATACAATACCCTTTCATGTATCATAGTCATTATAAGTAGAGCCCAGTTTTTAAAATGATAAAAGTAGGACTTGACACCTTGTCATTCAGCTTCAATAGCCAGTTCAGGTCTTGATACTCAGGCAAACTCAGAGATATTTGGGGTTTTTTATAGACTCACTATGCACAGGAAGGACATCTTCCCCAGAACCAGAGAGGTAGCATAGAAAGCACACTGCTTCTGGCATTAGAAGACCTAGGTTCAAATAATGCTGCCTATGTAACTTACTATCTGTGCTTTAATTTTCCTCATCTAGAACAAGAGGAGTGAGTGGCCTGGATGGTCTCTTAGGTCCCTTCCAGCTCTGGATTGATGTGCTATGAACTATCGGACATGTCACACTGTCTGGGAGGTCAGGAAGAACCTCAGGATCAGGTGAAGACTGAGTTAGTGCATGGGTAAAAAGCCATACATATTAATCTTTGGTGTATACGTAATGGGGCAACAATCTAAAGCCAGGTCTACAATCTAGAAATAATTTCACAGGGTCAAAAAACAGGTGGATCCTGAGCCCCATTGCCCTAAGGATCAACTAACATCATGGCCCATCTTAAGTTGCCATCTCAAAGCTTTTCTTGATTGTCCCAGTTGGTAATGCTCTTTCCCTCAATTTCTCTTGTAATTATTTATGTTTAAATCCTTTAAAATCTTACTTATCTGATGTTTAAGTTCATAATAAAATTAGTTTAAAAGGGAAGTAGTTGAGCTGTTCTTCCTAGTGTCTGTCCAGGTGCTGGGAAGCTGAGATTAGATAGACACACTTAAGGAAAAGAAAAAGTGGTTATTGCTTCTGGTGCTTTGAAGGATTGTCTGCAACCCCACCTGTAGCTGGTGGGAAGTACTGGTTTATTGCCATAGAGAAGGGCACATTCAGGTAAGCCTAAAAGGCTTCAAAGAAGAGAGGGGCATGGCTAAAGCTCTCTGGTTAAAGGAAGGAACATTCCTTCACGTGGCTTTTAAGCGTGACTGGCAAAGTATAAGGGGGAAGGGATCTGCACATTGTGCTTGGGTCCTCCTCATGTATGTAATGACTTATGTATTGTCATTGTGCTCAGATACACAAGCTGCAGAATGGGAGAGGGAGGTCTCTATCCATCAATACCTGAAGAATAAGTCTGTGGTGATATAGGAATTCAGATATAGCCCAGGCTGCATTTTATAAATGTGACTCTCCTCAAGAAGCTAAGAGCCTAATAATAGCATCAAACAATTCTATGATGATAATGTCAGACAGGACAACCAGGGAGGGGAGGATAAATATTTGTATGGTGTCTCCTATGTGCCAGCAACTGTGCTAAGTGCTCTACAAATAGTATTTCATTTGAACCCCATTAACACATTTAATAAGATGAAATTTAAATAGTACTTGAGTTTTTTTTTAAGCAATCAGGGTTAAGTAACTTGCTCAAGGTTACACAGACAGTTATTTCTGGGTGTGGTGCTAAGTGTCTGAGCCCGGATTCGATCCCCGGGTCATCCTGACACTGGAGCCGGTGCTCTTACTTGCTGTGCTACCTGGCCGCCCCAAATACTTGAGTTTTTACAATTTGCTTTGTATATATTATCCCATTCTCCAGATCACAACCAGGTAAAATAAGGACTACTCTACTTTTATCTGCATCTATTTTGTAAATAAGAATATTGCTGCTCAGAGAGCTATGATTTGACTGTGGTCACCTGGTTATTAAATGTCAGTGACAAGCTGTGCCCCCAGGGACCTCCTCATTCTTGTTCATTCCACTATGCCACACTGTCTTCCACGGCTACATTACTAATTTATTCAGGTTAATTAGGGGAGTTTCTCGTCATTTGTTAAAAGTCTCAATTATAAGATTTTTTTTAATTGGGCCTATTAAATTCAGATTATTTCTTTTAAAATTCAGCTAAAACTCTGGGTCTGGAATAAGGCAGAGCAGAGTTCACATGGGGTCTAAGATATTCACTAGCTGTGGAACCCTGGACAAGTCATTTAACCTCTGCTTCCTCAACTGGAAAATCAGAATAACAATAGTACCTGCCACCCAGGGGTGTTGTGAGAATCAAATGAGACAATATCTGGAAATCACTCCACACACAGAGCCTGGCATATGCTTAATAAATGACTATGTGTCTGGTATTTTTATTTTTCTCCTCCCTCCCTTCCTTCCTGAAACTTTTGAGTCCTGTAGCTAGAAGATCTCAATACTCCTCCCTGATCCCCAAACCGCATACATTTATTTTGTACGTATTTGCACATGTTGTCTTTACCGACAGAATGTAAGTTTCTTGATAGAAAAGATTATTATTGTTTTTTGTTTGTATGCTATGTCTAGCACAGCAGGTCCTGAATAAATTGCTATTTTATTAATATAGCAACAAGAGCCAGGCTTACCAATAGATGCCTAATGAAAGTCTGATGAATAGATAAGAATGATTTTTATTTAACATCACACATCAGTAGGTTAAAGAGATGAGACGGGATGCATCCCAGGAGAAAACGGCAGTGAATGTGGCCATAGTAAAGACTGAAGAGGGAGCACTGGTGAATGTTAAAAAGTGAAGAAGCACTGATGAGGAGAGTTGACCATGGGTAAGACTATTTCAAGTATTTCTTTGCTTCTGTTGCAGGGCTTTGCAGCCCTCCAAAATGAACTCTGATATGAGTGAATTGTGTAGGGCTTTTCACTAGTTGATAGATACACCAAAAGCCACTCCTCAGCCTGCTACTTGATTCATTACCTAACTGATTTTTATTCTGGATTCTAAGGCAATCAAGGCTATGATTTTTATATTTCCTCATAAATTAATAAAAAATACTATTGTATCATTAAACAATTATTTCTGAGTTCCTATTATTAATTATTAACAAACTCAAAAACCTCTTTCTCCACTGGATATACAATTTAGTAATAGTGTACCAATTGATAAAATGATATTTAATTATTTCAAAACTATAAAACAGGGAGAAAGGTCATAGCCACAATCACCTCTACCCATTAATTGTAACTTTTCTAAATTTTCAATTCTGAAAACACAGTCCCACCATTCAACTCTCTAAGGATGACAGGCAATGCCTCTCAAGAATCCTTTATGACATTTTCTCCACAAGAGTTAAATTAAATCTCTCAGAAACAAAAGTTCTGAATCCTTTTTCTTTCTATTTGATCTTTCTCTAGCTATGGTAGTTGGTGGTCTCTCAAGAATAGTAGTTATATTTCCAGTGTTCTTAGATCCTACTCACACACAGAAGTTAAACTAGAACTCTCAAAGATTCTGTTCCCTCTTAAAGATATGCTAACAGTAATCAAAGTCCCCGGGGGAGGAGGGGATATTAAAGCAGATGTTACACTTCAGATAGATGGGAGATTTAAGGGAAGTTTTTCTTTTAGAAACATACACTGAAGTATCACCTCTATAATGTGAGCTCCATTGTACCTTGCCTACCAAAAAGGCCATAAGTAAAATGGCAGAGCAAAAAAAAGCATGGCTGTATACAAATCAAGTTGTTATAGTTCTACAATCATCTTTATTCTATAAATAAATGACAAAACTGTGACATTTAGAAATGGTTAACACTAACCATTATGTGTAATTGTATGAACAGCTCATAACACCTATCTATCAGTACCTATATCTTGAACAAACACTCCAGATGGATGATTAACTGGGCCCAGAATTGAACAGAAGGAAGAAAACAACTTGTATTGCCTTTGGAAAATTACAGTTCTTTTAAGGCAAGGATTCTTACACTGGGGTCAGGGAAATTGCTTTTTATAAAACACATATTTTAATAACTATATTTAAAAATAATCTATTTTCTTTGTAATCCTATGTATTTTATGCATTTAAAAATCCTATTCACTTGTTTTAAAGATTTAAAGCTTCTCCCTGAAACTGAGGTCTGCCTTTTAAACATTTATATTTAAAATAATGTTACATGGTTGAGAAACATGGAAGACAGTCTCAAAGGAATTAAAGTTGTAGGTCACAAGTAAGACAGTGGAAAGACACATGGTGGGAGTGAGTAGTCTGCTGAAAATTATCACTGAAGAACTTCACAGGAAAAACAGATTAAAAGATAATCATAGTAATATCCGCTTAAAGGAGGTTGGCTGGTCATGCAAGAAGAATGAGAGACAAACATATCCCACTGGTATCCACCTAACACCAAGAGATCTACTAGTATTAGCAGCAAGAAGAAAGAGGGAGAAAACAATTGTCAATGAAATTTTCTGACAAAGAAAAGAAAAAATATATATAGGGATAAGGTATGTAAAGAAAAAAAAGTGAGAAGAGGTTTTTAGAGGAGGAAATCCATAAAAGGAAGATAATGGGATTCAAGGAAAGATGGTATTTTGGATTTTAAGGGGGTGCATTTTAAAATAAGAAAAGGTATCTATAGCTATCTAGTTATATATGTATGTATCCATATACAGATCTATACAGACATGTATATGTCTCAGAAGATTCTCATCTTAAAATGTTAGACCTAACTTCTTGCATCCTGATATGTAATTTCTTTTTTTTTTCTCTTTTAAAGCAATCAGGGTTAAGTAACCTGCTCAAGGTTACACGGCCAGCCATTTCTGGGTGTGGTGCTGAGTATATGAGCCAGGATTTGATCCAGGTCATCCCGACACTGGAGCCGGTGCTCTTACTCACTGAGCCACCTGGCCGCCCCTAAGCAATTGGGGTTAAGTAACTTGCTCAAGGTTACAAGGCCAGGTGTTTCTGGGTGGGTGCTAAGTGTCTGAGCCCAGGATTTGATCTCCAGGTCTTCTCAACACTGGAGATGGTGCTCTTACTCGCTGTGCTACCTGGCCGCCCCCTGATATGTAATTTTTTAATTCTAATATATATCATATTTATAATATTATATGTGATATAAGCATTATCTTGTACGATATATAACATTAATCAATAAACATTTATTAAGTGTCTACTATGTTTCATGTGATGGAGATATAAAAAAGGCAAAAGACAGTCCCTGCTCTCAAGGAGATAACATGGAAATAAATATACATGAAGCAAGCTACATACAGCATAACGGAAGTACTTAACAGAGAGAACACATTAGAATTAAGAGGTGTTGGGGAAGGCTTCCTGTAGGAGGTAGGATTTTATTTGGTACTTAAAAAAAGCCAGGGATATCAGCAGTCAGAGCAGAAAAGAAAGAGCATTCTAGGCATGGGGAGAGTCAGAGAAAATGCCCAGAGCTGAGGCATGGGGGTGACTTGTTTGTGCATAGCCAGGAGGCCAGTGCCATGTCAGATGGTAAATTGTGAGAATACTGGCAAGGTAGGAAGGAACTAGGTTATAAAAGACTGTGAATGCCAAACAGAGCATGTTGTGTTTGATCAAGGCAATAGGGAGTCACTGGAGTTTATTGCGTAAGGGGATGACATGTTTGAATCTGCATTTAGGAAAATCACGTTAGTGGCTAACTGGAGGGTAGACTGGCATGAGACAAGCAGGCTCAGTAGCAGACTATACAACAGTCCAGGTGTGATAGGGGCTTCAGATATGTACTTTCTTTAAAATTCATCTCAAACTGTGGGCCTGGAGTCAGACAGACCTGAGTTCTGATTGGACCTAAGACCTTTATCAATTGTGTGATCGTGAACAAGACACATCACCTCAGTTTCCTCAACTGTCAAATGAGAAGATAACAGAACCTTTCTCCAAGAGTTGTTGTTAGAATCAGAGACAATAACTGTAAGGCACTTATTATAGTCCCTGGCATGTAGTAGGTGGTTAATGCTTATTTCTTTCCTCTCTACCTCCCTTCCTGGAACTCTTCTTGATTCCTGCAGTTAAAAGGTCTCCTTCACTCCTAGCCCATCCCTAAACTCCAAAAACTTATTTTGTATATAGACACCACCTCCCTTAGCCTCCTCTCCCCTTTGTTTGGAGGGGCAGAGGGTAGAGTACCAAAGTGCTCCCAATGCCTCCCTTCATAGAGGCCAGAAACTGGACTCTTAGTTCACTTCACTCTGCATCTGCTGCACTGCCTGGGACATCCTGTATTGTCTACACTCCTCCCCCTCACACTTTTGCCTCCTTTTGTATGTTATTTACCCCCATTATACTGTAAGCTCCTTGAGGGCAAGGACTGCCTTTTTATTCATTGTCTTTCCAGCACTTAGCACAGTGTTTGGCACACAATAGGCACATGATAAACGTTTATTGTATTGGATTGGACTATGTGAATATCAGAATGGCAGATGGAAACACAAGACTTGAAGACAGCACCTAGAGTTCGGGGCAGGATAGGTAGACTTGAGAATCCGAAGGATAGAGATGGTAATCAGATGCATGGGAGTGGATGAGATCTCTAGGTGAAATACTTTAGAAGATGAGAAGGTCCAAGTGAGAACCCTAAAGGACACCTATCATCCAGGAAAGGAGATAGCAGGAAAGAGACAGGTCAGAGGAGAATGAAGAGGGAATGAGAAAAGACGGTATCCAGGAGGAAGAGTGATCAACAGCATCAAAGGCTGCAAAGAGGAGAAGTGAGAAAAGGCCACTGGCTGAGGCAACTAAGAGATCATTAATGACTCTGGAGAGAGTTTCGGTGGAATGATGACAGGTGGGAAGCTAGATTGTAAGAGTTTAAGCAGAGGGTGAGAGCAAAGTAAAGGCAGCTTTGTAGACTACCTTTTTGAGTTTAGCCACAAAGGGCAGAGATGATACAGAAATGGAAGGATCAAGTGAGGGCTTTTTTTGTTTTGTTGTGTTTTTTCCCAGGAAGTAGGAAATGGGCCTGTAGACAAAGGACTGAGGAAAAAAAGTGAAAGAGGGAGAAATGACAAAGGAGGCAATCTGTTAGAGGAGATGGGATGGAATGGAATCACTTGAACAAATAGAAACATTAGCCTTGGTAAGAAGTAAGGCCACTTCATCATTTGAAACAGTAATGAAGATATAGTAGCAGAAGGCATAAAGTAGAATTATTATATAACATCTTATGTATAATTATTTATATGATATCTATTTATTACACAATACATGTGTATCAGAGCAGTTATTTCTACTCTATGTTTTACAATGGAAACCTTTTAGTTTTATTTCACTATAACTATATTTTACATTTCAGTAAAGAAAAAGGAAAAAAAAAAGACAGAAAGAAAATTTTCCTTCTCCTTCCTAGTAAACTGGACAGACCTGTGGAGGATTTATGGCATGTCATGGACAAGAGTCCCACGGATACGCTGAATGGCTTATGATCTCCATCACTGGAAAGTGTACCTATTTCAATGAAATCACAGATGCATTGAAGTATTGTAGTAATGCTAACTATTACAATTTGAATAAACAGATCCTGAGTTACCCTATCTTCTGCCTACTTCTTTTATTTCACTGTCTTTTTTCTGAGAACAGGAATAATTTTTATAAATCCTCCAAATCAGATGGGGATTTGTAAAATTCATCCAGTTGATTGAACAGGGAAAGAGATAACATGAAGAAAAGTTGCCTTCTCCCCCATGCCAACCGAGCACATTTCCTGAAAGCCCTTGGTTTTTGAGATGACATACTAAGGTAATTTAAAAGGCATAACCTTCCTTTCGGAAACTTTTTTTTTAATGGGTGTTCATGTAACCTTTATAGTCTACCATTTTGTATTGAAAGTAAGAGTTACTGCTGCTAATTTGTCAAAAAGGACATGTTTTCTCTGTTGCAGGATGAAATGCAATAACGTCTTGAGATTTGCGTTTTGTGAAAAATAGCTGGAACTTGATGAAGAAAGGCAATACATAAGTACACATGAAAACACTGCCCATTAAAATATTAAACACCAACTTATCTGAACGTGCAAAACATCTGCAGAAAAAAACGTGGAGGAGGAAGAGGAGGAGAAATTGCTAACACCTAAAGAGAGGAAATATTTACATCATGTAAAACTTTTTGGAAGGATTTGCAAGTGAAATTAATCTTTTAATAGAACAAATGAAAAAAAAATAATTCTCCCAATCTTCAAAATCTTGCCTTCTATAGTAGAATAAACTTTGTGGTCTTCCAAGAAAATGATGCTTTTTTTTCCTCTTGTGCTTTTGTTCAGGTCTCTGATGTAATAATTATATGAATGCAAGAAGGATCACATTTATCAATTGATACAAAAATTTTATAATTTTACCTTGAAATTAAAAAAAAGTTGCCCTATCCCCATTTTCTTTGTTTTGTGGATAAAAAAAAATAATTCACTTTGTCAATTGACACAGCAGGTCCTTCAAGGTATTCTTAAATTCTATTTCTCCTGGTTTTTATTAATACTGAAAATTCAATATGGAGACTTTGAAAATGTATTGTAAGTTTCTGAAGTACAATATAAAAATTATCATATCCTGAAAGGCTTTATATAATGTGGTGAAATTCTCTAAGGATGTTGTAAAGCAGGCAAATTGAACCAACACTGCCTTAAATCTTACTTCTTTTCCCATAGGTCATTAACCTCATAATCAAAACAGGTGGAATGTTCTGTGGGCTATACTAGTATAACACAATAATAATCTGATCGTCGTTGTTAAGAAGAGATTAGCCAGTCATCAGAAAGGATAGTCTATTTAAATAGAAGTGACTGACAACAGGAATTTACATCTCTACCATACATCCTAAGACCTGACTAGATTCAATTTAGGACTTTGTACACTGCCAGTTACAGAATTTGAGAACTGGTTTCACTGAATGCGCTTGTTTGAAAGACCTATCTCCTCAGGAAGACTGTAATCCCTTTGGAAGCAGGGGCTGTATTAAACAGGGAAATTTGTGTTAATTCATGTAACAGAAAGAACTATCTAGGAGAGTTATGTTTTTTTATTTTTTAAATTAATTATTTTTTTTAAAGCAATCGGGATTAATTAACTTGCTCAAGGTTACATGGCCAGGTGTTTCTGGGTGGGTGCTAAATGTCTGAGGCCGGGATTCGATCCCCAGGTCATCCCGACACTGGAGCCAGTGCTCTTACTTGCTGTGCTACCTGGCCGCCCGGAGAATTATATTTTAAAAGAATCCTCCTCTCAGAAAAGTAGAACCTTGCAACATGTTGATCAGCAGACAGCTGTTAGATGTTAAAAAGCTATACAAATGCTAGCTATTATCATTACAGGATATCACCAAAATGTAATGAAGAATTCTGTTTTTTTTTAACTGCTTTCAATGGGCTCATTTATTTATTTAAGTCATATTTGGTTATGTCCATTAATCAAAGCTAAGCATGGACTTCAATTTGTTTGACCCTAGATATGAACACTATAATTATCTGTTTCTGATTTCAGTTTATAAGATGTACAACTTACAGCCTCTTTAAAATTTGCTACCTCCTCAAAATTGTAATTTCAGCTAGTTACTCTTTTTTTATTCTTTTGGTCTCATTGCCTTTTCTTTTTCTGAGGTTAAAAAAGCATGCTGCCACTACTAGGTCTGTACCCTAAAGATATCAAAGGAAAAGGAAAAGGATCTATAAGTACAAAAATATAGCCGCTCTAATTGTGACAGTAAAGAATCAGAAGTCAAGGGGATGTCCATCAACTGGGGAATGAATGAATGAACAAGTTGTGGCACATACATACCATGTTGTGGAGTACTATTGTGCTATAAGAAATGACAAGGGGAATGATTTCTGGGGGGAAAAACATGAGAAGATCTATAGGAACAGATGCAAAGTGAAGCAAGAACAGGAAATCACTTTGAAGAGTTAACAACAATGTTGTAATGATGATCAGCAGTGAAAGACTTCACTCCTCTGATCAATACAATGATCCAAAACAATTCCAAAGGACTCATGATGAAAAATGCTATCTACTTCTGAAGAGAGAATAGATGAACTCTGAGTGCAAATATGAAATATAATGTTCTCACATTCATTCTTTTTCCATTGTATGGCTAATATGGAAATGTTTTGCATGATTTCACATGTTTAAATTATATATATAAATGATCTCTTGTTTGCTTTCTCAAAGTGTGTGGGAGGTAGTGGGAAGGAAGAAGGGGATTTGGAATAAAAAATTAAAAAGAAAAGAAGGTAAAAAATAAATGAATTTTATCTCTCCATCTATCTATATTGAAGCATGATCACCTTCTAAGGTCAGTAGCAGGGAAAAACATTTTGATTATTTCAAGGTCAAATTCAACCACTTAAAATATTCAGTCAAAAATTTGCCAAGGTTCTCAAGGATGTAGGATAGGAAAAGTACATAATACTTAGATCTAGAGTGTTTATTTAAATGAATCCTCTCTGCTTAGCACAGTACATGGCACATACTAAGTGTTTCATAAATGACTGTTGACTGATTGTTATTTGCCTTCTAAAACAGGAAAATAGAAGGGGAGAAAGAAAGAGTAAATCATGTCATTACAAAGGTACTGGTTCACTACCTCCTAGGGCAACCTTCACTACATTTTGTAATTTTTTTAACTCTCATTTACAAATTATAAATCAGCATTTTACACAGGAACTAGGGAGGAAATTAAATGTCATTCAATTCTAATGATTCTGCTTTCTCAGCAAAAAAAATGATGAGGGTGTTTTCTGTTTTTCTTATTCTCAAGAATGGGAGAGATTATCTACAGGTGATTGAAAATTGGTGGTGGTCACACTTAGGGTTCTTTTTCTTTCAAGTTTATTAATTTCCAGGCTATCTATGTATCTCTGTGTCACTGTCTCTGTCTCTCTCATCTATTTTAACCTAAGGAGAGAAATAACAAGAATCTACTACAGGAATTATATCTTTATAGCATTAATGACATTTATTTTGGTCATAAAACTTTCTGACAGAGAGCCAGAAGAGATTACAGCAATTCTAAAACTTTTGGGTCTTTGGACCCCTTTACACTCTTAAAAAGTATGAAGGACTATCCTTCCATAGCATTTATGTGAGTTATACTGACTGATATTTACTGTACTAGAAATTAAAAGGTCTTAGAATTTTTATGAAAATAGTTTTGAGTTTGTGGAAACCCTAAGGGAACCTCAAGGCTCCCCAGGAGTCCTGGACCACAATTCGGGAACCATACATATATTGAATAGAAAGCTAACCTCAAAACCAAGAAAACTAGGATTTAAGGACAGCCTTCGAATACTAACAATAACAGTTAGCATTCATATAGCATCTCCTATGTGTCAGGTACTGTGACAAACACTTTACAAATATTATTATCTCATTTGATCCTCAAAACAATCCTGGAAGATAGGTTCAAATATTATCCCATTTTACAGGTGAGGAAAGAGGTAGACAGAGGTTAAGTGATTTGCCCAGGGTCACCCACTTGGTAAGTGTCTTGTTGAATCTGAACTCAGGTCTTCCTCATTCCGGGTATAGCGTTCTATCCATGCTGTACTACCCAATCGCCTCTCCAAACTGGCTGGTTGACCTGGGAATAAGTAACTTAACCTCTTAGTAACTTCAGCTTCATTAGACAATGAGCTTCTTGAAAACAGGGACTGCCTTTTGTCTCTCTATCCCCAGGGCTTAGCACAGAACTTGGAACATAGTAGGTGCTTAATAAATGCTTAGAGACTAATAGTGCCCCTGGGCAGAAAACTCCCTCACTCTGAATTGCAGAGAAAAAACTGACTTGCATTGGTAGAGAATTTCCTCACCTAAGGAGTTCACTATGCCAATGGAAATCTTAGGTCTAGTCCATAATTCTCTAGAGTTCTCTACTTCCAATTAAAGGGAGATTGGTCAAGATGAGAGGAAGCTGGATGAAGTTGAAGAGAGAGAATTGACTAGCTCTAGCTTTCTGCTCAGTTTACTCCATTCAATGGAAATCAGTTAATTCTTTCCTTGATCTAATTTTGGTTTTCCCTGTTAAGGGCTCCTTTTTAGACTAGCCTTTGGCTAGAATAAAGGTTGCTGTTTTTTTATTTTCTTCTCAAAATGCATATGTGCATGTAAACGGGGAACATGATGTTAAGGGTGAAATATTTAAATAACTGTAGTATCATTGCAATAAATCAAAATACATTTGGAAATACATTTGTGCCAAATAATCAACATGACTGCCTGAAATAGTATTTTAAGTGCAGCTTTCTCTCATACATAGTTCACTAGCTCTTGTATAACAAAAAGACTGTCCATGTTAAGTGAGATAACTTTTCCCTCGAGATGTGGAAAACCATTTGGTACAAAAAGAGCCAGCAATAAGATTATATTAATCAGACCTTATCAATTAAGATGTATTAATTTCCAAATCCAAAACATTTTTGAATATGTACATATTTCCTATCTATTTCCAATTACTCTTTCCCAATAAATAAGTTATTTGCCTGGAATACATATAAAAATACATACACATACATATATATGCATGCATGTGTATGTAAATATATATATATATACATATTTATTTGTACATATTCAAGTAATATGATCTTTTGAGGTCAAAATGAAAAGGATGCTTTGATGATATCTTACTGCTCCAACCTTCAACAAATGGTACGTAATAAGGAATAATGTTTTTTTCTCTCTCTCAAAAATCTTGCTAAGTTTCCTAACATTTGTTAAAAAGAAGCTAATCAATTACATGAAAAATGACTGAATTCTATAGAGAAATCTTATATTCATAATAAAAAATGACAAGAAGAGATTTAATCAAAATGAAAAATAAAACCAGAGCACTTTGCTACTTAAAGTGATTTTCTGTCACATAATCATTGTTGAAACAATTTAGGAAAAAAAATACTATTTGTTCTTGTATAATTGCAAAATATTGCTACTTCTAGGCTTTACTCTGACAACACCAGGAGGAAAGATGGTATGTTACAACTATTCACTTCTAAAATAAGGGTAATATTTTTCTCCCCTTGAAAAACCTCCTTGAAAGTCACTAAAAAGCATCCAAAGTGACCTTATTCAAGCTTCTCAATGGAAATAAAATGTTATTCACAGAACACTAATCAAGACTAATTTGACCCTCACTTTATTTTTCCTTTATTTGTAATCCTTTGTCTTCAACAAATCCCTTGACTTTGGAGGCAAAGAATCAAGATGGATCATTCCTGGTGAAGCTCTATGCAAGGCAAAATTTTACAAATTATGGAGGTTGAAAGCCCATAGGAAATGGAATAGGAAGCTTAGGTATTCGTATATTTCATCCTGCTGTCTATTCACAGGACTTCATTGCACAATTTTAACATTAATTTTTAAAATTACCTTGCTAACATAAAAATAAATTTATGTTGTGAAATGTCAACATTTAGGACACGTGAATACTTTGACATGATTGAGATTCAGCTAATATATTAAATCATAACTCTGTCCCCAAACATAACATCTACTTACAGAACAAGTCAGATGACAGTTAACCCTATTATGCAGGTGTTAGTTCTGACACTTCATACTTGATTCATAAAAGTGTTAATTATATTGTATTACCATCAAAACCTTTAAATTGGAATTTTTTCTTGTGTGAGGAAACACTGATTGATTTGAACTGTAATCAACCTCAGATCCCATTCTAAGTCTGTCTAATATTTGGAAAGTAGTATTTTAATCTTCTTTTTCAAAGTCTCCTTTCCCTGAACCTTGAAATCATTATTCAAAGCACTGAGTATGTGCTTAGAATCCCTGAGTTCTGGTTAGTATCTCAGACCTTGTTGCTTAGTTTCCCCAGTCCTTATTTTCTTGATCTCTAAAATGAGGAGATTGGGAGGGGGGTGTGGACTATATTATCTCTAAGATCTCTTTTACTTTTGCAGTTCTATGCTTTTTATATATAAACACAACAATGAAAATGCTTCCAACCAAATTTGTCAAAGCTTTGTGAAACCTTGGCCCATTAAGGTTTTCTGATAGTATGTTGTATGACTTTAAAAAATCACTCTCCTTCAGCTCCTTATTTGTACAACAAATGATGTTGAACTAGGTGGTTTCTAGTGGCTATTTTAGCAATAATTTACTATCACTTTCTGTATTTGACAGAAACTGATCCAGGGTGAGTAGATGGCCTTAGGCAAGCTAATATCTACAGTTGCATAATCAAGCAAGATCTCCTAAATCCCTACCTGGTTCTGAATTAACACCATTTCTTCATTATTTCATCTTTTACTACATAAAGTATATGGCAACAAAAGGAAAGGAAACTATCAACTGGTCAATAAAATTTGTAGAGCAACCAGAAGAAGCTTGTCATTGCATTATGTACTTACATCACTTACAAAAGATGAGACTTATGAGTCATTATCTTTTTCTCTCTTCCCTCTCTATGCCAGTACCATAGAATAGGTAAATATATCCTCATGTTGCTAAAATTGCCTCATTCTTTCTAAAGTCTTCCTATTAAAGACAGACCAAAAAGGTCTTCAATCAAAAGTCTGGCAATATAACTATATTTCCAAACTAAAAGGCTAGATGCTTCATATATTAACATCGTTACAAATAAAGTCCTGTGAGTGAACCAAATGAGCGATCCACCTTCTACCTGGGGATATGCAACAGTCAGATTAACAATAAGTGAGAGTCTTTCTTCCTTTCACTGATCCCTTTCTTTTTCAGATTGAGTGGCTTAAATTATGTCAGTGCTTTGTCAACCCCCTAGTTGCCTGAGATGTTTGGACTTCTCTGATCCTTTAAAAATTAGCTTGATTAGTGAGGCTAATAATCCGAGATACAAATGACAAGGGCATCACCGTAGTCGTAAAGTGGACGCAGCTACCTCTAATCTCAAGAATAATTTTAATGTTACCTAAACAACAACTGAGTCACAGTGGCTTAAATATCCTTCCGTGTTTCAAATGCTTTTGCTCTGAAGTTATTTCTGTCTTCAGTATTGTAACACTGAAAATATCTTAAGGCCATATAATCCTCTGGTTAGAAAACAACAACAGCAATTAATGATGTCATTACTTTGCCTTAACTGAAAAAGAAAAGATTCTTTGGAGAAAATCTCCCGAGTCAAAGAAAGTCATGAGGAAATCTATTATGTGGTAGGAAGGGGAAATTAATGACTTTAGGACATGCCTGACTTTCTTTTCTTCCTTCCTTCCTTCCTTCCTTCGTTCCTTCCTTCGTTCCTTCCTTCCTTCCTTCCTTCCTTCCTTCCTTCCTTCCTTCCTTCCTTCTTTGCTTTTTGGAGGGCAATTGGGGTTAAGTGACTTGCCCAAAGTCACATGGCTATTGTGTCAAGTGTCTGAGGCTGGATTTGAACTCAGGTCCTCCTGACTCCAGGGCTGGTGCTCTATTCACTAAGTCACCTAGACGCCCCCTGACATGTCTGACTTTCACAGAGGCACATGTCATTAGCATGATATACCTTATCCAGTTTGTGAAATGTTACTTATTTTAATAGAGGGAACAATTAAAAAGGATTGGAGGAAAGATGACAGGTAAACAATGTTGTGTGATCTATCTATGTTCCTACTCATCTATTTAAAGAGATGTCAACACAGAATGACACTTCCTCTGGGGCTCTGTATGGTAAGCTAGAAATGTCTCTGTAGGAAGTATGGCTCCACTTGGGTGTTTGGAAACCATGTTAACTAGTTATAATGATCTCTATGGAACAGCTGTATCATCCTCAAAAGTGCTATTAGTATAAACTATAGAGTGCACTGGAGGAATGCAATCTCACACAATCGATTTGATATATCTAGCAAAACAATTCTTTGAATGTGCTTCTTCTTGCTAGTTTATGACAATTACTATTTTCATCTTAATCATCTTTCTTTGCTTGAGTAAATACAACATTGTAATATTGCACTGCTTGGTGTAGCATAGTAATTCAGATGAAATGGAAATCAATTCTTTCTTTCTCTCATTTCTGAAACTTTTAGAGGAAAATAATGAATTTTGCTAGCATTAAAATCACATATAGAAGTGTTCATATATACATACACACATATAGTTACATATTATTAACCATTCATTCATGTATATTACCCAAATATACA
Organism: Petaurus breviceps papuanus; assembly: GCF_028583685.1. Classification (NCBI taxonomy): domain Eukaryota; kingdom Metazoa; phylum Chordata; class Mammalia; order Diprotodontia; family Petauridae; genus Petaurus; species Petaurus breviceps. The sequence goes on from NW_027185655.1 coordinate 41,943,362, forward strand.
TATACTCATATATAGTTATCCATCTACCTTGTTTATTTATATATTTAATACACATGTGTGTATATATACATGCACACACATATTGATAATTTTATCTCCATTAGAAAGTCAATACATCTTAAAATCATGATACACACGCAATAGCAGATCACTATAATACAATACAAAATAAAATGACATAGTGTTGTTAGCATTGCAATAGGGTACCAATAACTTGAAATTTATTGAAGTTTAAAGACATTTAGATCTAGAGGGACCCAACTCCATTTAATGGATAGGGAATTTGAGATGAAGAGCAGTCAAGTGTCTTATCCAAGGAAGGTTACATTAGAGTTAGTAGAACCAGAGTGAGAATGGAGTGTCACAAGCTGCCAGTCACTAAATTCTTCTAGGGTCCCACGGTATTTGTCAAGGTCTTAGGGAGTGAACTTTCTGTTTCAGAAAAAAAATACTAACAAAATAATGCTCTCCCACAGCACAAATTTATGGAGAAATCTTTCATCTCTAGATCATCTCCAGTAAAATGCCACTTTCCCCCCACAGATTCTCAGTTGAGAAATTGTCATTTGAAATGTCTTCCACAATGTCAACTCTATTTAAAAAAAATACTTTTGGTTCTTTAAGTCCTGTAAGTGAGATAAAGCTTGTAAGACAAGAGATCCAGATGTATAAAGAAAAGGGCTCCCTGCCTACAAATCTATCAACTGTAAATGATGACAACTCAGGCATTAGTGACCATTCTTACATTTTAGAAATTCACTTTTAAACTCTCTTCTGAGGCATAAAATAATCCATTTTACTCTTAAGTTTAAATGAGCTACTTGATTGAAAAAAAATAATATACAGTTTCATGTTTCATTTTTTAAAGGTTAAGAAAGATGCATTAGGACTAATGGATGTGATTGAAATCAGAATTCCCAAGAAACAGGCTACATAATCTTCACTAATAAAATGATCTATTCTTATAATAGCATTAATTTTCTGGAAACCATAGATGAGCTTCAAAATTTAACTTAGATATAAATTTATTTATGTAAATTATTCTCATTCTGAGAGACTCATTTTACATTAGTAATATATAAGAAGATGTACTGTTTTTAAATATTAAAATAATAAGATCATCCTTATTGCACCCTGGAAGTCAGGAAAGCCTCATAAAGAAAACCTATCTGAAGATGACCTTACTGACCCAATGGCCAGTCTTAATTTTCAACTCAAAAAATTTCTGTCTTTAATAGTAAAATCGGTTTTAATTAAATGTCCTTAATAATAAAATTCAAAGTATTCTTCAGAAATAAATGAATGACTGAATAGATGAACAAATAAATAAATACATTCCATGAAACGTTAGCATTAGCTGATAAAGACAACTTATTTTCAGATAATTTCACTAATAAAAAATAGGCCTTTGGATACCAAGTCTAGAGATTTTCTACTCTATTGTTGATTATTCTTATCACAAAACAGAAATCAGTCAATCAATCAGCAAAGTTACTTTGTGCCATGTCCTGGGCTAATGACTAAGGATACTAACATAAGATGAAATAGTCCTTGTGCTTAAGAATGTTATAGTTTATCTTACACATATAAATAAAAACAGAGTGCAGGGAACACAAATACAGAGTAATTTTCAAGAGAACATTCAGTCCTGGAAGGGATGTGCCGGAAAGACCTCATGTAGGAGGTACCATTTGAACTGAATTTTGAGGAGAGCTTGGAATTCTAAGAGAGGCAGATGTGAGGAGAAGTGAGTTCTTGGCAAGAAGATGATAAATGAAATGTTGGATGTTAGTAATAGCAAGTAGGCCAACTGCCTGGACCACAGAATAAAAGAAGGGGAGTAATTTGGCTGGAACTAGTCTGTGGAGGGCATTAAATGTCAAACAGAGGAGAATTACGGGTCCAAACTTTTTGATCAGAGAAGTAACACAGAGAGACATGTGCTTTAAGAATACCATTTTGTCAACTGTATGGAGATTGAATCAAAGAGGGGAGAGCCCACATACGTGAAGATGAAGTAGGAGGACACTGTAATCGTCCTTGATACTTACTTATTCTAAAAACAACAGTGGAAACTAAAGTTCAGATTGTAGCATTGTTCTAAAATGCTATACAAAGCACCAAGATTTATGAAATGGGGCAGGTAATACTTCTAAATCTAGGTCCAGGAATACTTAGGACTGTAACTGTGAACATTCTGTTCTTTGGAATAATGAGGAAAGGAAACTTAGCCAAAGATTCATCTCCATAACATTCGTGCCTTTTTTTATTTCATTAGCAGCAGACTGTCAGCCCTCAAAGATACATATTGACATTCTCCAAATTGAAGATGACAAGGGTACCTTGCCATTATATAGAGCTTTATGCTTTTAGAACAAATTTCACATCTATAATCTTATTTTATCTCTACAATAGTCTTCTAAGAGTGGTATATGTAGGTATAGAAAAGCTAAGTGATTGGTCCAAAGACACATGGCTAACCAACTCCTCAGTTTTGTAAACTAAATGAAAGAAGTGTAAAAGAAAAAAGATGCTATCGAAAGAGCAACAAAACAGAGGCAACCAAATTCATTTTTGCTCTAGAATGGCTCTCCATTTGGGCAAGAACTCAAGTATTAGACTCTGAGGAATGGTAAGCATCTCTTTTTCCAATAAAACTTTCATAATTATATAAAACTAAGTTCAGCTGTTTCCTGTCCCCTTTGCGTCAGCCATGAATAAAGGGAGGTATTTTAAAATAAAAATTGAATCTTTCTTGATTATAAGAGAACTTAATTATGCCAGTTATTTGTGGCTTCCAAAGAAAGACTTGGATAATTGGAGGAAGCACATGAGTTTAAGAGTGAGAATTTGTGCTACATCTCTCCAGATAATCCTAGGCACAGCAGCCTCGGGTATAATGCTTTCAGAAATACAGCCTTCACCTAAAAAAAAATAAATTCTGACATCAAATTCTCTAAATGTTACAACATGACAAAGGCATTCTTTAATTATACAACGGCACTATCTTTCAACTCCTTCAATGAGTCTTATCTATAGAAAATAGGGCTTTACGTGAATGTCTTTATGAACATCATTCTGAAATAGCTTTTATTAAACTTGTAGACCCATGAAACAATGTCTATGTAATCCTGGGCTTATCTGAATCACTTTTGTTTATTCTTCTCACTTTAAAAATATTTGTGTTCTGTCTTTTCATTGGATATGGTGTACTTTCAGTCAGTGGCACAACAGGCGGGAACCAGGAAGGAAGAGAATGTTAATATAGCTACTGCGTTTTTTTCCTGAACATCAATAGCTCTGTCCCCTTCATGTACTGTTAGGCTCACAGACACCAGGGTGCATCTTTCCTCTATGTCTATGAATAGCTGCTCTTCGGCAAACTCCCAACTGCATGGAAGATTTATTTTCACCTCCTAGGCAGCTACTTCCTGGGGCATTCTCAATGGATGCTTTGTTTTGATAACAGTATGAAAAATAGAGTTTTCCTCTACTGGTCTGGAAACCTCTTCACCTGCTGGATAATGTTTTCCTTCTGGATCTTCTCTTCCTTCAGAGCCATGATAACTGTCTACCTCTAAGGTTCTACTCACCTAAACAACTTTCTAACTAATCAAAATTTCCCATTCAAATGCCGCCTACACCATAACCTTCCTCTTGTTCCCATCAGATGTGAGTACCTTCCCCCAGTTACATCTTATTTTTATTGCATGTAAAGATTTTGATAGAATGTGGGCCTCCTGACAGCAGGATTTCTTTCATTATAGTCATTATAACCCCAAAACCTGGCACAGCGCCTGTCCCATCTACCTGCTTAAGAGATGCTTGGAACTGTGTGGTTCAGAGACTCTGCTTGCTAAAATAATATGAATCACAAGATATTAAAACCCAAATGGACCTGAAAGATTATCTAGACTGATTTCTTCACTCCATAAAGGAATATTAACTGATTTGTCCAATGTCACAAAGCTAATTACCTGCATGGTCAGAATGAGAAAACAAGTCTGATTCTCAATCTAATTGTCTTAACAACTAATTTACAACTCCTAATTTACAAATAGCTTGTGTTCAAGCAGTTCATTTGTTAAGTCTGTTGTTTCTAATGTGGATTACACTCTCCCAAAGGAACAATGCTATTCATGGTTGTTAGGTTCCCAGGCCAGTACAGGAAATGAGTTATCATTAAATGTAATTCCATAAAAGTCTTACTCATGTGACTTGCTTGTAGTGTGGAGGTAAGCCTGGATTTTCAGAGGTTATGTCAAACCACGGTAGGTCCCATCCCCTCCTCACCTACTCCTCCCTAGCCCCCAGGCAAGAGGATGGTACACACAGGCACAAGGATAGATTGTCTGTTACCTGAGCACCAGCCTAGAAAAGTGCAGAGAGGCGGGCACATTATCAGAAGGTTGGTTATGGTGTGTTAAGTATTTCTGCATCCAACTCACATAAACCATTCCTGCGGTCTGGAGGATTTTTGATCTGCATCTGTGGAGGGGAGTATTAAAAGCTGTTCCTATAGAAAAAAAAAGTTCTAACTGAGGATGCCAGGAATCTTCCACCCCTTCAGTGGAAGCGAGAATTCTCTGACCAGGGGGAGAGGTATCAAATGGTCATAGACGGTTCCTGGGGACAACCAGTGGAGGAATAAGAGGACTAGACGAACATCTCCAAAGCTGACATTCTATGAAGCTAAGAGGGAGATGGAGGAGAGAAATCCTGATCAGTGCCAGTTCCAGTGGCAATAGTGTGATCCATCTGGGACAGCAGGGGCAGGGTACTGATGTTATAGAAGAGATATGAGCCTGATGTGTATTAGGGAAACACTGCTTTTACATTGATTCTCAGATCTGCCTCTCATCCATCTCTCCTGGTGTTTATCTCAACCTACAGATGAAGGATGATGAACTCCTTAAAGCCGTAATTCACCAGATTTATTAACCAATGTATTAACGAAGCTCTACAATATGTTTTCCACAAAATATTAAGGTTTTTGTTTTTAAACCAAACTTAAGATTTCACTGTTACACAGAACTTCGTTGCCAAGGTCACACAGCTAGACCTCTTTGTACCTCAGTTTCTTCACCTGTAGAATAGGGCAATAATAATACCTACCTCATAGAGTTATTATGAGAACCAAATAAAATGTGTAAAACACCTGTAAACTTAAGTACGCTACATAAGTGTCATCTGGTTTTCTTATGTAACACTGATAATTTATTTTCTTATATAACAATGACTATTACAGAATAAAACTAGCAAATATTTACTTTATTTTGTTGCTTAGTCAAAACAGTTTCTTTACATTTCTCCATTTCCCTTGGAGATTTAGGGCTTAATAGCATTTAATTTTAATTAATTTTCAATCATGGGATCAATCCATTTTGAATTGTTAATTTTTATTTTCATGCTAATTTCAAGGCTTTGCCCTAAAGCTCTGAAGAACATTGTTGTCCATCCTTGCTATCATCCATTCCTCTGCTGACTGTTTTAGTATGTATTTGCAGAGATTCTATGATGAATCAAAGCAAGTGGTGGTCAAATTTAGAGTTGAAAAGGGAAAACTTGATAGGTAAAGGCATTTTCTCACCAATATTAGGGTGCTTCAAAAGACGGCAGATTCTGGCTTCCCTTTCCAGTTTCTGGTGATCTGCAAAAGAACAGAGAAGATTCACAACTTTAAGTAAGTAAATAAAATGGAATACATCACACAGAAAATGAAGCATACAGAAAAATCAAAAAAAGCACATGTCATAATGCCTTTCAAGTTTATTTATCCTTTCATTTCTCCAAAAGCATGATTACTGTAATTTGGTACCAAGGCAGTATACTATACAATCTTATTTCTAAAATATATCCTTTCCCGTTCCTGTCTATTCATTCTCTTTGTGTTCCACCAGTTCCACACAATGGTATAAAGAAATTCAGCTGAAATTAAGACTCCCCTGTAAGAAGCCCAGCAAGGAAAAGTATTTACTGTGCCATCTATAATTATCAGATGACAAGCCTTGACAGTACAGGAGGAAAAATAGAAAGCACAGAAACAACATAGTTCTTTTTTCCCCTGGCCCTTAAGACAATGATTAACTGTCATTAGTGTTTAGAAGACCAAACACTTAGGTCACCACATACTTCCTGTATGCATTTACAGGGCCTGCCATACACAAACATTGCAATCATACCAGAAGAAGGCCTGTACCTATCAAACAATGCTACGTGCTAACCCTGAGGGGAAAGCTTAGAACCTAGCTACATGATATGTATTAGAAATTACCTGTCACTTAGGGACCTATGGGATGAGACATGATTGTTCTTGCACAAGAGAAAAATAGGGCTTCAGTTCAACCAGATAGGTATTTATTTTTAAGGCTATCTGCTTTTAGACTGTGTATACTAAATAAGTGCACAAATAAATTAGGGTTAGTAGGTTCTCTGCTCTTAAACTGCCCATAATATGTAAGTACACAAATAAATTAGGGTTAGTAGCATAACAGAATGCTGGACTTGGAGTCAAGAAGACGAGTTCAAATTCTGCTCAGATAATCTGTAATTTTGTACCTTTGAGCAAGTCACTTAATTTCTCTCAGTCTCCACATCAGTAAAGTGGCGATAATAATAGCACTTATCTCACAAGACTCTTGCGTGAACCAAATGAATTAAAATATGTGAAGCTTTTTGAAAACCTAAAAGCATTATATAAATGTTACCTGTTATAATTGTTGCTATTGTTGCTATTACTGAAAAATATCAAGTACTTATTACATACAGCTATACTACATATGAGAGATAAAAAAGACAGAAAATATGAGATATTGAAAGGATCCAATGAGATAATATTTTAAAAAGCACTCAGCACAGTGTTCTTAACATTTTTATGATTTCATAAATTCATGAATTTTTTTCTCTCAACTCTTTTAACATCCCTATTGTGTATTATATAACTAGTAAAGACATTATGATAATATAGAGACAGATCAAAGTGCATAAGCATCCCTGGGAACCCCCATTCAACCATGATCAAATCTGTCCCCAGAATGGGACAGAAGGGATAAAAGAAGTGGGAAGATTCTAACAGATATTAGACTATGAGCTCCTTGAGAGAAGCGACTTTTTTTCTTCTTCTGTTTTTGTTTGCGTTTCTATGTATCTCTGGTGTCTAACACAATGTCTGGCACACTGTGAGTGCTTAATAATGTTCATTTACTTCACTTGACTTAATAATGAGTGGGAGGGGATCAGCCACAAATAAAAACAAAACAAAACAAAACAACCTTATTAAAACATGGTCCCAAGAAGCCCTGAGCAATCAGGCATCTCCATCAACATATGCAGGTATTATGAAAGAGGCATGATGATGGGGAGCCCCACCTGAGATAAGGGATCACTGTTTGACCTAGGAAATGCAGGCACTAAGGGCCTTGAGGGAATTATATTTTCAATCCTGCTTGAGAGAATCGTCAGTTCTACAAGTGTGAGTTGTTCTTCCTGCCAGATGAAAAGGTAAAAAGACATGAGGAACATATCTCTCTAAGCTCTAGTCTATTACAGAAGGCTGAAGTGTTCTTAGAGTAAAAGAAATAAAGCAGGAAGAAAGAGAAAAAGTGGAAGAAAGAGTCAAAATCAACGTCAAGAGGTTTGCAAGTGGAAATCTACAAAGCAGAGGGTGTTATGAAGGTATGGGGAATTAAAAAAAAATCAACTTTTGTAATAGAGACAGGGAAGACTGATTTTTGCTCATTTCCTGAACTAAAAACTTCAGTTGTGCAGCAAAATACAAATGCAGAGACAGGTACTGCTCTGCCCCCATAAATCTGAAAGAGATACTTAAAGGTCAAATGACTTATGTCAGAGGCAGGATTTGAATGCCAGCTCTTTCTCCATCATACCACACTACCCTTCACCTCTGACCTTGGGAAAGCAAATGTCAAGACATTCTGAAGTAAGCCCATATGATCTTCTAGTCTACTATTCTAAAATAACAAAAATTAATAACAATAAATGGTAACTCATATTGTATAATTCTGTAAGGTTTGCAAAGCATTTGCATGCATTATTTCAATTCATCCTCAAAACAGCCCTGTGACGAGTTAAGTAAATCTGCCTTTAATTGCAGCATAAGAGGGAGGGGAGACTCAAAAGATAAAATTCTAATAGTTTCAAATAATGAAGAAAAAAGGAAAGCCTCAAAATAATCCTGTGTGACTGCATAGGGAACTCTCTGATATTCTTAGATTCTTAATAGGAGAGATTCAAAGTCAAGGTTATGTAAATGAGTGGCACAAAAAACTATGATCTTAGGATGATGAAAGTTTAAAATAACCAGATAATTGTGCAAATTTCTATGGTCAATAGAAGTTTATTTGCAACATGAACAAGGAAAAAGGAAGGAGTTGGCTTCTTGGGCCAGAAAACGCCATGTTAAGGGACGACTACAATAGTTTTAGCTTAGATTGAGCTGAACTCTTTATAACTTAAGTCCATTCTAAATTGTAAAGAGGAAAAAGAAATGCATTGTAATGGTAACTAATATAAGTATAGTAAGACAGTATCTATCTCTTTTAAATGGGAATACATGTATATTTGTAACACATAAATATGTATATAAATACTTATATATAAATATACACATTTCCACATGTGCGTAATGCCTCCCTTGATAGAATGTAATCTCCTTGAGAGTAGGGACTCTATGTTTTTGTCTTTGTATTCCCAGGATTTGGGAATTCAAAGTGCCTGGCAAACTATGGTCACTTTAAAGATATTTGTTGATCAATTGAATAAAAGAGTTTTTTCGCTGGGAATTATCAATACTAATGAAGTCAGAAGTCTGGTTTACATGGTTATTTGTATATATGTCATTCTTTTATTAGCCTGTAAGCTCCACAGTGACAGGAACTACCTCCTCTGAGCTTTGTATGTCTTCCAAAGCAGAATATTCTATACTCTCTGGAAGCTGATGAAATGCTTATCAGCATGATAAAAACAGATTGTGTCTGAATGATCTTAACCTGGAAAAGTGAAGAGTCTGGAAAACATATGCTCTAGATGAGATAAATTTTACAATGGTGTACAGAACCAGATAAAGAAAGAAAAGCACAGTGGATAGAATGCTGAACCTGAAGTCAGTCAGGTCTGAGTTCAAATCCTGTTTGACACTTGCTAGCTATGTGGCCCTGGACAAACAGTTTAAAACTTTCTTTGCTTAAATTTCTTTTTCTGTGAAATTGGGATAATAATAGCACCCATCTCTCAGGATTGTTAAAAGAATAAATGAGATATATTTACATAATGCTTTGCAATCCTTAAAGTATTATATGTTTGTTATTAATATCATATAATATATTATTAATTATTGATATTACTGATATATTACTATATTATGTATTATATTATTATATGGGAATCTATTTTTCTAGTATCTCAAAGGACAGGTGCTGGATCTAGGATTTCTTTGATTAAAGGACTCTCCCATGTAAGAGAACTCCCTCTACCAATGCAGTCTATTATCTTCCCTGCAACATACAGAACACTGAGTGACCTTCCCAGGGTCACACAATCAGCATTTGTCAGACATAAGACTTGAATTCAAGTCACCCAGTCTTCACGGCCAGCTTTCTTTTCACTATGACCCAATACTGCCTTTCAACATCTCAAACCTATCAAAATAGCTCCCTGTTGTTTGTTCTTAAGGAGATATGAAAGGAAGGTTTCAGAAGAATTACTTCAGCGGGCTAGGATTTTAGTACTCATGAAGCTTCTTCAAAGAAAGCTGAAAACTAGCATGGTTCATTGGTCTTTAGATGTATTACAGGCATCTGATTTTCTGTGCCTTCAAAGATGTGTTGTTGACTTAGAATAATTGGGTCTTTAGCGACACAATAGTTTTCTGACAAAGTGCCATCCTTCTACACAGCAGCAACAATATTATTCTTGAAACCTCTTTGAAAGATCAGAGAATCATAGGTCTGGAGCCAGAAGGAACCTCAGAGGTCATCTAAGCTAATGCCATCAATTTATAGATGTGGAAACTGAGGCCTGGAAAATTTGAGTTACTTGTCCATAGTTATTATACAGGTCTGAAAGTGGCAGAGCTGGGATTTGAATTGCTCTCAATGAACATGGTCTACAGGGGACAGAGAAGAAAACATTTAAAGATGTTTAAAAAGCCTGGATTCTTGCTTAAAGAGCTAGAACAGGGGTGGGAAATCTGCAGCCTCGAGGCCACATGTGGCCCTCTAGGTCCTCAAGTGTGACCCTTTACAGAATTTGTGAAGTTTGGATTCAGTCAAAGGGCTACACTTGAAGACCTAGAGGGCCACAGGTGGCCTCAAGGCTGCTGGTTCCCCATACCTGGACTGGAGATTAAACGGTCACCCTGACACCCTAGAGCAAACCTGAGGGCTACAACTGAGTCTTTTTAACTTAACCAAGGGTGATGTGGTCATGCAGATGAGCACTTAAGAAGGGCTGTGTCTCACACTCAGGTTATTCTGAGGATAAGAGTGAAGTCCTATAGGCACCTTACAAAGGCTCACCCTTCAAGTCTCCCTTCTGCTCTGGACAGGAGAAGAAAAGAAGAGGAAATAGCAATGGGTCTCACTTAGCTGAGAACACTTTTAACCCTCAGCTTCTCAACATTTGTTCCAGCATTAGCAGTCTACACTTTGGACATAAGACTGTCTAAAAAGAGACCATCGAAGAACAAACATAACGAGAGAATTACACCCCCACATTCTTGGTTTTATAACAGGAGCACAATGCACTGCCTTCCCATTGAGACACAGCTTCCCTCCACTTTTCCCTTCAATTATAATCACTTAACTTATTGACTTCTTATGAATCAGAAGGCATTTTGCATTCGCCCACTGGGATATATTCTGACATCCAAAATGAAATGCTGTAATTTAAATGCTCATTAAATCTAAAAGTTCCTAACTGCAGTTTTAAAGGGAGTGGGGAAGTAAGGATCGGTGATTAAGTGCATAACATAGTCAGAAACACGTCATTTATTCATTCAACAAACATCTTATTAAGTATCAACTGTGTGGGTAGCTAATTCGGGAAGAGACAAAGTTGAGATTAGACACTGTCCTTACCCTCCTGGAGTATTGTATTAAACATCTGAATAAGGTTTACCTTTAAAACTTCCTGTGCCTTTACTTCAGATGATAATAAAAGATATAAATATATATATATATATATATATGTGTGTGTGTGTGTGTGTGTGTATATACACATATATCTATGTGTATAGATATACACATATATCTATATGTATATAGGTATATACACAACTTGAAATAGCAAACAAATTCAAAGAGCAAAACTCACAAAAGGCAAAGGTAGTATACATTTTTTTAAAAATAATAAAATTCTCTAAGCATGACTATGTCTGCCCTAGGTACTAAGGATACAGAGATGAAAAATAAACACAGTCCCTGCCTTTACATAGCTTTCAAACCAAGGAGGAGATTAACATATATGTACACAAGTGAGTATGACATCCGAGCACTGTTATATGGACAAGTCAATAGACAAGAAAATTGGTAGGTGCTTTATTAAGCATCTACTAAATGCAAGGCCCTGTGCTAAGTGCTAGGGATACAGATAAAAAAAAAGCCAGCCCCTGCCCTCAATGAGGTTGCAATCTAATGGGGAAAGACAATACACACAAAAAAATTGTGTGTGGGTGTGATGGAAGTTACCCAGCATGAGGCCATGCTAGAGAAATCAGAGATGTTCCAGAGTAGGGCAAAAAAATAAAGAAAAGTTTTGAGCTAAGGTCCCTCTTTAATGGAGATTTTGAAATTCATAGCTCTAGGCTTCAATCAGAGAGGCAGAGGATAACGATGAGGTAAGATGAACAACACAAAACATTCTACAAAATTTTGAGGAGAGAATGATGATCTTCAGATGGGCCAATAAGCAAAATATTTCAAAACAAAACTGCATAAAGGGAAGAATTTATGACCAAACAAGAAACAGAGAAGATCGTGGGAAGTAAAATGGATAATTTTCATTACATTAAATATGAAAGGTTCTGCACAAACAAGACCAATGTAGCCAAGATTAGAAGGAAAATACGAAACTAGGGAAAAATTTACAGCCAGTTTCTCTGATAAAGACCTTATTTGTCAAATATATAATGTACTGAGTCAAATTTATATAAAAAAATAAGTACCATTCCCCAATTAATAAATGGTCAAAGAACATAAACAGAAAGTTTTCATGAGAAGAATTTAATTAATCCCAATCACTTGTTGGGGAAAAGGGTTGGCAAATTTAGGAGAAGGGTAGTGCAGGACTAGAATAGTAGATAAGAAGTGACATAGTAAATATATGTATATATGTATGTATGTATATGCATATGTATGTATATATACATACATATATATGTGTGTATATATACATACATATATATGTGTGTATAGATACATAGATATGGTAGCTAAGTAGTGAAATAGTAGATAAGATTGTATAAAAAGGCCTGTCATTCATTGCTGAAGGTTCAGCCAAGGTTAAGCAGTTTGAATCTGTAACAGACCCAGGCAGCAGGTGACAAAGGGGCTACACAGTGCAGGAAAGAAGCAGAAAAAGGACCAAAGAGCCAGGGAACCAAGAGCCTGAGAGCAGAGGGCTCTGTCTTCTGGGAATGGCTAACTAGGTGGTCTAGACTATGAAACAGAGTAACTGTGATGGAACAAGGAGGGAGACCATGTTGAATGTGAAGGTCAGTTTGAAGAGGAGTGAGACAATGAAAACACTTGGAAAGACAAGAGATTCTGATCCAAGAGAAGAATATCAGAGTTCTAGGACTTCAATGGGAAGTAGTTTTAGAGATGTCAAAGTGTGAGTAGCTGAGATAGGGTAGATATGTTTGCTGTAACCTCCTTGAAGACAGACTTAAAAAAAATTGCCTTTCTTTGCATCCCCGGTTCTTAGTGCACATAGGCAGCACCTTGATAAATGTCTGTTGACTAACTGGATAATAAGTTTACACTAAGTTTACACATAAGAAAGCAAAGACTAAAAGAGTTTATGTGAAGATATCTTCTAGCTCTTTGATACTATGAATCGCTTGCCCAAGATTACCTAATTTAATTAGTAAATAGCACAATGTGGATTGGAATCCCTATCTCCTGATATGCAGTTTCTTACTCTTTTGGTGGTACTGTACTATCACAATGCTTTCTCCTGTGTTTATCTAAAATGCATCTATTATAGCACAATCACATCACAATTTTAAGATGTAATATTTATAGTTTCTTTTTTTTCTTTTTGGAGGGCGATTGGGGTTAAGTGACTTGCCCAAAGTCACATGGCTAGTAAGTGTGTCAAGTGTCTGAGGCTGGATTAGAACTCAGGTGCTCCTGACTCCAGGGCTTGTGCTCTATTCACTGAGCCACCTAGCCGCCCCTATTTATAGTTTCTGAAATAGTATTTAATCATAATTCTAAAATAAAGTCTTAACTTCAATTAAATGAGCACTGAAGTACCTACTATGTGTTATGCACCATGGTTAATACTGGGAATGGATAGACAAAAATGCTAATAGGTTTAAATTCACCCAATAGTTTATTGACAACTGTATTAGATCTACATATAGAGGACTGAGATTCCAAACACAGTTTAGCTACTGGTTACCTGGGGTGATCTTGTGAGCCTCAATTTCCTTATCAACAAAATGAACAGTTTGTCCAAGTTGATTTTAAAGACTCTTCCAGCCCTAAATCCTATGATGTTGTAACCAAACTTACTTATTAACTATTTGGTGAGGAAATGTGAACTCTGAATTAGAAAGCAACATTACTATGACTCAGTATGCATTCAACTGTATGGCTTGAAGTAATTCTATATATAAAATAACAACTATCACAGAGTGGCTGCCACAATGCATAATCCTACATTACAGTAATAGGAAAATTATCCTACATTGACACCTCATTTATATGGTGTGATTATGAAATGCTGTTCCTCAGAAGTGTTCCATAGCTAACTAAAACCAAAACTGTGTTGTTGTCTTTATTCTTAGTAACCATTTCTAATGGAAACATTTCTAAAATGTTTCATACAACTCCATGTCTTTGAATCTACTGAACATGACTTTTTTCTTGCTCAGTTATAGAGTCATGACTTTCAATGACGACATTCTACCATTTGCTAGGATAAAACCTTTGAAAAATCATGTCACTTTACTAGTCTCAATTTCTTTTTCCATAAAATGAGGGACTAGGACTGCACGGTCCCTGTGATTTCTTCTAGCACTTTCAACAATGTCTCCGGTAACTGTGATACCTTTAAAGGCTACAAAGTTGTGTAGGGCTATTTGATTCTTCTACTAAATGGTTTCAGAAGGCATTTTTTTGTTGTTCATTTATTTGTTTTTAGTTCTGGTAGGATTCTATAGGTTTTCTGTCTACTCTGTTATTTGTCGATTAATAGTCTTTATCACTGTCAATGCCTACAGCCCTCGAACAACCATAATTGACTACTTCTACATGGTTGTATACACCGAGAAACAGGATAACTGTGAAGAATAAGAGTAAATAGCCTCTAAATGAAAGTCCTCTGTTATGATAAATGTATATATTTCAGTTTTTACATTTTGTTGCTTCTATTTTAGCTACACAGAAGCCCCTTTCCTCTTGCTTTGGGTCTTCAATGTGATCTGAGATAGTGAGATCTATGATTGTGACTTCTGAATAGCTAAGGTGAACAGAGAGTTGGTCAATCTAAAATAGGATTAATTTATAACATAGTACAGAGGAAAAGGATATTTTTAGCATAACCCTCAAAAAGAAACAGTGTGAGAGGCGGCCAGGTGGCACAGTGAGTAGGAGCACCGGCTCCAGTGTCGAGATGACCTGGGGATCAAATCTGGACTCAGATACTTAGCACCACACCCAGAAATAACTGGCCGTGTAACCTTGAGCAAGTTACTTAACCCCAACTGCTTAAAAAAAAAAAAAGGAAACAGTGGGGGGTCGTGGATAGAGAGTTGGCCTTGAAATCAGGAGTACTGGGATCCAAATCCTGTCAAAACATACCAGCCATAAGTGTGCACATCTTACATGGGTGGATGGATACTCGGCAATATAGATGGTGGGAAGGTAACAGCAAAAGTACCATATGAACATTTATATGTAATATAATGGAAAAATAATGAGATCCGAAGGACTTAAGTTCAAATCCCGGTCTTGCTAACCCCTCTAAGCTGGTTTCTTAATACATACAATGGTGTGTGTGTGTGTGTGTGTGTGTGTGTGTGTGTGTGTGTGTGTATCTTGAGCATCTTTCAAGATCAACTCTGTAACTATGATTAGACTGAAAATCTGAGATAATTAGAAAATGAGTGTCAGGCTCAGTAACTCTAGACATAAACATTACTTAAGGGCTTCTTCCAAAAAAAATATCTTTTCTTTTAGACAATATGATTTTAGGTGAAAAAGGTTTTCAAGTTTAAAACCTTACTTCATTTAATAGATTTGTGACTTAAATGCTGCATATAAATTGAGTTTAGATAAATTTGTATTTTAAATCCTATAATAAAGGGAGTTCATTACCTAAAAGAAGAGGACTATGACATTTTTTCTGTGAAGTGAATTATCTTCTGTGGTATAAATAATTACCTCTAAGTGTTTTTATGAATTTCTATTTCATTAAAGTGGGACGTAACATTACAGTGGCAGTGTCCAGCAAAGACAATGGACCACCACCTTCTTCTCAACCTGAGGCTTTTTCCCACTGCTACAAAAGGATATGAACCTCAGAAGTGAAACCACATAAGGGTGACCCTCAAATTCACTTAGTGTTATGCTTTTCTCCTATGGACACAGGATTAAGAGAGAGAGAGAAACCCATAGTTTTTAATTAGGCTTATTGCATTAGAGCAGTTGATTTTGAAGAAGTTTAAATTATTTTCAAGTAGAACTGGATAATTCTTTGAGAGACATGATTTCCTGATAAAGAAAAAATAGATATTTTTAGTATTATATGGTACAAAATAGAAATTCCCTACACTAATGAGATCACCTGAGAGGCCTGTCCCTCTTTACTTCACACTTCCCTTTCCCTCCCCCCCAAAAGACAGTAAATAACAATACTTGTACCACCCACTTGCCAAGGATGTCTTGAGGAAAGAGCTCTGAAAATTTTAAATTAATGTGAGTAATAGTAACTAGCATTTATATAGTGTTATTTTACAAATATTATCTCAGTTTATCTTCATAACAACCCTGAGAGCTGAGCACTATTATCTCTATTTTACTGATGATGAAACTGAAGCAAAGGGAAGTTATTTTCCTGGATCTTCATCCATCCAGTTCAGACCAGCCAAAGTTAAAATGTGCCTCAGGGATCTGTCCTGGAGCAGAGCACAATTCTCTTCTTCAATCCTAGTTCATTTAGCAATTTCATCAACTCTCCTGGATTCAAATATCATCTCTATGCTAATGATTTCTCAACTCCACTTATCCAGCCCTACACTCTCTCTTAACCTCCAGAATTATATCTCTGCATATTAGATACCTCAAACTGAATGTCCTGTAGGCACCTCAATACGTCCAAAACTGAACCACTGTCTTTCTCTCCCACACCCTCCATCCTTCTGAACTTTCTTCTTACTGTTGAAGGTATCACTAGCTCCCATACTCACAATCACGGTGTCTTCTTTACCTCTTCACTCTCTCTCACTCTCCATGTCCAATTTGTTGCCAAGGCCCATCAATTTTATCTTTGTAACATTTTTTTATAAATGTCCCCTTCTCTCCTTTTACATTACCACTGCCCTGGTAGAGATTCTCATCATCTCCCACCTGGGACTACAGCAATAGCCTGCTGGTTGGCTGGGCTCCCTGCCACAAGACTCTCTTCCATCCTCCACTCAGCTGCCAAATTAATTTCTTTAAAGTTCAGGTTTCACCATGTCACACACATAAACACACACATACACACAAACATTCCCCCTTCCCCCTCCAATAGAGTCCTATCTCCTCCAGAATAAAATATAACAATCTCTGCTTGGCATTCTGAGTCCTTCACAACCTTGCCTCTTCTTTCCCAGTTTTCTTACATCTTTCTCTGACAACCACCCGCACATACAAACACACATACTCCATAATCCAGAGGCACTGGCCTCTTTGGTGTTCCTTGCAAAAACACTCCAGCTCCAGAACCCAGGCTGTCCCCCATGCCTGGAACATTCTCCCTCTTCATCTACATCTCCTGGATTCTCTGGCATCTTTTGAGGCCTAGCTAATATTCAACCTTCTCTTCAAAACTTTCCCTGAACCCTATTGATGTTAATGTCATCTTTATTGATTATCTCAATTTTACCTTGTACATATCTTGTTGGTATATAGCTGTTTTCATATTATCTCCCCAGTCTAGTAAGATGAAAACATGAGAGAATGTGAACTGTCATTCTCCTTTGTTTGTATCCCTGATGCTTAGCTCACAGTCTGCCACTTATAAGTGTTTTTTTTACTTGCCCAAGTAGTAAGTGTCTGAGACCGGTCTGGAAGAATTTGTTCAGGGTGGCAGGCACAATGGTGTCACCAATATTTGTGGTCAAAAGGCAAAAATACAGCATCAAATGGACAAAAAGTTGCAAAAATTCAGGTTTTTCTTTTAGGATAGCCTAAGCATACTTCATTTTTTAAAAATGGGGGGGGGGGAGACAAAGAAAAGAATATCAAATGATTTCAAGACACTGTTTCTTTTAAAGAAAGTAATTTGCTTGGGGCGGCCAGGTGGCTCAGCGAGTAAGAGCATCGGCTCCAGTGTCGGGATGACCTGGATCAAATCCGGGCTCAGATACTCAGCACCACACCCAGAAATAATAACTGGCCGTGTAACCTTGAGCAAGTTACTTAACCCCAATTGCTTAAAGAAAAAAAAGAGTAATTTGCCCAGTTTTAAATCTAACTACTTTGTATTCATTCATTAACCAGTTTTACAGATCAGGAAGAACTATTTTATCTTGTTTTGTGATGTCCCAGAGATAATTGTTTGAGAGGGAGTTGCTGTGGAATAATTTCACTGTACTGCCCACTATTCCAAGATGATGAACAATGGTTTTCAGCCCCACCATTTTCATATCTCTTCCAGCAGAACAAATCCCCTCCCCCCCGGCTGTGTTGTAATTATGGCACAGATTCAGAGCTGTGTAATCCTATTTGTCATAAACAGAAAAATGTTATCATGCATGGCATCTACTTTTAAGCATACCACCAATATGATTTAGTGGTAATTGGCAGGACACAACTCTTCCATTGATAATGCACACAAGGTTGGTTCATACTCAGTACTTCACATACATGAAGACTTTTGGGGCACCCTGTATATTCACACATAATACCCAGAACAATGGTATCTACTAGACAATAGAGGGGTCAATCAATGTCTGCCAATTGAAGGCAGTACAGACACACAAGTTGCTCTGAGGATAAAATTAAATGTCTGCAAAGTGCCTTAAAAACTTCAAAGTGATATAGAAATATTTGCTATTAGCTAAATATTACTTGGTTTTGTTTGTTTGTTTTACTAGACTTGAGATTTCATCGATGCAGACAAGTCCCATTATCAGAGCAGCTATTCAGCAATTTGTAATCCTAGAGATTTTCCCGGGTAACACAAAGTGCTTAAATTATTTGCCTGATATCATCCCACCCATGGCCAACCTTGAATCCTAATCTTGCTTAGTTCTGAGAGTGTCTCACTGTCCACTCTATCAAGCTGTCTTTCATTGTTATCATCTCAAATTAACACTATAAATCAACCAAATGTAAAAACTCAGGTTGTTCTGTGAGTACCTACTTTACCTTGGGTCAATAAACTGAAATAAAAAGGGTATATTCCTGTGTTCCTAGATTCCATGAACTGCCCTACTTACGTACTAATTTCACTGAGTGCTGTTTCAGGCTCTGGCTTTGCAATTTCTGTTGTATTATAATTGAGAGTAGTTAAGTTTTATCACTCTGGGACTCTTTACTCTCTTCCAAACACTGTATATCCAGAGACCAAGACCCTGAAGACCAAGGACCCAGAACGGAAACCAAGTTTCCTGAAGAGGAATGAGGTCACTGATTTACCATTTTTTTCCACTAGGTGAGATTATTTTTATAGACAGTTGCATAGTTACCTGAGATGGAGTTTGCTTAAGGGATTTTGTTATTCCTAAGTGATATTCTCTAAAAATTAACTATGTGCAATTCACTTAAAGTAAACTACAAAATATTTTATGGTGATTTATGGCCATTTTCCTCATATACATACATTTACTTTTTCAGAGAAAGGGTCAATAAAATATTTCAGAAGAATGGAAGAAATCTGCATTTTCTTTTGGCAACCAAATTTGTTGTTACTAACTTTTCCACTCTAAAAATGGATTATACTGATTTTAAAAATCTACAATTTATTGTTTAAATAAAAATTCTAAAAATGTATCCGTTCAAAATGATTAGGCAAATATGGAAGAGTTTCACATGGCTTCAATGTATATCAAATTCTTGCCTTCTCAAGGGGAGAGGAGGAAGTAAATTTAGTACTCAAAATTTTAAAAATGTAAATGTTAAAAAATTTTTGTTTATATGTAATTGAGAAAAAAATAACTTTGGAAAAGAATTTGCCTAATCATTCCGTTACATTTAATTTTTTTTCCCCAAAGTTAGAGCATTGAGATATATGGGGTAGAAAGGAAAGAATGCTGGATATAGAGCCAGAGGAAGTTAAGTTCAAGTCCAACTTTCTGTCCTAACTCCAGAGAAACCAAACCTTTTCTGACCAGTTTCCCCAGGCTGTCCAAAGAGAAGGGAGGTGGATGGTTGAGGCATTTCAATTGACACTAGGCAAAGAAAGGAGAAAGCCTCAGAACCCGAAGCCTATGCCTTCCTGGGACTTCTGGGCTTCACCTGGCCCCAGGTCTTTTTTTTCTCTATACTCTTTCAGGGGTGTATTGGAGTCAGCTCTAAAGATTACATGAGTAGCCCATTGTTAAATTCTCAGTGTGACCATACAGACCTCAGGAAGCATTAATTTCTACAAATCAGAGCTGGATTCATCATTTTGTTGATCGTCAAGCCTTAAGAAAATGTTAATAATGAAGATTAAATTTAACAGCATATGCATATATATTCCCTCCTTGCTATGACATTAACACTGTTTTGTGCAATACGAGAGGGTGGTATAGAATGGTCTCAAGGTACCTTCTAGCTTTCAAAGGTTACAAGTCAGTTAAGATTTGGGCTCACTTTGATTCCATCTGCTTGCAAACTTGGAGAATTTGGATAAGAGCACAAAGAAAAGGTAAAATAACAGTATTATAGGTTTATGGTTAGAAGAGAACTTACACATCATGGAGTCCTCATTTTACATATGAGGAAACTGAGGGCCAGAGAAGTTTAATGACTTGCTCACAAATACGCAGAGCTGGGTCTTAAACCTCAGATTCTCTGACTTCAAGGCCCACTACTTTCCACCACAGCATCTTTGATCACATAATCTCTGACTTCAAAAATTCTACTGTTGTCAATATACTCTGAAAATGTCATAAAAATAAAAAACCTATCTTTTCACCAATATTTATACCAGCATCATGTGTAAGTGAAAAGCAACTTAGAAACAAAGTGAATGCCCAGTAATAGGGGAATGGTTAAATAAATCACCATGTATTGTAATCAAATAACTATACAAAAGTCTAACAAATATAATGAACATGGAGAAATCTGGAAAGACCTTTATGAAATAACAAAAAACAAAGCTTTTCTAGTCTATATCAGAACAGGAAGTTTCCACACCAAGAATTCCCAATATTTTAAAATCCATGATATTTTTCAATATGCTTTATGTTTTAACATTTTTAGACTCCTTGACACATAAATTGATTTTCCTTAAATCACTACAACTTGGTTTTGCTAAATACAGATATTATCATATTGTTTTTATTTTTCTAAATCAACACTGTTTCACTGTTTACTTTCAGAGTTTGGTAAGTAATCATTTACACAGAGCCAAGGAGATGGGAGTAGGATAGGAAAAAAGGAATTACGTTCAAGATCTTCCTAACTTTGTTGATTTGACATTTTTTTTTCAGAATATTTTAATTTTGAATCATGGGGTTTTGAGCTAAAAGGACCTCAGAAATCACTAAGTCCAAAAGCCCCATTTTACATATAAGGAGACTGAATCTCACAGTACTGGCAGAGCTGGTATATGAACCCGGGTTTCCAAATCCAGCATTTTTTCCCACCAAGCCACAATGCTATAATTTAAGTCCTTTTGATTTTAAATATGCAAAGAAAAAAAATTACCATAAAAACATAAAACAAAACAAAATAAAAACACTATGAAGTGAAATATTTGCACAAATCATGGAGATAGCAGCCTTTTAAATTCATCTTTCTTGACAACATCATTCTAAAAAGATTCCTATAAAAAGTAATGCAGATCCTTTATCTAGAATGATATGTCTCAACTAAAACAGTGTCACTTAAAAATCTAATTTAGAATGTATAGGATTTTAAAACTGGTCCAGCTCCAAAATGGATGTGTGAGCCCCAAGTGAATGGCTGCCTACTATTTACAAGGAACAATATTAAACACCATTTAAATTGATTTGCATCCACCAGAGAATCATGAAAGTAAAGGAAATCAAAAAAGTTTAAGAGAAACAACTTTACATCTATATTAAAACTGTTTATAGTTAATACTATTTAAAACAAAATGCACTATACAGGTGTTGACAGACTAAATATTCATTAAAAAAATTACTCGGGCAGATAGGTGATGCACTGGTTAGAGCACCAAGACTGAGTCAGGAAGACCTGAGTTAAAATCCTGCTTAGTAGCTGTATGACTCTGGACCAGTCACTTAACCTTGTCTGCCTCAGGTTCCTCATCTGGAAAGTGATCTGGAAAGGGAAATGGCAAAACACTCCAGAATCCTTGTCAAGAAAACCCCAAATAAGATCATGAAGTGTCAGACAAGACTAAAAACAACTGAACAAGAAAAAATTACTTGCTGTTAACTTAAGTGGATACTAAATTATGGATAGGTCTTATATCCAGGTCTTCTAACCACCAATCTAGGCCTCCTTCTATGACCTCATGCCATCTTTGGAGGTTCTGACAGCATTGTGTCATTTTTTAATGCTATAGCTCATGGGCTTTTGAAAGGTACATTTCCCTCTGTAACAATCAGCTGTTATCAGTGAGTCAGCATAGCATAGCTTTCAGAAAGGGGTGTTTTTACTAAAGTAATATGATTAGTATAGTTTCTACAAACACTCCTCCACAAGTACATATGGAATCTAAGGGAAAACAGTCTCCTGCTTAGAGCCCACATGATAAAGGGAGGTAATTCATAGCTCTTAGAAGTGTGTTTTGTGGGAGTTTTCAAGAAGTCCCTGTTAGATCTATTGTAGCTTTTCTGCTGGATTCTTTGTAGAAACTTGAATCTGTTTTCTAAATTGGGTCCAGTCTATCTGGGTTCCTGACAGACCCAGCTATTGGGGAAGCACTTCCTGAAAACTGATGGAAAGATGGGAAGTCCACAATTCTCTGAATCTCCAAAGTTCACAAAATGTTTCTATGGTCAAGGGAAGGAGACTTAGGCCAAGGTCAAGGAATTCTCCCCACACCAATTCTTTCTCAGGGGTGGTTCTCTCTCCTCCCCATTGCCAGATACTCAAATCTTTTGGGTTCAGAACAAGCTTCTGGCTTTATACAAGTCACAAGGGTACCTCAGTCAATATGAATGGACTTCCTGTCAAAACGAGGAAGATGTTCACATCTTGTTTACATGTAGAGAACAACTGTATTAGCATCTTGTTAATCATTTGTGTCAGAGGGGTGTTGGTAAATGTTTAACAATGCCTTTACCCTCCCCACAAAAAAATGTATATATGATTCACTTTTAATTTGAATCTGCATTTTTAACATTTTTGACATCACTTTAAACAGTCAACAAAACAAAGCCCTCATTTGTGACTTTTGCTAATTTCTGAGGTCTAAATGGTCTAATGAAAATTTAACAGTCAGCTCTCCTGAGCACACTCGGGGATGGGGCTGCTTGGTTGTTATCTTTTGTTCTTGAAGAGGATCAAAACAGCATCACTATGCTAGAGTCAAGGGTCCAACTGCAGCGTATCAGATCAATGTGAGCTGAGAATGTTTCACCACAGGTCAGGCACAAATAGTCCTTGGGAACCTCTGGGGTGGATTTCCTAAATTTGCACATGTTGTACTTCCTTGAAGATGTTTCATTTCAATGCCCTCATATTTATTTCTTAGATAGATAAACAGAAGTTTTTTTTTAATTATTTAAAACCAACACGAGGTACAAAGAAGAATGTTAGTAAAAATAAAATATAATAAGGACAAGCAGATTTATTTCAGAAAAAAAACTGGGAAGATTTTTATGAACTCATGCAAAGCAAAGTGAGCAGAACCAGGAGAACATTTTAAACAGTAATAGAAATGTTGTTAGGATGATCAACTATGAAAGATTTAACTACTCTGATCAAGACAATGATCCAAGACAATTCTATGAGGAAAAATGCTATTCACTCCCAGAGAGAGAGAGCTGATGAACTCTGAATGCAGATTGAAGCATGCTTTTTTTTAAACTTTCTTCCTTTTTGTTTTATTTTGTTTATGTTCCTTTTACAATGGAAATATGGGAAGATGTTCTGCATGATGTCACATGTATAATCAAAATAAAATTGATTGCCTTCTCAAGGAAGGGAGAGGGGTGGGAGGAAGGAAAGAATTTGGAACCCAATTTAAAAAAATGATTTAAAGTTTTTTACATGTAATTGGGAAATATTCAGTGAAATAATTTTTAAAAATATTTCTTTGTTTTACAAATGAATAAAATAGAAACTCAGAGAAATTAATGACTTGTTCCAGGTTGCACAGCTAAGTAACTGGGTCAGGGTCAAAACCTGGGGTTTTTGGATGCCTATTTCAGGGTTTTTTCTACTCCATTGACTTGCTGAAATTTTATTCAACTTGTCAAAGTAAAAGCTTTAAATATTTTATTTATGGGAAAACTACTGGGTGGGGGGAGAAGAGAAGAGCTCTCATTTTCACTATTTATGATAGGCTTAAGTGAGAAATTTAAGGTTTCATTACAATCTGAAACGAAGAGAAGTTGTATTAATTGGTAAATGTTTTTCGAGGAGGCTGCTGATCAGTGCTTAAAGTGAGAGAACTAGGAAGTGGGAGTGTTTCTCCAAAGGCACAGATGGTTAATAGGCTAGTCTGTTTGAAAGTATAAAGAGGCAGATGACTTAATTCTGCTCCAATTTTAAAGTACTGTTCCTGATCAGTTGGTGGCTGTGTGATAGCCTGAAATGAACATTGAATTAAGATTTGGGAGACCTGTGGGCTTGCTCAGCACTGAGATTAATTAAATGTAGCCTTTGGCAAATCACTGGACCTCAATATCCTTAACTTTAAAACAAAGGGCTTGAATTGGTTGATTACCAAGGTCCCTTCCTAATCAAACATTCCATGATTCCATGAATCATGTCAAGGTTTTAAATCTAGAAAGAGACCCTCCAGGACAAGGGTTGTATTTATGCATACCTTATTTTTAATCCTTGGAAAGATAGAGGTTATAACTTACTCTGATGATCACAACCCAAGGAAACAGCAAGAGGTAACAAAATTAGTTCAGACCAATTAATGCACACAGCTCAGAAATGACTTGTTTCTCTGTCCTTCTGCCTCTATCCCTTCTATCCTCCAGCATTATTTCTTTCCCTTCTTTATTCTCCTTCATGTTTCTATGTCTCACTCCCTCTCTGGACTTCCATTTCTCTTCCCTATCTCCTCCTTCCCTTCTTTGCTTTTTAACCAGCCATAATATGGAAATAATAAGGTTGTTCCCATATGGGGAAGGGGCTTTAAGCAAAAAGGTGCTCCCCAGACTGAAATATCCAAGAAGGCCATTGAAGTTAAGGCATAGCTTTAATCAAACCGACATGTCTATTGAAATTCACGAGCTGCCCATATTTACTCCACAGTCACTTATATAACATGAACAAAAGAAGAAAATTTTGCCGAACTGATGCAAATATAAATAGCAAGTCAACAATTTTTTGTTTTAGAACAGTAAAAACAATTATTGCCACTGGGCGAGAAAAATCAAGGTCTCTTTCTAGGTAGATGACTGTCTCTTTCCTTTTCTCCTAGGGGAAATATTCTTTATTTATTCTTTCACTTTTTAAAAAATCAGGTTACATTTATTATTACTGATTACATTATATTCTGCATACTCAGTTGCTTTTTGCTCTAGGCTAAAAAAAAAGATTGCAGGCATAAAGAAAAGTGAAGAGTATGAAATACAATGACATATCTCTCAATCAAGCGTAGAGACAAACTGATTCCAGAAAATAAGAAACATAATTCCATTTCTTTTGACAAGTCTCATTTTAAACTAGAAATGTTTTTTTTCCCTTAAAGTCCAAATGCCAGCTGGGAATTAGAGTCAGTAAGGTAACTCCAGGCCTCTCCTTACAAGATCTAATCTAATGTATTAGAACACACACAGAGCTTTCTGTCTAAAGTGAGCAATCTCATAGCATCTGTCAGGCTAGAAACTTAGCTAAATGTGACAAAAGTCCCTGGATTCAAAGCAGTTAGGAGGCAAGGAGGGGAAAAAATGTGGGTGGAGGTTCGCTTTATTAAACTGAAAATAGTTTCTCTGAAGACATTTTCACTCAAAACCAGCTGTAGATCTCTTTAAAGTAATGTGGAAAAAGATGAATGATATATGGTACATGATGCTCCTTCACAAAGACCCATAAAATTCAATGGAAACTGAAATAACTTAAGGAAAAGATTTTATTCAGACATCAAGAGTTGTAGAGAAAAAAAGTTTTAAGAAAATACCACCAGTAGTGCAGGTGACCTTTCCTGTCATCTTTCTTCACAACCTCTACTGAATATCCAAATTCTGAT
Organism: Petaurus breviceps papuanus; assembly: GCF_028583685.1. Lineage (NCBI taxonomy): Eukaryota > Metazoa > Chordata > Mammalia > Diprotodontia > Petauridae > Petaurus > Petaurus breviceps. Next base: position 41,969,327 of record NW_027185655.1, read on the forward strand.
AGCAACTTTTTCTGAAAGTCAATTAAATACTACACAAATAGGATATACATATATACACACACATATGTAGTATTGTGTAGATATCTATATATGCATATATGAATATTACTTGTTTAATAGAAAAATCTGATTTTTCTTTCATTAGAATGTTCAAAATGTAAAAAGTTCCATCATTTGGGGAATCTATCTGTGGTTTTATCTATTTAGAGTGATCAAAAAGTTGGTCTTAGAGTCCAGAATGGACTTCAAGTCCTACCTCTGAGTCACATTAGCTGTGTCACCCTAGCCAAGTCATTTAACCTCACTATACCCTAGTCACCCCACAAATGCTACAAATTACAAAGTAGGTGCCAATGTATGTTGGTAGAGTCAGTTTCCTCATCAGGATCACCCTATACTAATGAAATCACAGGTATAGTCTAAAACACTCTACGGTGGCATTTGAATTGTTTTCCTTTATACCCAAATTTGTGTGTCCCTTGCTACTTTATAGGACACCAGTTCAAAAAATTCTCTATAGCATTCGAAAAGCTGTAGCAAGAGAGACAGACAGATAGACGTTAGGAGAAATACCTTAGAATCAGTTCTACAGTTGTGAGGGACCTTCAAGATTCTTCAGATCAAATAGTTAATTTTTAAAATAAGAAAACCGAGACAAGACCCAGAGAATTTAAATGACTTCGTGCCAAATTGGAGCTAGGACCCAGGGAGCCTAGCTGTCAGTCTAATGCTCCTTCCGCTCCATCAAACTTGCCCTTGGCCTGAATAGGGATAGGTCCCATTAGCAGCAGGAAAAACGTTGTTCTCACATTCAGAAACTTTTAAAACAAACAAAACCTTTTAAAAGATATTTTTGATTTTTAGAACACGGTGCTCTAATCAGCTCAGAGCACTTTACTGACATTACTTAATTAATCTTCACAATCACTCTAGGAGACAATTAGGTTCCAAAGAGAATTAACCAAGGTTAATAGGGGAAAAAAAACCAACCTCAAGTCCACAAAAGACAGATGCAATTTGCCTATAATCATTCAGGAAATCAAGGTGAAAGGTAGAGTAGAACCTGAGGATTCTAAATCCTCATTCAGTGTATACACTGGGACTGTCATTTTTATTGCTGACATTTGTGCTAGCTTAAGCAATTCTCTCCTTCATTTCTCCCAACTACCAAGTATAATATGTATGAATTAAAAAGGCAAAATTGGCACGATGATGCTACATACGTAGCACCTGAGATACTCTCTTCCCTGGCACGTAAGGCCCCTAAGAAAGCTATCCCAGATCTAAGCTTCAGTACTTTTAGTAAAGGAGAGAAGCCACTTACATACTGAGTATCAAGAAAAAATCTGTAACAATCTTTGCTTTGGCAACTAATGGATAGAGTTATGGCCTGGAGTAAGGAAGACCCTAATTCAAATATGGCCTCAGACACTGGCTGTGTTACCCTGGGCAAGTCATGTAACCTCTGTTTGCATCAATTTTTCTCATCTGTAAAATGGGGCTAATAATGGTACCTACCATGCAGGATTGTTGTGAGGACCAAAAAGAGATAACAGAGTGACTATTACAGCGCCTGGAACATACTGGGCATTATATAAATGTTAGTTATTGTCATTACCTTTGTAAAGAGAACCTGCTAGACACCAGATCCTGAGCAGTGAGTGGCTCTTCTATCAAGATAGAGAAACTTTGCCTCAGTCACTAAACTCTTTGGAACACTTAACAGCTGGCTAGCTTAGTGGATAAGTACCTGCCACCTTTAATCTGTCTTTGAACCCACTGTATCTGGGACTGAATTGCAGTTTGATGCCCCATGTAACTATTTGACTTAAAAATTAATGAGAACCTTCACTTAACCACTTTGGATGATCTTGAGCCCTTAAATCCCATTTTGTTCAGGGAAGGTCTGCAAAAGAAACCCTTCCATAGTTGTGTGGGTTGGACGTACCATGGTGTTGGGTTTGTTTGTTTTTTTTTCCAGGCAACCCAAAATCTCTGAGTCTTGCCAAATGAATCTGAGCAAGCTAAACGAAGAGCTTCAGGTCATCACCTTTGTCCTGGACCACATTCCTGCTTTAATTATTATATGTTTCCCAGGCTTATTTACTCAGGAGCATTATTACAATAATGAAAAACCTGGGTACACTAGTAATTACTCACAGGTCATTAGTGTTGGCTGAAAGAATTAATCCACAAAGGGCTATATAAAAATGAAGGAAAACCTATCAAGTCTATAAAAAAGCTCTAAAGCTCATATTTTAAAGAGAAAACAAGTCCTCATGGCAGCATTGTTTCGAGGATCAGTGAGCTCATTAATGTGGGCAATGCCTTTAGTGGTGCAGATCATTACCCATTCGTTCCTGTCCAGTATTGTCCATGGCTTCTGTTCTATGCCCTCCCATTAAGACTCCTCAAGGCTTTCACCCAGGATCCCTTCAGGAAGCATGCGATTTCTGAAGGTCAAAAAGTTCTGACCATACTCCTCGCGCCATGACTAAAGGCTTTACTAAGTGGCCTTTCAAGTCACTCTCAATGCACTTATCGAGAGTCTTTCTTTCTGCTAATTTTTCTTTTCAGAAGGGCTCAACAGTGAAGCATTCTGACGGATGCTAAATACAGCCATCATTTGTCAGTTTATACTTAAGGGAGCAAAAGTAACTTCCCAACACAACTGAAAATGGTAGGAAAAATAAGCAGTAACAGCAGTTTGAAAACCAGTGTTCAAAAGCAAGAATTCTGGTAACTTCCCACATCATTTGGTGTTCCACTGAATCTGGCCCCATTTTGATAAAATTGTGTTTAAAACATTCAAGTATAATAATGCTGACTTTTATTAAAACATGTATGCCATCATCTTAGCTTAACACTTAGTAGTGTTTGACTGAGACAAGAAATTATTCAAAATTATTCTTCTACATAGAATTTTATCTTAAATTCATAATTCTTCATTTAAATTAGAATAGAGGCACCAAAATAGATGCACACATATGCATATGTGTATGAACACACACATTCACAAACACACAACTCCTTAATAAGCCCTTCATATCATAAAATCATAAAAAAACATCAAAGTACATTACACTCTATAACTCAGGCAAACATTACTGAACTATTGGTTGACTTAAGGAAAAAAAGAGTCTTAGTTTCTCCAAGTTCAATCATATCCTAGTTGCCTAGATATTACTTAAACTGATCTATATTCAAGAGAATGGTCAAAGCAGTTAGGCAATGTGGTAGGCAGAACATGGGACTTGGGAGTCAGGAAGTCTTGAGTTCAAACCCATCCCAGACACTTACTAGCCATGTGACCCTGGGCAAGTCATTTACCCTCTGTGACTCAATTTCTCCATCTGTAAAATTGGAATAATAAACCTTCCCTCCCAGCTTGTGAGGATAAAATAATATTTGTAAAGCTCTTTGCAAACTTTAAAACAATATAAATGCCAGCTATTATTATAGTCAGACTGACTAATAGGGTGTTGGATGAATGAACTCAATTCTAACTAGATATTAAAACTGAAATAAAAAGAAAAGGAATTTTGAAATTCAAATTATTTTGAGTATTAGAACAAAGCAGTAAGTTATCATGCCTGATTCACAATATTTAATTGGAATTCTTAGGTCAAGGGAAATATCTCTTCCTGTCCTCTTCCTCATGTGTGTGTTGGAGGAGGGAAGAAGTAAAACTTATTTAAGTTATGATGAATTAGCTATTTCTGCCTCCCCTACATCTGTATAGAGTTGATACTCACAAAAGTTCAGTGTTTTTGGCTACCTTAAAATGGGGCACAGACTTCCAGTGAGGCACCGGGGAAGTAAGAGAAATGTGTTTCAGCCATTATGTTTTCAAAGTGACTTTGTAAAAGAGGGGAAACCAGTCTCTAGCCTAAGGAAACTGGTGCAGTTCTCTTTTTTCACTGCAGGCTGGCAGCAATGTCTGGGTTTCCTTTCATTTCTGGGATAATTTCTCCAAATTCCTTCATTCTGTGGAAATCAAATTCAAAGAAATAAAGTGGGATGGGACTTTTGGATTTCTTCCTGGCTTCCCTGGTTTCTTTCAAGTCTCAGCTAAAACCCCACTTTCTACAGGAAGCTTTTCCTGGTTCCTCAGTGCTAACTGGAGCCTGCCCTTAGAGATTACCTCCAACACACACACACACACGTATGTGTGTGCATACAAACATACACATGTGTATGTGTGTATATATGCACATAGATATATATGTGGTTATGTAAAAAATTGTCTGCACGTTATCTTTCCCATTATTCTGTGAGCTCCCTGAGGACAGAAACTGTTTTTAACTTTGTATCTGTATGACTTAGTATGGTGCCTGTATCCCTAGTGCTTCGCACAGTATGTATTTTAATGAATGCTTATTGACTGACTGACATAAGGCATCTCTTTCAGACAAGAAGACAAAATTTTAGGGAGCTGCTATTTTTGAAACCCCCAAGCAACCTAGGTAAGTTGGTCATGTTCCAAGTTATGGACAATTGCACACATATTTCCAGACCCTTTCAATGACCCAGACATGGACAGATGCTGGGTTATCACTTGGAAACACACACACACACACACACACACACACCTCAGGCAACTCAGGAAATAGTGTGTGTGTCCCTGTACCCTGAATCTGGTAAAGTGGGAGCTGGGTTACTGGCCAATATAAGAGGTCTCCTTCTCAACATCTGGGACAGGTGAGCAATATTATGCCTACTTCATTTTTTGTATTGTCTAGTCGAGCATATTCGTGTTTAGGAGCTGTATTCATTTAGGCATTAGTGCGGTCAAGAGCAAGCCGTGGGGAGGCAGAAAATCCCAGAAGGGCTTGTTTACTGGATAAAGATTCAGGCTTCTGAGAAACCTTAAAAAAATCCATCTAAAGGATTTAAATTCGGTTTCTCAGATGAATAATGCAATTTCTCATTCTAGAAATAACATCCAGCCCTCCAAATGCTCCAGGCTGACATTGCTTCTAAAAATAAACCAAGCAAATCAGAGTCTTGAGGTCAGTTTTGCTCCACTAGCTACAAAGTGGTGATCCTGTCCTCATTTTACTGTATGCCAGGGGGGGCATCGATGGTTTTCCATCTGAGGAAACTGCCTGCTTTTTCTGAGCACAAAGAAGCCCATGAGCAGAGACCCTGGCAGAAAAGTGGCACGGTGACTGTACTCCAGAGGTAAGAAGTCAAGCACAGATCTACTCCAATATACACAAAGCCAAGGACGCAAGCCCCAAACCCACATCTACCTTCACTTTCATTCACGTGTCCCTAGTACAACACATGAGAGGAAGCAGTTGCAGGGACTGAGATTTCTACAAATCTCAGCAGTCCTTCATATTATGTCCTAATCTTTGTCTTGAGGAAAGAGATCATGATCAGACCATGATCATGAGGGGAAATCCAACTCACTATCGCTGCTGGTGCCTTGCAGGACCTTCTCATCTAATCTGTACAAATATGTGTAAACAAAGCTTCTGTTAAAAGCTAATGTAGCATAATGTACTAAGAAATATATAATGCTAAGAGTAAATATATGTATGCATATATGTATATGTAAGTATTTATATACTGAGCCCTGGACAAGTCATTTACATTATAACTGAATTTTTACATTATAATTGAATACACACACAATACACATATACACATATATAATCTAAGTTATACTGACAAAGTCACTACAAAAATCCGTTTATATTATAACAATTTTAGATATATCATACCATAATATGTATGGTATGATATATCTGAGACTATACTACATACATTATATGTGTAGATGAATATATATGGAGATATATATGTATATGTGTGTGTGTGTATATATATATATAGAGAGAGAGAGAGAGAGAATACTGTAACTGAGAATTCAATTATAATATAAAAAGGGTTGAATGGTTACTTTAAAATATTTTTATTAGTAAGGTAATACTTAAAAACAGTATCTACTGTTTTGATTAAATAATAGTCTTTGAAGACAAAATGCAAGATCTGTTAGCACTGATTTGAGTAGTACCTCATATGGGGGGGACACAAAACTTGGCAAGTAAAAATCTGAGAAAGAAAAATATTATTGCCAAGCTACTAAAAATCCATGCCATATTAACCAAGATTTTCCAGTTTGAACTCCAAATAAATATGCACATCTGAAGGTGATAGAGGATATTTGCCAAATGGAAATTTTGTGAAATACCTTAAATAATTGAGATTTGAGTGTATGTTAGAAAAAAATTCTAATGGTTCAAGTTATATTTAAAAATAAAAATTATCCTGAATGAAATTGTCTAACCTACAGTTCACCTTGCCAGCATCAGCCTCAATACCTTATCCTGAATCCCCAAATTGTGCCAAATAAGCAAAGGACTAAAGATCAGGTAATTTTACTAACAATGAAATTGCCAAAATCATACAGGAACCATTCTTTTCAACTATGACACTGGTGCTAAGACTTCAATGGGAACTCATTATCTTCTTAATAGACTATTTTTATAATAACTGCAATACATTTACCTTCTAGCTCAGGAAGGAAGCCTGAAGACTGCAGCTGGAAGTAGTCTGTTCACAGAGTAATTATGAACTATGCAAATAAAATCTGCAACAATTTTGTGCTCCAAGAAAGGCAACTGGAATCCTATTATGTTGTGAAACTTTTCTTTGTTTTTAATATAGTGACTAAAAACTGAGTCCTGAGATTGGGATTATCAATGACAGATCTATTATTATCCTTTAAACTGGTGTAAGTATAGTCTTGTACCAGTGCCTGGAGAAAGGTCCATGGCTCTCACAGAAGTTTTATCAAAACTACTAAATAAATCTATTTAATCTCTTTTTGAGTCCACAAATACTTGCTACTATCATACCTCCCCTCCTCAAGGTTTTTTGTTTATGTATTTGTTTTATTTTTCCCAGCAGGGAGAGAAGTAAAATGGATAGTGATGTTTTCTTTCCTTTTCTGCTCAAGGTCATCTCTGTCAACATTTACAGGAAAATGAATTCTAATTCCCTCTCACAGGGGTTGGGGGCCTCAGCTCTAAATGTTTCTGAAATAGTCTCTATTTGACAAAGTCAAAGAAAGGATTTATTTGGAAAGAAAAACAAAAATCACATATTAATTTTACTAGTACCACTACACAAGATTATTGTGAAGATCAAATGAAATAATCTAAGATAGAAAGGGAAGGTGTACTGTACTAGGCAAATACTTAAGAACACTCAAGGACAAATAATCAAGGATGGAAATTAGGGTGTATCTTCAAATCTTGGACTTATAGCTCAAATTTAACTGAATGAGTACATTAAATTTTGGGATGTAAGAAATTAACGTTTTAGGGGCAGCCAGGTGGCTCAGTGAGTAAGAGCATCGGCTCCAGTGTCGGGATGACCTGGATCAAATCCTGGCTCTGATACTCAGCACCACACCCAGAAATAACTGGCCGTGTAACCTTGAGCAAGTTACTTAACCCCAATTGCTTTAAAAAAAAAAAAAAAGAAATTAACGTTTAAAAAAAATTACAAATATACAACATAGTGCAATAAGTATTGGCCTTAGAGCCTAGGGGCTTGTGTTCAAATCCTACCTCTGCTATTTACTACTTTCTTCATACTTAATAAGTATATATATATATATATATATTTATATATGTCTATCACAATATAAATTTGGGCCTCAGTTTCCGGATCTGTAAAATGATCTCTAAGGTTCTTCTTAACTACCAATTTATTTCAAATGATAGACAACAATAGAAGAGCTTTAATATTTTCCCCCTATTTGCTCAGGCCCTCCTCTGATCAAGTCAAATTAATGAGCATTTATTCAGTATATACTATGTGCCAATAACTGCATTAAACTTTGATCAGATACTACTAGGTCTTACAATGAAGCCTAGCTCTAATACTTCAATGAAGTTGAAATGTGATTTTATTTATCCAATTAATCAATCCCTTGTATTTTACAACCAAATGACAGGGAAGTTGGTAAAATCTCTGACCTGAAAGATCATTTGCTTCCACCCAAGATCATCCTTTTTAACAAATTCTTTAGTTAGAAAGACTTAGATATGTATTCGTTAAATTATGCATAACTGGAGGTAGTTTTTCCTTCACCCTCTAACATCCTGTGGGATAATCTATCACAATGACAGCAAGCATGCTGATAAGAGACCAAGAAATTTAAAGTTCTTATGGGTATGATAGTAAGTTTGCACATGGTGGTAAAAGTTAATGTCTAATAAGTTTCATCATCCTTTACTCATTCTGAGAGATTTAAAGGGTGGTCTTTCCTTTAAATCACTCTTTGCTGTCAGTCTTCCCAAAAATGTTGGTAGCATCCTATTTGCTAAAATACTAAGTATAATCTCTAGAATCTCCATTTTCTGGGCTCCAACCTATATATTCATTTCAATCTCCCTTTCATGAATTTTGTGTTATCACTAGACTGGACTGTTATTAGCAGCAGCTAGGTGGTGCAGTGAATACAATACTGGGTTTCGAGTCAGGAAGTGCAAATTTGGCCTCTGATCTAGCTCTGCCACCTTTCGTCAAATTATTGTTAACCTTTGCTTAACCTCAGTTTCCTCAACTATACAAAAATAATAGTTCCTACCTCCCACTTTAGTTGTGAGAATCAAACGAGATCAAGTCTATAAAAAAGTCACTTAGCATAATGCCAAGACACAGTTGTGGGCATTCTTCCCTTCCTCAGGCTCCTCTTCCCATCCTGTAATCGCTCGTCTCCATGCCTTCGTCCACACAGCTCTAATAGCGAATATGGGTGTGCACAGCTCACAACTGGCCTACTTTCTACACACATCTGTGACTACAGAGAGGTCCTTTTGTCACAACTTATTTTTATACTGGTAGGAGAGTGTGATTTCATGGATGTAAGCGCTGCCTCAGAGAACCACAGAAACTTGGACTAGAAGAAGCATCATGGCTCCAACGTCTAAGTAAGAATACACCATACAGCCCAGTCAAACCCTGTTCCAGCCCATGCACAAACATCTTTACTGATGGGAAACTGGGCAGCCCATGCTATTTTAAGGTAGTTCTAGTTTTTAAGGTTTGTTTGTTTGTTTGTGTTTATACATCATCAGTCTCTCTAAAATTTCCAACCACTGTTCAGGAAACATTTATTTAATTAGCATCTATAATGCGTGGAGGTATTGTGCTCGATTCTGGGGATACAAATCCTGCTGGGGGCATACAACACATAGGAAGACAAGCAAAGAGGATGGCTATACAAAATATTTTCAAGAGACTGAGAGCTTTAAGAACTGGGAGAAGAAATCAAGAAAGGTCACTGTTTTCTGTTCTTTAGTCTGGGGCCAATTCAAACCAAGTCTAATTTGTCTTGTAGGTGATGATCCTACTTTAAATATTTGATGACAACTCTTATGTCTTCCCCTTTCTTCCCCAAGCTAAACAATCCCAGTTCTTTCAAATTAAGTGGCACACCTGATAGAGTACTAGTTCTGGAGTCAGGAAGATCCAGATTTAATTCTGACCTCAGACACTTAGTAGTTGTGTGACCCTGGGCAAATCTCTTCACCTCTGTTGATCTCAGACCTCCTCTGTAAAATGAAGATAATACTAGCACCACTATACAAGGTTACTGTGAGAATAAAATGAAGTAATATCTGTAAAGTGTTTGGCAAACTTTAAGTATCATAAAAATAATAGCTATTATTATAAATATTCGTATGATCATTATCGTAATCAGTGGATGTTTCAACATTCTAGTTTTCTTCCTCTGGAGCCTGGCTAACTTATTGATATTCTTACAGTAAGACACCTAAAATTAAGCTAAACTATCCAGATGTTTTATGACAAAGGAAGACTATAGAGGCACTGGCATTGCCTTGTTTCTGGGAGCTGGTTCTTACTGAAGCGTAAATGCAGATGTTTCAGCTACAATATCACATTTTTGAGTCAAAAGGAGTTTTCATTTACTTCTAAAGAAGTAACATAAAAGACATTATCAATGACACATAAAACTAAAATAAAGGAGTGGGCTGGTCATTTGAAGTACTATTTCTACTTCTTCACATAATGTACTTAATACTGATTTTATGGAATTCAAATGAGGTGGATAAACTTTCATCAATGACAACCACAGATCACTGTGGATATGCTGGAAAATGTTCCATTTCACCTCTATTTGGTGTCCTATTTCCACTTTTATCTATAAATGTTCCTGTAATAATCTAGCTCATGTGATTCGCATGTTAAGCTATATAAAAAGTCTTATTTCCCCCTCAATTCCTTTCTGTTGTTCTTAAATACAATATTCTTCATAATCTCCCATCATTATCATTTGTAATATTTTTCAGTTGTTCTTATCCTCTGAATTTATGTAATCTTTGATAGCCAGCTCTTTCCACTTAGCAAGGATATTAAGTATTTATTGAGTGATGTAATTTCTAGGATCTAAATCTTTATGATTTGTAATTTGAATGCATTATAAGGTAGATTGGGAAGCCTAACCTGACAAGTATTCAAGGACTTTCAAGTATTCAAGCCCTGATGAGACATTTTTCTTGTTCAGTTATGTCCAACTCTTTGTGACTTCATTTGAGGTTTTCTTGGCAAAGATACTAGGGTGCCATTTCCTTCTTCAGTTCATTTTACAGATGAAGAAACTGAGATAAATGGAGTTAAGTGACTTGCTCAAGGTCACAAAGCTGGTAAGAATTCAGATTTGAACTCAGGAAGATGAGTCTTACTGATTCTAGGCTTCAGTGCCAATGAAATATTCACAGCAATGACAGCGACTAGGAATCCACCAGCATAGTTCTGAAGCACAAAATATAACAGACTCTTCATATAGAAGACAGAAGTAAAACATTTATTTAGACAATGAAAACCAAATCCCAACAATAGAAAACCGAATCCATCATAGCAACAAAGAAGCTAATACACCATAACAGAGCAGAGAGTAACACCCTTCGAAAGCCTTCCCACACACCCCCACAAGCCTAGCTGTCTCCTTGCCTGTGTCCCCTCCACCATACTAACTGCTCTGAGTTCCAGCTTTCTCTGGGCTCTGCTCTACTTTTTCAGCAAAATCCTCCCACCAGAGGCTCTGTGCGATTACATTCAGCCTATTGGGGCAGGAAAGCTCTTCAAATTTCCATTACTCCATCTTCAACTGCCCATTACCATTATACAGGCCAGGCACTTTACACTATACTACTGCTCTACACTATTCTACCTAACTGCCCTAATAGGACATTAGGTTTTTCCAAAATCTTAGAAAATTTATTCTCTTTGTACCTATTTCCCTATCCACTCCATTGGAAATGCCATCTGGGATGTAATATATGAATGTGAAGTAATGGTTCAACTTATAAAATGCCCTTCAGATTTAAAAAGTTGGCCAGATTAAAATTATCATAGTGCACTAAAGATTATTCCATACCTAATAGGCACTATAGAAGTGATCACATTCCACATTGATTGTATTGGGATTTACAAAAACAGAAGTCTCTTTGAACAAAGACTCTATGTCTGAAAGGCCCAAATAATTAAGGCAATTCACCAGTATCATTACCAAAGACAAATTACTGACAAAGAAGGGAACAAATTCACTGGAAATTGAAAGGGTATGGTTTTATTTGGCATGACAGTAAGAATAACTAAAAATCTTCCTGTTAACAGCTGCTGGTCTGAAACTCTACCTCAGCCCCCAACTACATCTGCTCCACAAAACCTCCAAGATTATGTACAGCACCTGGTTCATTGATACATTAGAAATGCTGAACTATGTATTCAGAGATTAAAGATAATTACACCTCCCTTAGTTAGAAAATTGGATGGGAGTAAGTGTGCCACCACTAGCTAATCCTACTTCTCTCTGCTCCAATAACTCAAGGGGTTTACCCAAATTAACATTTCAACAGACTGATGCATATTCCTGACTTGCTACTACAAAACTAAATTTAAGAACCTGCTTCACTGTTCAGAGGGGTCATGAGGAAAATGAATACAGTTCTGCAGGGACTTTGAGCAGGATTCAGGCCTTTTTTAGAAATTAGGGGGAACAGTAGAATTTTCTTTCTCTTCCTGAGAGGTAAGAACAGAGCAGAATATCAACAAGTGAGTAAACAATCATGAAACAGTTAAAAATAGTAAATAGTAAAAGGCAACATTTGCTGTGGATAGAGTTGAATCTCTTAGAAAAGAATTATGTAGTGTTTCCAAGGAAGGTGCCCCATGTTGAATAGATCTTTTTTGAAGGATTTAAGGGAAAAAAAAGGAAAAGTGAGACAGAAATGAGTTGGGATAAATGGATTATGACCTACACTGGTGAAGGGACTTACTCTAGAGGACTGAATGTTAGTCTGGAAATTATGAAAACTGAGTCTGAATCCTTCCTCTGAAATACTAGGTCTGGAACTCTGGGGAAATTATTTAACTTCTCTTCAGTCTTAGCTTTCTCATCCATAAAATTAGACTGACACCCACCTCAAAGGTTGTTATGAGGGAGTGGGCAAACTATTAAGTGCTATAAAAATAACAGATTTGCGATTATAAGTACCATATTTAAGAGATGATGCCTTCATTGGGTAGTACAAATACAAGTCCTAAACCCATTTCCCAGATTGTGCTCTTTTATGAATTCCAAGGGCCTATCCTCTAAATTAAGGCACCCCTTTGGCTACATTTCTTCATTCTTGTTCCTCAAAAGAGAAACTAAATCAGAGAAGTATAAATATGTAGCCTGGATATAGCTAAAAGAACTTATTCATTAAGATAACTGATAGCTCCTAAGTTATATTATCCAGGTAGCATTCTACCTATTAGCATTACCTTAATAATATGTTAATATATTATTTATTTTTAAAAAATCTTGAACAACAACAAAAAAAGACTATGGCATTTTATTTCCCCCCAAATCTTTCATTATAACAAATTATCATTATAGTAGGAATGTAAGAATTGTTCTATATTACAAAACAATTAACATTTAATCTTATTAAAAAAACAAACAAAAACATTCCAAACATCATAATTAGAAACACAGAAGAAGCCTTTGACAAAATACTACACTTATTTATGCCATTAAGACTATGTAAAAAATTGTGATGGAGAAATTGTTTAAAAGATGGATGAGAAGTCTGTCTAAAAGCAAAAGAAGCATTATAGGCAAGGGAGAAACACTAGAAGGTTTTCCTGTAAATACAGAGCAAGAAAAAGGACGTTTCCTTTAGCCGCTATTATTTCACATAATTCTAAGAATTCCCAGCATAGCATTTGGACAAGAGAAGATATCAAAGCAATAAAAAGTAGACAAAAAAAGTCAAAACTATTCCTATTTGCTACCAGCATGACAATTCACTTAGAAAATCCCCTTAATCAACAAATAAACTAATTGAGACAATAACTTCAGCAAGGTTGTAGGTTATAGTCACAAAACAATAGCACCTCTACATAAAATAACAAATTTTAATAGGTAATAATAGAAAAGGATATACCATTCAAAATAACTATGAAATGTATAAAATATTTAGAAGTCAATCTACTAAAGCACACTAGTTGCCTGTATAGATTCTACAAAATGTTCCTAAAAGAATTTTTTAAAAAAATGTAAACAGCTGAAGGAATGCGCATTTTAGATCATGGTTGGGCCAGGCCAAGAAATAAAAATAAAAATACTAGCAAAGATATTTACAAACTTAGTACCATGTCATCTATAGGGATACTTTACAGAGCTAGACAAAATAATAACAAAATTCAACTGGAAACACAAGATCTAAAATAATAAGGTAATGATGGGGGTAAAAAGTAAAAATGAGGAGCCACTGGTACTTTCAGATCTTAAACTATATCATTAAGTAAGAATCATCTAAACCATTTGATACTAGTTTTTTTTTTTAAAAGCAGGTCAATTAAATTGACTAGACAAGGAAGAACAAGAAATAACTGACCTCAATAATCCAGTATTCAATAAACACAAAAGCATAAATTATTTTGGAAAGAAATCCCTCTCTGAGAAGTGCTGAGAAAACTAGAAAGCAGTTTGGCAGAAGTTAGGTTTAAAACTTTTTATCCAATATCTCATAATAAACTCAAAATAGATTCATGACCTGGAAATTTAGGTCATTTAATGAAAAAAATTAGAAAAGAAACAGATTATATGCCTTTAATAACTATGCATAGGTAATGAATTGTTAAAAGATCAGAATTTGGGGCACTTAGGTAGTACAGTGGGTTCTGGACTCATTAAGACCCAAGGTCGAATTTGGTCTTAAATAACTTCATATCTATGTGAACATGGACAAATCACTTAATCCTATTTGCCTCAGTTTCCTTATCTGTAAAATGAGCTGGAGAAGGAAATTACAAACTACTCTAGAATCTTTGCCAAGAAAACCCCAAATGAAGGGCGGCCAGGTGACGCAGTGAGTAAGAGCGCTAGCCCCAGAGTCGGGAGACCTGGGGTCAGTTCCGGGCTCAGATACTTAACACCCACACAAAATAACTGGCCATGTAATTGAGCAAGTTACTTAACCCCAATTGCTTAGGGGAGGCCAGGTGGTACAGTGAGTATGAGAGCTGGCCCCAGTGTTGGGAGACCTGGGATCGGTTCTGGCCTCTGATACTTGGCACCCACACAAAAACAATAATAACTGGCTGTGTAACCTTGAGCAAGTTACCCCTGATTGCTTATAAAAAAACAAACCCAAATGGAGTCAGACACAACTGAACAACCACAACAATAGCTATGGGTAAAAGACAAATTCTTGCAGGATCAGAATTTAATAATACTGCAAAGGAAAAATCTATGTTATTTAAAAATATGGTCCTTATATGGGTAGAACAAGATGTTTTATTTATTCCATCATTTGAAAAATCTCTTGAATGCTAGTGAACCTTGATAACAATGATATAGAAAAGTTATGAAGTATAAAGCAGAAATTCTGAAACCTTTATCAAGGCTGAAGTGTCTACAATTGACATACGTGGTTATTCTCAATGTCAACCAAATAAGAGAGAGAAGTAATTACAAAAGACAAAAGGGATAATTCTGACTCTATAATATTGAAATCTTTTGTGTTGCACCAACAAAATTAATGTATGTAGGATAAGAAAGAAAGCAGTCAACTAGGGAAAAATAAATTTTGTATCAAATAAGTCTGATAAGGTTTGATATATAAGATACATAGAAAATTAACTGAAACATATGACCAACAGTCATTCTCCAATATTTTTGTTGTTATTTCATCATTTTCAGTCATGCCCAGCTCTTCTGCAATATATATTGGTTAGGGGCAGTTAGGTGGCGCAGTGAGTAAGAGCGCCGGCCCTGGAGTTGGGAGGACCCATGATCGGTTCCGGCCTCAGATACTTAATATCCACACACAAAAAAAACTGGCCATGTAACCTTGGGAAAGTTACTTAACCCCAATTGCTTTAAATAAAATTAAAAAAAAATATATATATATGTATATACATATATATATAGGTTAAAGGATATAAAAAAAGTTTTTCAAAAGAAGAAATGTGAAGTAGTAACAAATGTGTAATGGATTTAAAACTAATTAGATTTTGTATTACATATGCCTTATGTAATATCCACACCACAGTAACGACATCTAATAGCATGAATAATTAAAAGATAATACTGTATATCTTGAAATACATGTGAGGTATCATAACATTTTAGAAATGAAGACCATGGAAAAGATTGTCTTTCAAACCCATCACTTTATAGATGAAGAAACAGGACCAGACAAATGAAGGGACCCAAAGTCACAAGGGACTGGCACTCAATATTTCTCTATTTTTTTTAATAAAGTGAATAATGAACAAACATACATATATTGACCATGCCAGAAAATCCATTTATGAGAGAGGAAAAATAATCCAGGACCACAACACACAGTCAATCTCCTCTGAGAATGGAAATGCTATATAATATCATCTGACCTCAAATATGAGCTTTAGGAGTTTTCCCGACAGCTGAACCAGCGGGGCATGTAGTTACTTTCAAGTCTCCAGAAGCAAAAAAAAAGTAAGATCTGATTTCCACTGTTGATTTATTAATGAAGCATTAGTACAAGCTTTCACTAATGCTGATGGTACTGGCCAGGAAAATGCATTCACACTGACATAAAGATGGTTGGTTGTATTTGGGAAACTGGGAAGTCAGGGATAATGAGCTCCCAACAAAACCAATCAAAGAAGTTTAGTATTGGGATTCATTCATTAAGTGAGAAAAGTGAGGATTCTTATTATCAGAGACAAAAAGATTCATGTATGACTAGGGACTGTATTTTAGGGAACTCTCCTCATCAGTCCAGGAGTCAATGAAGAAGGAACAACATTTTTGTCTCCTCACACTCTGGGGTTTCTACTAAAAATTGCTGATGAAAATATTTTATTAAAGTTAGTTTATTTTTTAACATTCTTTTTTTTCTAATTTTGAGTTTTAAATTCTCTCTCTTCCTCTAGTTCTCCCCCCACCCACTGATAAGACAATCAATATGATACCCATTATATAGGCATATAATGGTAAAAAACAAAAAAGTCATATAAAACATATCTCCATATTAGTAATGTTGCAAAAAAAGTGAAAAATATGTTTTGATCTACATTCTGTATTCATCAGTTCTTTCGAGAGGTGGATTGCATTTGTCATCACGAGTCCTTTGGAACTTGTTCCTTTTGGAACAAGAAAATGGATAATTTTCTTGATTAGTATTAGCTGGTAGAAATCTTGATAAAATATTAGCCTAATATCTAATGTGAATAAAAGTTTAAGAAAAACTAATTTGATCTTATTAAAGCCCCAAAATATCCATTGTAGAAAACTATCCAATGAATTTTATCCTAAATACATCTAGAACTGTATGTTTCATTTCACCTTTAAGGATAGCTGCCCTGGTTTTCTCTCAGACACTCTAAATGATTTGGATAATTCCTTCAGCAGTAAAGATGACCACTCATTTATGCCTTTCCATTCCTGTGACTTTCATAAGTCAATCAGTCTTACTATGTAACAGGCACTATGTTAAGCTCTTCAAAATACAAAGAAATACAAAAATGTGGTCTCTGTGCTCAAGAAGTTGCCATTTAATGGAGGCGACAAGAAAATAACCATATACACACAAGAAATATGTGCTTTAAATGGAAGGTACTCACAGAGGGAAATGATCAGGAGTTTGGTCTGGGAAGTAAGACTAGGAAATTCTTCTTGCAGAAAGTAAGAATTGAGCACAGCCTTGAAAAAAGCCAGGGAATCCAACAAGTGGAGGTAAGGAAGGAGAGCATCAAAGAAAGGGGTAGAGGGAATAGTCAATGAAGAGTCAAGGATTAGGAAGATGGAATATATGCAACGTATGAGGAATAGAGAAAACGCCTATTTTGCTGGATCATAAGAGTAAATGGAGGGAAACAAAGTGTAAGAAAACTAGAAAGGTAGGAAGGTGCCGGTTTTGTGAAAGGCTTTAAAAGTCAAGCCAAAAAATAAGCAAGAGGAAGCCAGGGAGTCTATCTGAATGGGAAGGATGACTTGGATGAACAGTTTGGCTGCTGAGTGGAGGATGGTTTGGAGTGGAAATACTTGAGAAAAGGAAACCAACTAGGTCATTTTAATAGTCCCACTATGCAGTGACTAGGAGCTGTACTAAGGCATTATCTGTGTGATGTGAGAGAAGGGGACATATTCAAGAAATATTGTGGAGATAGAAACATGACTTGGCAAAAGATTGGGTATGAGGAATGAGCATGAATGAAGAGTTGAGTATAACACTAACCATTTGATACTAGCTTTGGTATCTAGGGGGATATTAGTGAGGGTTTTGTTGTATTTTTAAGAGAGGTGATAGTTTATTCTTTTTAAAAATCAAATATTTTATTTTTCTCCAATTACAGGTAAAAACACATTTTAACATTTGTTTTAAAATTCTGAGTTCAAAATTCTTTCCCTCTCTCCCTTTTCTCCCTGTCCCCACTGAGAAGGTAAACAATTTGATATAGGTTATATATGCGCAGTCATGAAAAACATATTTCCATGTTAGTCATGTAAAGAAAACCAGATAAAAATACCTAAAAATAAAGAAAAAGTATGTTTCCATCTGCATTCTGACTCCATCAGTTTTCTTCTCTGGGAGATGGACAGCACTTTTTATCATAAGTCTTTCAGAATTGTCTTAGATCATTGTATTGCTGAGAATAGCTAATTCATTCATAGTTTATCATCAAACAATATTGTTATTACTGTATAGAATGTTCTCCCAGTTCTGTTTATCTCACTTTCTATCAGTTCATGTAAATCTTTACAGGTTTTTTTTTTCTGAGAGCATCTTGCTCATCATTTTTAAACAACATGACAGTATTCCATCATAAACACATACAACAATTTGTTTAGCCATTCCCCAATTGATGGATATCCCCTCAATTTTAATTCTCTGTCACTATTAAAAAGAGCTGCTGTAAATGTTACATACGTATAGGTCCTTTTACTTTTTCATTTGTTTTTATCTCTTTGGGATACAGACCTAGTAGTGGTATTGCTGGGTCAAAGGGTATGAATGGTTTTATAGCTCTTTGGGTATAGTTCCAAATTGTTCTACAAAATGGTTGAACCACTATACAACTTCACAAACAGTACATTAGTTTCTCAATTTTCCCATATCCACTCGAAAATTTATCATGTTTCTTTTCTGTCATGTTAGCCAATCTGATAATTGTAGGGTGGCAGGTCAGAGTTCTTTTAATTGCATTTTCTAAGCAACAGTGATTTAGATATAACTATAGAGAACTTTGATTATTTCATCTAAAAACTGCCTGCTCATATTCTTTGACCATTTATCAATTGAGAATGGCTCTTATTTTTATAGGTTTGACTCAGTTCTCTATATATTTGAGAAATGAGGTCTTTATGAGAGAAACCTCCTATAACATTTTAACAGCTACAACTACTATATATTTCTCTCTATCCTATGTCTCCCATTTATCCTGCTAACTCTCTTCTTTCACTCTGTCTATCCTCAAAAATGTTTTGTTTTCTTGACAAGTAATAGGTAAGTTGGGAAGTGGAGAGAGGGTTTGGGAAGGAACAATAACATTTTGGACATATTGAGTTTAAGATAACTATGGGAAATCCAGTTCAAAATATTCAATAGGCAGTTAATAATGTGAAACTGGACATCAGGAGAGTAGTTAGAACTGAATAAATAGATCTGAGAATCCTGTGTTTAGCAATAATAATTGAAATGAACTGTCTTCCTAGAAGACTAATCAATGGAAATAGACTTTCTCACATTCTCTTGAAACTACAAGAATACTAATGGTACTCTCGGGTTATTAACTGACCATCCTTTCCCTTCACCATCCATCATACCCTGCCCTTCTACATTCCAACCTTCTTTTCTCTTACATAGGATAAAAATCTCCTGTTACTCAAATTGACCTGGATATGGCATGATCTGAAGGCCATCTACCACTCTGCTTTCTCTGTACACTGAAACTTATTAACAGTCTTCCTGAGATATGACATTCGAAACTAAGCATGATATTCTTGATGTGGTTTGGCCAGGGCAACTGGGAGTACCACCTAAGAAAGCATTAGCTTTTTTTTTGGCTACCATTTCACACTGTCCACTAAAACCCACATATCTTTCCAGACAAGCTATTTTCTAGTTTCACCCTTCTCATCTTGTATTTGTGTACCCAAGTGTAAAACCCTATTAACTTTCATCTTATCAGAGTTGACCCATATTTTTCATTCCACATTTTATAGAGGAGTAAGTTTCTCTAGGTTTTTTTTTCAATCATTTCTGTTCAATGGGAAATAACAGCAAATTGTTTTCTTTGAAATAGCTTTTTTCAAGCTTTGTGAATTAAACAATATCCTACTACAATTATTTCTTTACGGTGTTAGGTTAATGTTTATGTACCAAGCACTGATTTCCATGTTCTTTTGGGAAAAAAAAATGGAGGGAGGAAGAAAATTATGGATAGAGGAAGGAAAGGAAAGAAGGAGGGAGGGAGGGAAACTCTGTGGGATATAAAAATTGAATTAGGCCTTTAAAGCATGGGTATAATTTGCACAGATGGAAAGGAAAAGAAGAGGAATTTCAAAGGTAACAAGATTATGAGCGAAGGCACAGTGAAAAGAATAAAAGCAATAAACGTAGAGGAAAATTAGGACACCAGAATTAGGACTAGATTGGAGCCTGGCTTTTTTGGAAATATGAGAAATAAAGTTGAATAAGTAACATGGTACCCAATTATAGTTAGGTTTTGAAATGCACGCAAAGGAGTTTGGACTTGATTCAGTAAAAAACAGGGAGTCAATGTTGATTCTTTACAATAGGAGTGACACAATGAACAAAGTGTTTTAAGATTAGTTTTACTAGCAGTAACCAGTAAGAATAAGTAAAAGAAGGAAGACCAGCTTTGAAACCACTGTAGCAATCCCTGACATGAAATGATGAGGGCTTTTTCTAGGGTGAAGGCAGCAGACACAGAGATATGTAAAGAATAATCTGAGAAACATTTTGAAGGAAGAAGCGGCAGTATTGTGAACAGTCAATTAATAAGCTTTTATAATGTGCTACTATGCGTCCTATGCAAGGTGCTGGCATAGACTAGATATAGGGGAATAAAAGTAGATAAAAACTAGTGACTCAAATGTTTCTTACAAGAGGGTTAAGTATAAGGAGACACCAATATTGCCAGAGGAGAGGTGAGGAGTTCAGTTTGACACATGCTGAATTTCAGGTAAAAATGACTTGTCATACTGAAGCATAAGTGAGAGATCAAGGCTGGAGGTGTAGATTTGAAAGTCCTCATCACAGAGGAGGGTTCAATTCAGAAGGTGGCTGCATTTGAGAACAGGGCAAGCACAGCAGAAAAGAGAAGACCCAATGGCAACTAAGGGGTTGAAAAAATGTCATTATTTGCCAAGCATTTTGGTTTATGCAAAAATAGACTACGTTGATGCTAATCTTGAAAGACATCTATGTTATATAAAAAAGGAGAAATTTAAACACTTTCCACTAAAGGTTGTACATAATTTTATAATTATAACTTGTGGCATCTGCTAGATTCTAAAGGTTTATATATGCTCTTTTTTGATGGGCACCTTAACTTTGATTCTGCATTTCATTTCTTTCTTTCTTATAATAAATAGGTTAATTAAATCTATTAGTGGAAATATGATGAGAAATCCACAAAGGAAATGGCAAAGCACTTGATCATATCACTTCAGATACTTTCTCTTTATTGTAGATTGTGTTTCTTTAGAAGCTCATGATATGTCTTCATCTCAAATGCTAATCCTTTTCATTGGAAGAGCAGGAAATATCTTTCTAATGAAATTCTGACATCCCCCTTGGTACTCAATTGCTTATTGTGAAGATGCTAACTTGAAAACAAATTTAGCCTACATGAACCTTCAAGCCCAAACTGGGCACAACTCAATGAAAAAAAACAAACAAACAAACTTCTTTCCTTTAAAAAAAAAAAAGAAAAAAAATCCTTAATCATATTGCTTATTCCCTCCCAGAATAAGATATCCCCTTCTTAGGCTAGAATATGTTATTCCTTTCTCTCCAAACCCTTCCATTTCTTAAGTGCTGGTTCAATTCCCTCCTAAGTAAAACCTTCCTAGATCATTTCAATTCAGAATCATGTACTTCCTTGTGATATTTCTTACATATGCCAGCTTCAATAGCTTTTCTACAGAGGGGTTGTCTCCTTAAGGAGGATACAGATTCTTGAGATATTGGTTATTTAAGTCAATAGATATTTATTAAATGTTGACTACGTACGAATTATTGTGCTAAGTGAAACAGACACAAAGGACCAAAAAAAAGTTCCTGTTCACAAGGAATTGTGTTCTGATGGCAGAGACAAAAATAAAAGACATACAAGATATAGAGAGTAGATCAAAGGTAATTTGAGAGAGGGATTCACTAGTAACTGAGCAGACAAGTGTAATGGGAATGTAAATTTAAAGATCTTCCCTGCCCCTAAGCTAAAGTGCACCTGGAGCCTAGGGTGGGAGGCTTGTTTTTCAGTAGATACTTCTTGATTGCCCAGTGATTCAATAAGGTTGTTACATTCTCTGAGCCAGGAGAAAGCTATATAAGCCCTGATGTGTAGCTCTGTTTTGGGGCTCACTTTGAGAAGTGTTCTGTGATTTGATCAGATGAAACTCTGGAAAGCTGTTGTCCAGAGCCCCCCCGGCTTTGAAACCCAGATGTTGTTTGGTATGGATGTAATGGCTGGACAGTTTGGATATCTGTCTACTTGATCTGTTTCTGTCTTGATAATTCTGTCTGTATATTGTGAAGTTCCGGGTGCTGACTTCTTTCCCCTGAACCAGGTAAACGATACATATTTGACTGATTAAAGTAAGCTTGTTAATCCATTTTGAGTTGCTTTCCTTTATCAAAGCAGATCCAAGAACCTGTTTGAGCAGCCACCCTGGGGACGCTGCTGGGGTGCTTGCTGCTACAACAAGGAAGGGGCTCCTGCAAAAGATGAGATTTAAGCTGAGTTTTAAAGGAAGAACCAAAATTTTAAGAGTTCTGTAGAAGGGAGAAGGGAGAACATTTCAGGTGTGGGGACCAGCTAGTGCCAAAGCCCAGACACAAGACATGGAGTGTCCTGTGCAAGTGAAATGGTACTCCAGTGTGGCTGTATTGGAGCATATTCAGGGGACTAAGGACTAGGTTGTAAAAGGTTTTAAATGCCAAACAGAGGACTTTATATTTGATCTTAGAGGTAACAGAAAGTAACTAAAGGTCACTGAAGAGGTAATTGATTGACACAGTCATACCTATACTTTTGAAAAATCACCTTGGCAGCTCAGTGAAGGTTAGACTGGAATGGAGAGAGACTTATAGTATGCTGAAATAATACAGATGAGATGTGATGAAGTCCTAAACCAATCAACAGAGGTTGTGAAATCCATGAGGATATATATGTGAGAGATGTAATGATGGTGGAAATGACAAGATTTGGCAACACACTGTTATGTGGGATGAATCGTAGGTTGATGTTGAGGTTGACACTAAAGTTGTAAACCTGGAGTGCTGAGAGAATAGTGATGTCCTTGATGATAATAAGGAAATTTAGAGGAGGGTAGAGTTTAAGATGTCCAAAGGGCAACTAATGATATGGTACTAAAGCTCAGGAGAAAGAATACAGGTGAGGTGGATCTATAGATCTTGGATTAGCTACTAGCTACACCCACAAGAGCTGATGAGATAAACAAGTGAGATAATACAGACAGAAAAGAAAAGAAGGCTCAGAACAAAGCCTGAAGGAGACTTGGGGGCTCCCACAATTTAGGGGCATGGCATGATTAAAGAGCTAGGAAAGAAGACAGAGAAGGAGTAGAAAGACAGAAAAGAGAACAAGAAGACAGCAGTATCAGGAAAACATAGAAAGAAGAAAATATCCAAGGAGAAGGTGATCAAAAGTGTCCGATGTTACAGAGAGGTTAGTAAGGAGAATGACGATTCAGAAATAAAGTAGAAGTAATAAAATTATCAGCCCCAAGTGCCTCCTATTTTCTAAGGTTATTTAAAATAAGGTGGTCATAACAAAACAATTTTTAGATAAACTTAATAATAATAATAACAATAATGATGCCAGCTAACATGTATATAATCAGTTTAAGATTTGCAAAATACTTTTTTTCACTACATTACCTCACTTGCTTTATTAACACTGTTTAGTATTAGCTAATTAATTATCTATTAGAATACCTAAATAGGATCACATTGTGAGAGTGTTAACAAATAGACAACCTAAGCAATGCAATAGAATTCATGAAATATCAAAAACAGAGAGAAAGGTCTCTGACATATTCAGGAGATGTTGAAGAGCAGATATGTAGAAGGTCATGACAAGAATTACAGAGTGTAAAGATATGGATGGGTGTTGGCCTGACCCAGTGGTGGGAGTACACACACTAGTGAAATCACAGCTCCACAGAAATACTGTCTTAAGATAAAGCAGTTGAAGAAAATCTGCCTATGGTGTCTAAACATTTCAAGAACACGAAGCCCTATCCCAGTTAAATTCAGCACTACTGAACAGATTTTTGATGAGAGTAAAAAACAAACTCCCAACTTACAAGCAAAATGGAAAAAAAGAATGTGGCAAGGCCAGCACATTCCATACTTACATGTTTTAACTAAGTGCATCTAATGGTGCTAATTAATAGCCAGTAGGGTTCTTGGTGGAGTAGTGGTGCCATAGACAGAAATAATTAACAGCTTAGCCTATTTATATATAATCTAAAAACCCAGGAGAAACAAAAGGAAGATTCAGTTTTGTCATATCCTTATAACCACAATTCCATGGTGGATAGTTTAGAATGCTAATGTAGCTGAGACAATTTGATATAAAGATTGATATATTTTCATATCACCCAAAAGATATTTGGAAATTATTAGTGGAACCTTTTGTTAATGAACTATGCCCATTAATACTGAAACTCCATTTCTAGACAGCCTTCCTATGTTCAGGTATTTGCAAAAGTTAGAAAAAACTGTGTGGGTCCCCCCCCCCAAAAAGCACAAACTATATATGATATACAAAATTCAAATGACTTTATGCCTGATATTATGATGTTTATCAAGTCAATATCTGAACTTTGAGTTTTAATCCTATTTTTTTCCAGGAGTACAGTACAAATAAGCCTGGGAAAAGCTACTAAAAGGGTAAATTGCTCATGCCCAGTTATTGAGACCACACCCAAGATGGAAAGTCCCTGCCAATCTTCCAGGACCTGATAAACAGGAAAAACTTTGCTTTGTATTTAAACAATTTTTAGTCTTATAAAAGCTGTGACTCTGACCTGTATAAATATTTGTAATGTGCCATGTTTAATATCCTTTGCCTACTATCAAATACATTTGACTTAATCACTTAAATTCTATGTGTTTATCTCCAAAATATTGATGTATCATATGTTATATATACATATATGTATACACAAACATACCGCTGCTACTTTATAACACAATCATCTTTGTTTCTTTACATAATCCACTCTTTTAATACTTTTTGTTTGTTTTTGAAACTGGGTCTCACTTTCCCAGGCAGGCTGGAAATACACAATCTTGATCTCACTCCTAATTACCATGGGAGCTTTGACCTGCCCTATTTCCAACCTGGGCCAGTATGCCCCTCCTTCGGTGGCCTGGTGGTTCCTTGCTGAGGAGTGGAGGGAGAACACTCTCGGTGCTGGACATCATGTGGACACTTGATCAAATTAGTCCTCGGCTACTCATAGTTCCCAAGCTAAAGACATCTACCAAAGCTTCCCTGGCAGCAGGGATTACAGGCATTTGCTACCACACCTGATTTGCTTTAATTTTTTGCTTTTGAATTTTGCCATAGATTTAATTCTAGACATCAGGATCTTAGGAGAAATGTGATTCACAGATGTGAAATCATATGCTTAATTTACATTAATTTTAACAATAAATTACATTTAAAAACCTGGAAAATAAAAATATGCTAACAATACCACCTCAAAGAACTTTGATATCCATTATCTAATTTCATAGAAATTTAGATTAGGAAATAATTATAACAACAACAATAATAGAAATTTGTATGGGACTTTAATGCTTATAAAGCATAGAGATCATTTACTCTAACCCCTTCAGTTTACATGTGAAGAAAGTTTGGCCCAGAAAGGTATAGTCATTTTCCCATGATCACAAAGCTACTTAGTGGCATAGAAAAAACTGGACTAGAACTCAAATTTCCTAACTACACCATGCTACCATTCATGTCTTTCAAAAAGGGGTTGGGGAGATGGGGACTAAAACCACTGAGAATTGCCTGATTCTCCAGCACCACAGAAAATTTTAAGAGTCAAACCAATGTTTCATCTTAGTCCTGAAAGGTCCTTCCCTGTCTCTTTCACCAAAGAAGTCTGGGTGCAATTTTTAGGCAAAGTGAGCATATTAGAGAAGCATTTAGAAATGGGCTTATTACTAGGGAATACACTCCTTACCTTTATTTGACTTTGCTCACACATTTATATTCTTAACAGTAATCATTTGTATTTTTCATTCAGTGGTGGGTAAATTTAATGAAGTGTATATGTATTCATGTGTGTATATGTGCATATATGTATAATAGGAGTATAATTAGTCCATCACTATGAAGAGAACATTATATTTCCTATAAGTCATGGGAATAATGTTAAAAAAAATAAAGAATATCAACAAAAACACAAAATCTGGGCAAAAAAGTGAGAAATAGCCTTCAAAGTATCATTGGAATTTCTTACTGTACAGGAAAATTTCAGTCATGCCATAAAGTATCTTATTCCCCTAGTACTTACATAAACAATTATATCCATAAGGCCACAAAAATATCCTTTCATAGAATTAATTCTCAATGTGAATCACAATGGCTAGTAAGGGCATCCCAACTTTATTATGCTGTCTACAACATTTATACTGACTGCTGGAATTCCCAGTAAGTCAATCACCATACACCCCCATGAACCTTGAAGTCTTATCAAATATATTACCAAGGAACTACTCTCTCATCTGCCATCCTTAACCATACACTCATTAGTGACATACCATTCACATCCTCACCACCCTCCTTCCCAAATGGCAATCAAGACATGTCAGGTAAAACTTAGGGTACTGTAATACATTATAAATCATATATTTAAGACATTTGCTGTTATAAAACTGTACATTAATATAATCCACAGCTGTTTGAATGTACTCCTCAACAAATACAAGATAAAGCTACAACCTATAATTTTAGGTTTAGAAGCAAGATACAGAGTCTTGCTTTCGGAACAACTGGGAACCCCTATAATATAAACTTATTTGTGAATTATGAGTCATGCAAGGAGCTGGTTCTTCTATTTGTTTCTTTCATTGCAAATAACTAAGAGCTCAAACACTCTGCATCCTTGCTTGTACCACAATATCTACATGGACTGGCCACAGAATGTAAAATCCACAAAATAGTTACTGTATAAGCAGATTCTATCCAAGGGGCAATTGAAATCGCAGTTGCTTCAGACTTGACTGAGGGAGAGCCAAGGCTGAGGCTACTTTTCTTCTTCTTTTTTTTTTTTTCAAAAAGTCACTCTAAGAAAAACTGCCAATTTGAAACAGGCAACTGTTTCATTGCCCCATCAAAGGGTTACTTTGAGTAAGTTCATATTTATATAGGGCTTGTCTTTATATTTGTCATAAATCCCACTCAGAATAAAGGGAGCTGGTAAACCTTGTTTGTCACACTGGAGATAAGTACAAATTGTAAAATAATCTGTTTGTTTTCCTTGCCAGTGTTTGGGGCACCAGCAACAGAGAGGGATTAGGCTTTTCCAGCCTCCGGGAGAAAGCTTTGGAAGTTGTTTTGGCAAATGTTTCTAAGCTTTTCAATCCTTTGCCATAGCCAGCACCACAAAAGACTTCCCACCCTAATTGTCAATAGCAACAGTGGTAAAAGGCCGGCATGCCAGTAAGTCATCCTACCCTCTGCCAGCCAAATGTGAGCACACACACACGTGTGCACACATACACACACTGATCAGTAGCAGCAACAGCAGTCACTGGAGAGAGGGCAAACCTCCTCTGTGACTGGCAAGTAGTAGAGGGAGTCCTCATTGGTAAATGCTAAGAAAGGCTCCATTACCAGGACTCATCTTGACTCTGGAGTTAGAGGGCTTCATTTTTGTGAAATCTCATCTATCTGCAAGATCCATTCAGCTGTAGTACTCATACCTCATCAGTACTCTCTGCCTGGAGCTCCATGACTTTCCTTTAAAGAGGGGGTTCAGACCAGTCAGCTCCTCTTTCCCACTAGCTGCACTGCTTTGGGGCTACCCTTCCCCCTTCCCTCCCCTCCCCTTTGCAGCTTCCTTTGGGGTGATGTATTACCTAATAAAAGTTCCTTCAAGGTCGAATATGTTTTTTTGTGTTTGTGTTCCCAGCATTTAACACAATGTTTGGCACATAGCAGGTATTTAATAAGTGTTTATTGATGGACCTGTGTTCAAATCTTACCTCTGATTCTTACTACCTTTGTATCCTGGAACAAGTAATTTAGCCTCCAAGAGTCTCAATTTCCTTCTCAGTTAGATGAAGGCACTGGACCAGATGGTCTCTGATAACCTTATGATATTAGAATGTGTGCTCCTTGAGAGCACAAAACCTTTTTGTCCCTCCCTTTCTTTGTATTTTCATTGCTTAGTACAGTGTCTGGCATATAGGAAGAACTTTTAAAATGTTTGTTGACTGCCTGGCTCTTCAAACAAGCAACATGGGGGTACTTTTCTCTCCATAAGCTACTTAGTCAAGTGTTCTCTTAAGCAAGAGTAGGAGAAAGCAACTCAGCAGACTGCAGCTATGGTGACTGTTGCTTGTCCTTAGATTTCTAAGAGGACCAGTGATATCACAAGGTGCTATCTTGTCTTGCATGTGAATTGAATTTAAGTGAGGCAAAGCTGCACAAAGTCAGCCTCACTCTCTCTTCTAGTCATTGAAGTCCAGTGACAAAACATGGCTGTTGGAACAAATTGCTCATCTACCAGCTCAACTGATAAAAGTCTTCACATGCTTGGGTGGACATGTCCCTAACTCACTGACTGCTTCAAGATCTCTAGTTAATCCACTCTGCCATAACAGTACACTAGGGTGTGGCCACTGCACATGCTAGAGTTTCTTGGAGCTACAGGTGAGTTGGGTGACAGGTAGACATCAAAGGTGGATAAGCAGCCTTGGCAAATCCTCACACCAGAGGTGCTAGTTCTCCCTGCACACCCCAAACGTCCCAACTGTGATGCCTAGTCTCTTGCCAGAGGCTGAGGAGTTTGGGAAAGGTAACAAAAGAGGCTGCCTTGCTCCTTTATTGGGATAGACACATTGGCCCTGCAGTGCCCCCTTCTGTTAATTATGCACAAGAGTCAAATAGATGGAGATTTCTCTCAAAATAGGTTCCAATACCATATTCAAAGTCTGAATTATTTCAAAATCAAGAGTCTAAAATGATGAGGTTACCAAAGCTAGAAAACTCAACTTGCAAACCCATATACCTTTGCTTTCAGAATTATACTATAATTATACAAATGAAATAAGAAAAAGATCTTTTGCCCTATTTTTTTTTTAAAAAGTTGTCAAATGACTAATTCAGTCACTAAAATTTCTTTTTATATACCACAACTGTACATGTACAAAATCTTCCTTAGAAGTGTATGGGTTTTTGGAGGGAGAGGGAAATTGGGGGGTCGAAAGGCAAGATTAAAAGCCAGCAAGGGCTGGCAACCCCAAGGAGCAAGTTTCCCCACATTACTTAATACAAGTTAGCGAATTCTTTGATTTCTACAATTACCCTTCCTATACCAACCTCAATTTTTTTAGTCTAATATTGTTTATCTTATTATATCCCTTCACTGAAAGACCACCCCAGTTTCTTATCTCCCTTTTAGTACAAGTCTGACCATGTTACTCCCCTCTTCAATTAACTCCAGTGGCTCCCTATTGCCTACAGGATCAAATACAAAAGCCTGTTTTGCTGTTCAAAATCGTTCATAACCTGCCCCCTCTTTCTAATCTTCTTATACCTTAAACCTTATCACAGGCTCTGCAATCCAGTGGCACTCACCTCCTTCCTAGTCTTCTAACAAGATTTTTCATGGCCTATAGTCCATTCCTAGCATGTTCTCCCTCCTCTTCTTTGCCTCCTGGCTTCAAGTCCCAGCTAAAATCCCACCTTCTGCAGGAAGCTTTTCCTGATTCTCCTTAATGTTAATGCCTTCCTCCGTAGGTTATCTCCAATGTGTTACACACACACACAGACACGCACATATATATATATGTGTGTGTGTGTGCACATTTGTGTATATATCCACGTATACACATATCTATCTATATCTATTAATCTATTTATCTTTGTACATGCTTAATGCATATCATCTCTCCTATTACACTTTAAACACCTTGAGATTTTTGACTTTCTTTGTATCCCTGGTGTTTAGTGCAGTGTTTGACACACAATATGTTCTTAACAAATACTTACTTATTATTAATACCCTCTGGCCAGGTTTGTGGACTGCCTTGATAACTTACTTTGAATATCAGATGATCACAAGAAAATTTGCTGAAACTTCCTGCCGGACCAAGTTTACTGCTATTCTCATTGCTTCTCCTTGTTGAAGACTCCCCAAGAGATGATTTCCTCCTTATTCTATGCACACCAAGGCCAGTTCTCCCTCCACATATTTGCTATGCTGTATAGATAATTAGGTTGCAGTTTTTCCACCCTGCTTGCCTTGACCAAGTACCCCCATGTCACCCAGCCTTAGGCTTGACCACAACAAACCACTATTAATACAAATGGGGATAGTTTTTAGCCTGTAGGCCATGTTTGATTCCAAAAGATTATGGACGAAACCTGCGACCTACTTCCTGATAGAAAAGTGATAGAATCAAAATGATGTAGTCAATCTAGAAATACATTTTGCTTTACTATGAATATTTGTTACAAAGGGTTTTTTTTTCTTTCTCATATGGGTGGAATGGAATAAGAGGAAAATAAAATGAAGACTAGGTAGCTGAAAAAAATAAAAAGAAAGCCTTTTTCTCTCTCTTTTGTGTTCTCTTCTTAGATGTGTTGAGAAACAAAACTAAAAGCCACTAATGCAAAAAGCAAGCCAAAGAGTAGAAAAGGTGACTTTTATATCTGAGGTGGGGAGAGAGACTTAGATTTGAACATGTAAATAATCTGATTTGCAATATTTAAAATAGAAGCCACTTCGGGGTGTGTATGTCTGTGTGTCTGTCTCTGTGTTTGCATTTAATGCCAGATATTTTAAAGGTAGTGCTGTACTTGTTGAGTTTGTATAAAGATATTTTGTAGGGCAGCACCCCAGTAATCATTATGAGGTGTATAACAATGTAAAATGAAGGTTTTCCACAATTACAGAAATTGAGAGGTTAAAGAGATTGCCAAAGTCACCTAATCTGAACTCCCTCCCTCCGGGCTAACTCATTACACCTTGAGATGTTTATAACACTTAGAAAGGTTGTGAGATGGTGTTGTGGTGGTTTTTAAATATTTGCCCATGGGCATGTGTGTGTATCAAGGCTAAATTGGCATTGCTGCCATTTACAATCTTAGGTGAGAGGGACTTTAGAAATAATCTAGCTCAATACACTCACTTTACAGAGAAGGACACTGACCACCAGAAAGTGTTGATGACTTTCCCATGAGGTCCCAGATCTTCTAAGCCCAGTGATCATTCCACTGTTCTGCATTTCTGGACAGTGACAGGGCACAGTGGTATACAGCAGTAGGCTTAGAGTCAGGAAGATACATCTTAGGTTCAATTCTGGCCTCAGACACTTACTAGCTGCGTGACCCTGAACAAGTCACTTAACCCTGTTTGCCTCAGTTTCTTCCTCTGCATATTGAGCTGAAGAAGGAAATGGCAAACCACTCCAGTATCTTTGCCAAGAAAACCCTGAATTGGGTCACAGAGAGTCAGACATAACTGAACAACAAGAATAAATTACTTTCCAACTAATTTTCTCTTCTCCTGCTATGTATCCCTGATGTCATCAACCAAGCCTTACATGAAATGGTGTTTAACAGTCCTCATGACCCTGCACATATCCCTCTATATCAGGGGTTCTTAATAAGGGATACATGAACCTGGGGTGTAGAGATTGATTTCAAGGATCTGTGAACCTGAATGGGAAAACAAAATTACATCTTTATAGTGGATTTCCTTTATAATCATATATTTATTCATATTATAAAACTTTGTTTCATTTTACGCATTAAAAATTATTCTGAAAAGGGGTTTCATATGCTTTACCAGACTGTATCCATGACACAAAAACGGGTAATAATCCATGAACTCGATATATTTTGGCTTGTCAATGTCTTTCCTAGAATATGATGCCCATAACTAAAGACTAAAAAAAAATAGACCGGATGTGGCCAGGACAGAAAACTATCCTCACTCTATCTCTTTCAATGTGGCCTAAGGCCATTTCAGTTTTTTGAACTGGTAAATTATACCATTGGTTCATATTAATCTTGCAGTCTAGTAATCCTGTGGGTCTTATTTTAACCTGACATATTACCTAGGCAAAGCTCCCCCATCCTCTACCTGTGAAGCTGATCTTTTTGAATTCAAGTGTAGGCCTGGATATTTGTCTCTATTAAATTTCACCTTATAAAATTTAGTCCATCATCCCTGTTCCAAATCTACCTAATGCTATTATCTAGCCAACATCTGTCCATCTTGCCCACAGGGAAAGAAAGTAAGACTTTGTTAATTGTTTTGCTAAAACGGAGGTATACCGTTTCAAAAAAAATAATAAAATCTGAAATTTGGAATGGACCACTGAGACTTTCTAATCAAACCCAAACTTGAATAAGGGATTGTGTTCGTTCTTTCTTTGGATTCACAGTGCTTTTCATGGTGCATTAATAAATGCCTGTTGATTGACTGAATAAAAATCCCTCATGATAATATATCTTTGTTTAAAGGCCTCTTATGAGAGAGAACTTACATCTTTCTGAGGCAGCAAATTGAGCTCTGATTGTGGGATTTTCTTTTCCCGCTTAGATCAAGTCAAAATCTGCTTCACTGTAATGTTTACCCCTCATTCTTACTTCTGATTTCTGAAGCAAGATAGAACAAGTCTCTTTCCTGATCTACGAGTCAAATAACTCTCAAAAAGAAGTGAGATTTATCTAGAACGACCTGTTTCTCATGAAGCCAGACTCTCTTTTAATAATAATGATTTCTGTGATGAAATACTCTAGGTTCTAGAATTTTACTGGTCCATTGACTTCTATTTTGAAGACATTACCCTTTTGCCTTTTTGGAGAAAATTTGACAACACAAATTTGCTTTCTCCATTCCTAAGGAATCTCTTTTGTCTAATTTTTTTCAAATCACTGAGAAACATGCAGCAAGCACATTGACCAACTCTTTTAGGACCTAGGAATAGAATTTCTCTGAACCTGATGATTTTAACTCACTGAAGGTAGTTCCCTTGTGATCTAACAGAGTGAATCCAACTCACTGCGAACCAATTTTTTTTTTTATCGGCCATAGCCTGAAGATCATTCACACTTCCTTAATACTGGATATACAGTTTGAAAGTTTTTTTCATCATTCTCCTTGTCTTAGAAAACTGAAGCAAACTAAGATTTCATTAGTTCTACCTTTTCCCCTTTAGTCATTATTCTTGTTCCACTCCACTCCACCTTATACAGCCACTTTAGTAGTGGTCCTTTCCACAACACAGCCAAAAGAGCCCTTGACCCCATTTGCCTCAGTTCCTCAGCTGTAAAATGAGCTGGAGAAGGAAAGGGCAAACCACTTTAGTATCTCTGCCAAGAAAACCACAAGTGGGGTCATGAAGAGTCAGACATGACTGAAAGGTCTCAATAACAAAAGAGTACATCACTAGTCAAAGCTCATTCTGGGCTCATTATAATGCAACTGCTGAAGGTCTATAACACATATCTATCCATACTCTCTTGCCTGCCTTTGCTTCCATCTTCTATTCTAAACACGTCATTGATGAGTCCCTGTAGACCTATTTTTTAATTTCTCTGGACAGGTCTCTACTTTTCTTCCTCAATAGAATTAGTTTCATTTTTGTCTTCAGAATGTCACTTCTAAAAACTTTATTTCCCAGTGGACCAACATTGCCTGTCATATTTTAAACCACAGGAGATCCTAATTAAACTTTTTTTCTGAATCTTTTAAAATCCACCCTCACCAAATTACCAGACCATGCCCAACTTTCCTAGATGGTTCAAGGGATAGAGCATTGATCCTTCAAGTCAGTAAGCGCTGAGTAAGCCATCCTTAAACACTTATTAGGCATGTGATCAGGTCACTTAAAGTTGTCTGTCTACATTTCTTCAGAGGTAAAATGGAGAAAACAATAGCACCAACCTCCCAGGACTATTGTGACAATTTAAAATTTTTAAAAATCAGTTTCAGTGACTCAATGTATGATTAGCCCAAAAGCATAAGCTGCTTGGAGGATGCCCTATTTGATGAGAGCCACTGGAGAAAAATGGAAAGCAGGTTGGCTAAAGACTATGTTTTTACCTGCTCTTTCTTCCATATATCAAAAAGAGTTCCAAATGGCAAAGTTCAGAGTGCTGTCTAGTGCATCCTTCATGAACAGAGCATCTCACATATTCACTTATGAAAAGGATTCTGACCCATATTAAAAAGTTATGTTTACTGGGGGTGGCATTCGGGTCATCCAAGGGAGAGAGTGCTCAGAGATGTCATGGAAATTTCTGGGGACTACTCTAGGGACATGATGACTCAGCACTCAGGCCCTTTAAGGATGACAGACTTCCTGGCGGCTTCTGCCCATGTGATGGCTCAGACTTTAAAGAGCTTGGCAGCTCTGAGATGAGGAGACATTTCTCCTTATTGGCCACTGAGCAGGAAGAGCTGATGACTCAGTGGATATTTAAAAGGGAATGTCCCTACAACCAAGACTCTTCCTTTTCAGTTGTTGATGCTCTCAGGACTATTTTGAGCAACTTTCTATGAGGATTCTGGGAGAGGTGGTTTGACCTATCCATTTCCCTGACCACATGGCAACAGTGAATGAACATTTGACATCTGTACTTCTGACCTGTCTTGGCAAGCCAGAGCATAGGTTTGGGTCTGCTTTTTTGGGCTTTGTCCTTTCCTGATGTCAGGTGACCAAATATGTATTTTGAGATGGATGTGTCCAGGCTTGGAGGCAACCTTCTGAGTTTGAGAGGTTCAAAGGTCTTGGGACCTTTTGGTCAGAAGTGACTGTCAGCAAGGCAAGGAGTCTCCAACAGCTACTTCAGAGGCTTTGAGGGAGATAGTCATCAACAAAAATAGCTAGCATCTATATCATGCTTTAGGTTTTTAAAGTGCTCTATGACTATCAGCTTAACCCTGGGAGGTAGGTGGTATTATTGAACCTATTTTATAGATGAGCAAATTTAGGCAGACAGTGGCTAACTTGCCCAGGGTCAAATAGGAAGTTTATGAGGTCACATTTGAACTCAGGTCTTTCTGACTCCAGGTCCAGTGCTCTAACCACTGGACTATGCAGCTGACTCTAACAAGAGTCAAGGGACCAAGGCTGGTCCACTTTACCAAAATACATGAGCCAACAATTGTGTGAATAAGGCAGAACCAAGGTGGAGTGAAAAATGCTTATCCAATAGTCCTGAAAATTTCTTTATGGTCTGATGAGTGTTAAATAACTTCATGAAAGAATATAATAGTAAAATTTCATTCCCAAATGTATCAGTATTTATAGGTTGTTGAAGAATATTATTTTAAGTTGTTTTGTCCATGAACACTGAATTTCTTTTGTGTTTAGGAAATAAATACCTGCCCTATAACTGATTTGCAATGTAGCTAAATAACTTTTTTACTTTTCCCCCTTTTTCTAGAGATCAGACAAGCCATGACCTAAGCTTAATAATAAATTAAAGAGTATTAAAAAAAAGGGAGCTTAGACCCCCCTCATTAGTGGTTGGGATCCCTCAGTACTAAACATGGTAAGATAGCATTCATGGGTCCAAAATAATAAGGGCAAGGAGCACATGTGGTACCATAGTCTTCTGGATCTTATCATTTCCTTAATATTGGATATACGGTTTGAGAGGTTTTTTTTTCTGAGTTACTTTGAATCATCTATTTCCTTCTCTGATCAGAATAATATATTTTTATTTCTCAAAAATAACATTTTAAATATTCTTTTTCAAATTTTGAGTTCCAGATTCTCTCCTTCCAGTATAATATTAATTATACTTGTGAATATTTCCATATTAGCCTTTCAAAAAACAAAACAGAATAATAAAAATAGAGAATATTATACTTCAATTTGTACTCAGAGTTCATCAGTTTTCTGTATTGAGGTGTTTAGCATTTTTTCATCATGAAATGTCTTGAATCATTATATTGATGAGAATGGCCATAATCATTGATCATTATCACAACATTGCTATTACTGAACACAATTATCACCTGATTATTCTTACTTAATTCTGTAATAGTTCATATAAGTCTTGCTACGTTTTCCTGAAACTATTCCCTTCACCATTTCTTATCGCACATTAGTACTTAAGCACAATCCTACTCCACTGATTACATCAAATTAAAAAAGATTTTGTCTGAATAAAATCGATGTAACCAAGATTAGAAGGAAAGCAGAAAATTGGGGGGGGGGAGAAATATTATAAACATTTTCTTAAAGACTTCATATCTCAAATATGTAGAAAATTTTGTCAAATATATAAGAGTGAGTCATTTCCCAATTGATAAATGGTCAGAGGATATGAACAAACAGTTTTAGATGAAGAAATCAAAGCTAAATAGCATATAAATCTGTTCTAAATTATTGTTGATTAGATATGCAACTTAAAACAACCTTGAGATATTTCATACTTAGATTGGTTAAATGATAGAAGAGGGAAATGACAAATGTTGGAGGGGATGTGAAAAAACTGGGATGACACCTCAGAGTAATTTTAATTTGCATTTCTCTAATCAATAGAGATCAATAGTGATTTAGAACATTTTCATATGCCAATAGTTAGATTTGATTTTTTCTTCTGAAAACTGCCTGTAATTCCTTGATCATTTATCAACTGAGGGATGGGTCTAATTTTTATAAATTTGACTCAGTTCCTTAAATATTTGAGAAATGAGGGGCTTAAGACAGAAACTTGCTGTAATTTTTTTTAATATTACTGAATTGTCTTTGGTAACTTCTAGCAAAGTGTAGGTTCCCTGATTATCTCTTTTAATTATGTCTATTTTGCTTTTGCTTTGTCTGATATCATGACTGCTACCTCTGACTTTTTTACTTCAGTTGAAGTCCTTTATTTTAACTCAGTATGTATCTTTCCGTTTCAAGTGTGTCTCTTGTCCACAACATATTGTTGGATTCTGGTTTCTAATCCATTCTGCTAGTCACTTTCATTTCATGGGTTAGCTCACCCTAATTCAAATTCACAGTAGTTATCACTAACTGTATTTTCCCTCCATCCTATTTTCCTCTTTTTATCCTGTTCCTCTTCTAAAGTCACTTTTGCTTTTGACCACTACCTCACTTAATCTGCCCTGCCTTTTATCATACCTCCCTCCATATCTCTTATCCTTTTCCTCTCCTCTTTTCTATTGATAGCTCTCTATACCTGAGGGGGGGCAGGAGAGAGGAAGAGAGAGAGAGAGGGAGGGAGGGAAAGGGAGAGGGAGAGGGAGAGGGAGAGAGAGGGGGGGAGAGAGAGAGAGAGAGAGAGAGAGAGAGAGAGAGAGAGAGAGAGAGAGAGAGAGAGAGAGAGAGAGAGAGAGAGAAGGAGAGGGAGAGACGGAGAGGGAGAGACGGAGAGGGAGAAACAGAGAGGAGAGAGATTCTTCGAACCAATTTTGATGAGAGTGAGGTTCAAGAATTGCCACCACCCCACCTCCATTTTCCTCTCCACTATAAAACTCTTCCTTGGCATGCCTCTTTCATGTGAAAAACATTTTCCCCTTTCTACTTCTCCCCTCCCCCTTCTTCCATTGCAGCCATCTTTCTACCTCTACGTTATTTTTGGAGATCATCCAAACATAATTGGCTCACACCTATGACTTTTGTCTATATAGACTCCTTTTAACTGCCCTGATAATGATAATGTTCTTAGAAGTCACTAGTATCATCTTCCCTTATAGGACTATAAACAGTTTAACTTTATCGAGTCCCTTATTCTTTAATGTTTCTCTTTATATGTTTCTCTCGATTCTCATTTGAATGTCAAATTTTCTATTCAGCTCTGGTCTTTTCATTTGGAAGGCTTGAAGTCTTCTATTTTTTTCAAATGTCCATCATTTCCCTTCCCCTCCCCCCCCCACATTATGTTAAAACTTTGGTAAATGAGTCATTCTTGGGTTGTGATCATAACTCTTTTGCCCTCCATAGTATCACATTCCAATCCCTCTACTCTCTAATATGGAAGCTGCTAGATCTTGTGTGATTCTGACTGTGGCTCCACAATATTTGAATTATTTCTTTCTGGCTGCTTTCAATATTTTTTCCTGGACCCTGGAGCTCTGGAATTTGGCTATAATATTCCTCAGGGTTTTCATATGGAGATCTCTTTTAAGAGGTAATCAGTGGGGAAAAAAAGATTAAAAAAAAAGAGGTAATCAGTGGATTATTTCTATTTTTACTTTACCCTCTAAACCTAAGATATTGAGAGGCAGTTTTCCTTGATAATTTCTTGAAACATGATGTTTAAAGTCTTTTTTCTGATCAATGATTTCTGGTAATTAAATAATTCTCAAATTATCTCTCCTCAATCTACTTTCGAAGTCAATTGTTTTACCAATGAGATAATTCATGTTTTTTAGCTTTATTTTTTAAATTTTGTTTTGTTTCTTGAAACCTCAAGGAGTTATTAGCTTCTACTTGCCCAATTCTAATTTTTAAGGAATTATTTTCTTCAGTGATCTTTTGTATTTCTTTTTCCATTTGATCAATTCTGCTTTTTAAGGAGTTCTTTCGTTCAGTGAATTTTTTCACCTCTTTTACCATTAGACCAATTCCGTTTTTAAGATGTAATTTTCTTCAGTATTTTTTGTGCCTCTTTTATCAAGTTTTTTCTCTTTTCATAATTTTCTTGCATCACACTCATTTCTTTTCTCATTTTTTCAGGAATTCTTGATGGCCTTTGGTCCAATTAGCATTTTCTAAGGTTTTGCTTGTACCTAGTTTCACATTGTTGTCTTATAAGTTTATGTCTTGGCTTCCCTGCCTCCATGGTAGCTTTTAATGGTAAGTTCTTTTTTTGTCATTTGCTTATTTTTCTTTTCCGCTATTTCTTGGCTTTCAACTTTATGCTATAGCTGGTCTCTGCTCATCTGAGGGTGGAAACACACTGTGCCAAGCATCAAGCTTTGTGTGCTACTGTTGTCAGAACTAGTTCTGGGGGTCTCCAAGATTTTGGTGCTTCCAAGGTGGGGTTATTAGGAAGAGGTATGGTCACTACTCTCCTGGTCTGTGCTCTGGTCTTTAGCCAGGAAGGGTCCCTTCTCTCCTACAGTTGCAAATGCAAAGCCCCTGCTCCCTTGAACCTTATCATAAGTGCTCCTCTCTGTCCTGGAATCCATATGGATGAACAATGGGATTACAAATCAGCATCAGCTGCACCCAGTGTCAGTAAAGAGTCTCCTATAAACTTTTTTTTACCAGTTGTCCAACCCCCATATAGTCTCTGGGCTGAGAACTCATAAAGCTGCTGTTATTGTTGCTTTCACAGCACCTCAAAGGCCCATTACTGACACTCCTACACACCCCAGACTTGTGCCCACCCTGGTGTTATAGACCTTTCCTACTGACCTTCAAAGCTGTCTTAAGCTGAATAAATGTCTCCCTTGGACCTTTTGTTCACCTTGTCATTTCAAAATTTGATTTGACACATTATTTTAGGGTTGTTTTCAAGAAAACATTGGGAACCTTCAAGGGGGTCTCATC
This sequence comes from Petaurus breviceps papuanus, assembly GCF_028583685.1. NCBI lineage: Eukaryota > Metazoa > Chordata > Mammalia > Diprotodontia > Petauridae > Petaurus > Petaurus breviceps. The sequence continues at coordinate 42,008,845 of NW_027185655.1, forward strand.
TTGTACGCCAGCACCTGTATTCCATGCCCAGTATGATATATTTGTAAGATAGACTGGTTTAGAACATTCCGTGAAAATGGAAGATTAAGTCAACTTATCTATTAAGTGACTGACTTGCAGCATGCACTTTAAAGACAAAGAATCAAATTGTCAGAACATTTTTATGTGCTGAAATTAAAGTGTAAGCCTTTAACCAAGAAAATTTAGTCATATTCATCTTTTAATTTTAATTCATTTTAAATAAGTCATTTAATTAATAAAAAGAAAGATACTTTTAGCAGTAATAACCATGCTGTCAATTTCCTTTTTTAAATAATAATTTGTAAGTATAAATTTAATAAGTCCTTTCAAACTCAAATGAAGAATGATTTACTTCAAATGTAAAGGTGCTCAATAGTTCTCATTTATATCTCCTCCTGCATTAGAAACAAACAATCTGGGCATGAAGACAAGCAACCAAAGGAAAATGGCAAGTATATAACAGGTCCATTGATTCTCTCAGTATTGGAAACACGTCAAAGAGAAAAATAATCATTTTATTATAAAAACAGCACAGAGAAAAGAGAAAATCCAGCAGTTGAACTAAGAATTCCTCCTTTTTTCTCATCTCAATGCTGTTGCTTAAAAACTTCCAACTTTCTTAAAACATCACCTCTGCCTTTACTTAAAACTCCCATAAAATCTTATTCAAAGAAGTTACCCAACCTAAATTAATGTGACAAGAAGAATCATTTAGGCTGAACAAAACCATAAATCCTTGTTCCTTTCCCACAATTAGAAAAAGATAAAACTTAAAAAAAAAACACAACGGAGGTTATATTATGCAAAAATTAATCAAAAAATGATTTATAAAACTTGAAGAGGGAAGAGAACAGAGAATAACAATGAGAAAGGTTTTGTAAAGTAAGACAGATGAAAAAGAAGATACAATACACACATTATATATACACATAAAATATGTGTACATATGCATGCATGTATATTTACAGATGCATTTATGATATTTATAGATTATATAAATATACATTTATAGATGTATTTATGTATATTTAGGATTTTAAGTAAAAGGATTGGGGTCCTTTCACACCTCACAGAAATCATTTTTAAAAAATGGTCTATTTTAAAATAGGTCTATTTAAAACAGGTCTATTATTTCATTGGTACCTGGTGAGAACTCTCTCTCTCTCAATGCAGACTGGTACTTGTTCTGAAACTCAGTCTCAGAGGGTTACATGAGATACTAAGAAGTTAAGGAAATTGAGCATGGTCACAAAATCAGTGTGTCAGAGGCAGAATTTGAACCCAAGTCTTTCTGAGTTCAAGGCCCACTTTCTATTATAGAAAAAAACAGATAGCTTTTATCACATAACTATTTTTAAGAATAGGTAACCAGATAGAGTATCATTCTCAAAGAGATGTTTTCAATGGTTCATTGTCATTTTTGGAATGATAATACAAACGAAGCTCCTTTGGAGTTGGCTTTGTACAAAGAACATTATTGAGCATTTTATCCTTGAGAGATAAAGACACACAGAGAAAATGAGAGGAGTAACAGAGAGAAGAGGAAAAGAGAAAAGACAAGGAGAGAAACAAAAAGACAAACAGAAACACAGACAGGGAGTGGAATAGGAGACCCATTTCCTAAAGCCTCAACTATAAGAAAGCTAGAAGATACACTCATTATGTTGGAGGATTAGAATTAGGTTTTGAAATGACTTTGTATTGGAAATTTGATAAAAACTAACAGAATAAAATGAATAGAAGATTGCAAGGTCACAGGCACAAATAAAATAGTATAATTCTATCTCTATCTATATAGACTTTATGTGAAAAATTAGCTGATATCCTACAAACTATTTAATAAAAGGGAAACTTAAAAGGTGGTTGAACTTTGGGAGAATCTGGAAATAATGAAACTATCCGTAACTCAATAAACAAGTTTTAAAAATCTTAAATCAAGCTTTTATAGAAAAAATGGTTAATTTCATTTTCAACTTTGCAAAATATTTATCGATTCATTTGCTGGGCATAGGATATGTCATTGCATATGTAAGAAGTTCTGCTATGATATTAGAAATGGGATGAATTGCAATAAAAAGAATTTTGATCACCAAGGAAGGTCATGGGAACTTTTTCCAGAATGGTTTAAAAAACACAGTCAATTTTTCTAGCACCAAAGTATTTTAAGTACAAGTGTAGGAACTGGAATTGTCTGAGTCAACTTTTTTTTAAAGTCACTTAAGATTATATTTTGCAAGAAACATAACATTCTATCCCACTGCCTTTCAAGTTAAGGTAAAAAACATAAAACTTTCATTTGGTAAATGCACTTGTCTTTCATGAAATAAATGGGACTGCTTACATCGAACTGTGTAACTTGACAATATCACCAAACTGAAGTGACAGAGGACCAAATAAAACTAACATTAGTGTGGTGGAGATTGGATTATAGACAGAATATTCTGATTGAGAAGGAACCTTTGAGATTTTCTAATCTAATTGTTTTCATTCTTACTGTCCTCAAGACCCATTTATACTCTTAAAAACTAGAGGATTCCAAAGAGCTTTTGTTTATGTGGTTCCATCTGTCTCTCTAGCTATCTATATTTAACTAATTAAAAATTAAAATGGTGGAGCAGCCAGGTAGCACAGTGAGTAAGAGCACTGGCCCCAGAGTCGGGATGACCTGGGATTGAGTTCGGGCTTAGACACTTAGCACCCACCCAGAAACACCTGGCCGTGTAACCTTGAGCAGGTTACTTAACCCCAATTGCTTAGGGGTGGCCAGGTGGCACAGTGAGTTAAGAGCACTGGCCCCAGAGTTGGGATGACCTGGGATCAAATCTGGATTCAGATACTTAGCACCACACCCAGAAATAACTGGCTGTATAACCTTGAGCAAATTACTTAACCCCAATTGCTTTAAAAAAAAATTAAAATGGCTTAGTATTTTTATAAAAATGCTCATGATCTCATCACAAACCATATAAAACAGTCTCAAAGAAGCCTAGGGCTTCCCAGACTGCATTTAGAGGACCACTACTCTAGTCCAGCACATTCGATTCATTTAGAATATAGAATACATTCAATACATGTAGATGTAGAAACTGAGGCTCAGAGAAATGGAAATGAATTGGCCAAGATCACATGGCTACAAAGAGGTCTGTCAGAGAAAAGTCATGTCTTCTGATTTCAGGTGAATCATGTTTCCAATACATGACATTCTCTTCTGTTACACATTAACTTTCTTCTCTTATGACCTGGGGGTGCTAAATGCTACTGTGTTAATTAGTACTTCCTTTCTGTCCTACAGTAGGGCAGAAAATGCCTCACTTTCTTTTCTAAGATAGTGTTACTGACCCATGTAGCAGCAAGCACCCCAAGCGTCCTCAGGGTTTGCTGCCAACACAGGTTCTTAGATCTGCTTTGATAAAGGAAAGCAACTCAAAATGGGTTAACAAGCTTAGTTTAATCAGTCAAATATGTATCATTTACCTAGTTCAGGGGAAAGAGGTCAACACCCCGAACTTCAGAATATACAGACAAAATTATCAAGACAGAAACAGATCAAGTAGACAGATTTCAAACTGTCCAACCATTACATCCATACCTAATCAACATCTGGGTTTCAAAGCCGGGGGGCTCTGGACAACGGCTTCCCAGAATCCAGATCAAATCACAGAACACTTCTCAAAGTGAGCCCCAAAACAAAGCTACACATCAGGGCTTATATAATCTTCTCCTGGCTCAGAGAATGTAACAACCTTTTTGACCCACTGGCCAATCAAAAAGTATCTACTGAAAAACAAGCCTCCCACCCCAGGCTTCAGGTGCACTTTAGCCTAGGGGTAGGGAAGATCTTCCAAATTTACATTCCCATTACAACCCATTATCCCCAGGCTATGTAGAAGAGAGGATATGCTTTAAACCCTCAGTGTGACAGGCTGAGGTGTGGCATAGTGAATAGCGGGGCATTCTGGGAGTTATTAAAGTTAAGATTTAAGTTCTATCCCTGAAACATATTGACTGTATGACACTGGATAAGTAAGTCACTGACTCTTATTTGTAGAGCAGTTGCTGATCTGAATGTGTAGATAGGGTTTTCTTACTCAAAGATCCCTTTGCCACTAAAATCCAAGATCTCCCTCCCAAACTTTCCCAAAAAGTCAGGTTTTCTTTTTCAACTAAGAAGTCATTTTTATTAAGTAGTACTAAGTATTATAATAGTACTAATTATAATTAGTACTCTGTACCTGGAGTAAGGATCTAGCCTTGGACACTTATTATTGATATGACCAACCCTTTGTGATCCCATTTGGGGTTTTCTTGGCACAGATACTGGAGGGGTTTATCATTTTTCTTTTCCAGCTTATTTTACTGATGAGGAAACTGAGGCAAACAGGGTTGGGTGACTTACCTGGGGTCACATAGGTAGTAAGAGTCTGAGGGCAAATTTGAACTCAGGTCTTGCTTACTCCAGGCCCATCACTGTATTCAGTATGCCACCTACCTGCTCATTATTATTATTACTCAGGATAAATGGGAAAAACTTATAGTTTCGTCAAAACATTAATGAAAATGTTCATCAACATGACTTATAAATGCAATAAGAAGAGTTTGGATTTCTCCAAAAATAGCTTGGCAGAATCGTAGGATTTAAAATAAATGCTAACTCAAACCCTTCATTTTATAGATGAGGAAACTGAGTGTCAGAGAAATTAAGTGACTTCTACATTTCCCACAAATTGCATTCTTTTGGACTGGACTCCATCATGGCCCTAGGAAACCTCAGCACCAGGGAAATCGCCATGTTGTTAGAGATTACATCAGCTTTAGTTCTCATACTTCATCAGTAACCCCAGTACCCTCTGCCCTTCTGATTCTAGGATAGAGCAACAAATTCCTTCAAAAGCCTCTGTTTAAAGAGAGATTCTAGGCCAACCATCTCTTCATTTCCTACAAGTGCACTCCTTTGGGCTAAACTAACACCCAGTACTCTTTCTACAATGCCATCCTGTTGCTTTTCTGAAATGGGACTATAATCTACTATATACTCTCAAATTTTCTAGCTTCCATTCACACTCCATACAATTGGGGTGGTGCTGGTTTAAAAAAAAAAAAGCACAAATACAGTGAGTGTATCCAACATAGAAAAGTTAAATTTAACTTTGGTGCATACTATTGTGGACCTATTCTTGAAAATCAGAGGATGTTATTTTGCATCATGGCCCTTGTTCTCTCTTGGAAAATAGGTTCTAATCCAAAAGGATTCCATGTTATCCCTTATCATTTGCCACCTTTCATTTCTTTTGCTGATGTAGAGGAAGTCTACAACTGGTATAATGTGAGGGCATTTCCAGGCCTGGGGAATTCATGGAAGCAAAACCTAGAAAGGAATATTCTGAGTCTCAGGGAAAGCTTTTTCTCTAGACCCAATCAGAGGGTCAACTGATAGACCCTCTCTTTGTAACCATCTCCCAGAAATCAATCTGCACTATGGCAAAGTTCTGTCCCAAAACTAAATCCCAACCAAAGGAAGAGTTAGCAACGTCGGTTTCCACTCAAGTCATCTAGCCTGCCAACTGTTGCATGGCAACCAGGCTTCCCACTGCACTCTGACCACTTCATACACACCACAGTAAAATTATACCAGCATGCAAAACACCTAGCTATTTTCACTTTAGGAAGTTAAAAAAAATAACAAGGTTCTTCCCCAGCAACTCTGAGAACAAAATTTTCATCTTCTCTCTACCCCCACTCTTTGTTAAAAAAGAAACACTAGCATGAGACCCCAAACTCTTGGTAAAAGTAACTGCAAAACAGACACCACTCTGTGGCCATTTGTTTTCATTCAAACTGAAAAACTACAGAAAAGGGGAAACAAAATTTTCGTGTGAAATGTAAGGGTAGGAAGAAATAGAGATAGCTAGTTCATTTGGCTACAAAACAGGAAGTCGGTCTGTGTTTCTACTGAAGTAAAAAAATATCACACTTATCTAATAATTATACATTCAAGTGGGTCTCATCTGCACAGACATATAGGCATAAGTAGCATACAAGCCTTTTTCTTAAAAAAAAAAAAATATATATATATATATATAGCACTGAAAACATAGCTTTGTTAGAACCAGAAACATTCTCTCCATTGTTGGGATATAAAAAAGTTGATTATTTTCCAGGCAATTTTATTTCTTCAGAAATCACAGAAAGCATGGTCCCCAGATGTACTTACATCTGAGATAAACAGTAAATCACCCACTGATTCACTTTGAGAGCAAGTAAAAGAGAAGTTTTGCGGAGAGGGGACAAATAAGCTAGCTACTTATACCTGACATAGGCATGCATTCTTTCTTTTAAAGTCTTAAGGCACATTATAGAAAAGAGGGAAACAAGTAGAGAAATTTAGGAAATGGAAAAAAATTAGGAATTCATGAAATGCTTCCTCATATGCAATGTGATTCTATCCAGGCAGTGGCAGAACACTGAAAGCAATAAATCATGAAACCAAAAGGAAAACTGTTTCTTGGCCATCACAATATTGAATGCCTACCTGTTTTTTTAAGTGCAACTAAAATATCACCTCCCCTCAAGGTCTTCTCTGATATCCTGGCCAGTTATCAAAATTCACCCATCACTTTGTTGAGTAATTCTCAACCATGCTTGTTTTGCAATGTAAAGTATGACAGCTATGGCATTTGGATCTTATTCCCTTCCTTAACTCTAAATTCCATAATCTATCCTTTTTTTCTCACCAGATCCTAGCTGAGTGCTCAGTCCATGGAAATAAATAGTTAATAAATAATATAATATAAATAATATATGAACATATAGTGTAAAAAGATAATATATGATAAATGAATATAAAAATATAAATATAAATAATATAACAAATCATATCATATTTAACATAATATAAATAAATAGAAAAAATAGTTGTTGATATTGCTGTTGTCTTGTGATGATGTTATTATAGAGAGAAGCAGGAAAAGAAGAGAGTGCATTATCCTGCCTAAAGTATAAAATAAAAAACTATAAAGTATGAACTAAAAAAATTTCAAAGAAGAATCTACTTTCATCCTCCAGTGTCCCAGAATCAAAGGGCAATGGAGAGACATATGGTATATGTCATTAAGGTGCAACATATTATATTGTGAGTTTTATACAGTCTGTTGTGCTGCTGAAATGTTTCCATATACTATTTCTTTTGTTTTAAAATTGGGTCAAAATGGAGCATAGCCTATGGTGCACAAGGAAGCTACAGTCTGTTAAAGTTTCTCTATCTCCTGTGTAGGGCTAGAGTATAAAGTTAGAAACTCATTACTGACTTCCTAAAATGCAATTTTGTGGAGCTAAAAAGAAGTGAACAGTTCTGCACCTTGGAGGATGTGGTACCTTCCCAAATAACTGCCCAGGTTTTGACTCCCTTTCAGTCCTGGAATAGAGACAAGATATGCAAACTGTTCAGTGGGATGGGAAGAAAAAAAATGTACAGAGCTGAATCTATAAATATAGAAACATCCTGAGCTCCAGTGCTATTTGTAGCTGGGAATTGGTGACCCTGAAAAGGACAATCCACATCTTGTTGATCTTAAGCCTACCTGAAATTACTGGTCAAGGGGGAAAGAAAGTGGTGAAGCCATTTTGAGCACAGAGAAAATGTCTTCTCGTTTTTCTTTAAGGACACTCAAAATATAGGAATAATAAGTAAAGGAGAAATGACCCTGAGAAATGCAACAAGGATGGGAAAGACTATGTCCATCAGGGCTGATACTTGCACATACTGTGCAGACTGAAGAGTTTTTACCGGGATCCATTTATATTGTACCACTCCCTTTGGTAGCTTCTTTGGGTGTCAGCTGGGTCACAGAAAAAAAAATCCCATTAGGAAGATGAAGCTGCTTCAGAAATAGTTAGTATGCAGCATTTTCAGACAAGCAGAGGCATTGCCCCAGCATCAAAGTGTGCTAATTCAGCACACGGTGAATTCATTGCTAGAAATCAAAGATTCAGAAAACACTACAACTGTGACAATTCTAGACATAGCTAGAATTGTGGTAGTTATCTGCATAGCTAGGACTGTGATAGCCATATACTTTACTGAATACTGGTAAAAGGCAGCTAGGGAGTCAGGAAGACCTGAATTCAAATCTGGCCTCAGACCCTTACTAGCTGTGTGACTCTGAGTAAGTCATTTACTCTCTGCTTCCCTAATCATTTGGAGAAGGAAAAAACAAATCATTCCAGTACTTGCCAAAAAAACCCCACAGACATACTCAGTATGGTCCATGGGTTACAAAGAGTCATACAGAACTGAATGACTGAACAGCAACAAGTACTACGGGAGACTTATTTTATCTAAATCTTTTTTTTTGCTCACACCATGAATCATTTCTCCCTATCTTCTCAAAGGAACCTTCTTTGGAACAAAGTAAAACATGCAAACAAAGATGACCAACAAAACAACTACCTATGCCATTGTATGCAACATTGCTCTGGCAGGGACCTTCACCCGTCTAGTGAAAAGAGAAAGGCATGTTCGTCATCTCTGTTGTGGTTGTGGTTTTTCCTTCATTTTCCAAGAGGACCATGACATCAGTCATCCTTTTTATCTTGCTTCTGGTGCCAAGACTGGTTACTCACTTTGGTTTGTCTTTTAGTGCTATCTTCCTTTACGTTATTGTAGTTATGCTTACTTTTCCCAGTAGAATTCATGCAAGTCTTTCTGTGTTTCTCTGAACTCTCCCCCACCCCCCATTAGAACATAAGTGCCTTGAAGGCAGGCATTGTCTTTTGCCTCTTTTTGTATTTCCAGTGCTTGGTATACAGTAGGTACTTTATTGAATTGAATTGAGTCATATTCATCATTTCTTATAACACAGTAATATTCCATTGTATTCATATACCAAAATGTGTTGAGCTATTACTAAATTAGTGGGCAGATACTTTGTTTTTAATTTATTATAGAAAAAACTGTTGCTACGGATATTTCTGATACATATGGGACCTTTATTTCAGTCAAACAGTCCTTTGTTATTTATGCCCAGTAATGAGATCACTGGATCAAGGGGCCAAGGGAAAAAATTTAATAACATTACTTATATAATTCAATTTTCATAAGAATGTAGATTTACAACTAAAGGAGACCCTAGAAATTAACTTGTCAAATCCCTTCATTCTACACATGATGAAAGTGAGGCCCAGAGGGGTTAAATTACAGTCAAAAAGGCATTAAATGGCAGAGTCTAGGTTCTGTGAATACAGATATATTTCTTTTTCCACTACACCACACTGAACCATTGCAACAACACCAATTGTATATTAATGTAACCACAGTCCCTTTAACACTATTTCTATCTTTTATTATCTTTGATGATATTATAAAAATAATATAAAAAGTTCAGAGTTGTTTTAAATAAGAATTTTCTCATTAGTTATCTTAAACATTTTTCATCTGATTATTAACACTGACATTTCTTCTTTTGAAAACTATTCATTCTTTGGCCATTTATCTCTTTGGGAATTGTCTCAAATATTTGCATAAATCCCCCATATATATACATATGTACATACATATATACATATATTTTGCATATAAGACTTTTAGAAAAGATACTTAATGCAATTTAAATGATGTTTTGACTTTATATATTCAACAACTTAGATTTTTACTTCTACCATTTTACTAGGGAATGGAAGGGTATAAATATTTATATGGTGCCTACTATGTTCCAGGCACTGTACTAGGCATTTTTTAACAGATATTATGTCCTTTAATCCTTGCAACAACCTTGAGAAGTAGCTACTTTTATTATCCCGAGTGGAGGAAACTGAGGTAAACAAAGGTTAAATGACTTGCCCAGAGTCACATAGATAGTAAGTGTCTAAGGCTGAATTTGAACTCAGCTCTTTCCGACTCTCTGCCTGGTGCTCTTACCAACTATACCACCAGAAGCCTCAATTTCTATTTCTCAATTCTCAATTTCTACTAATAGAAGGATTCTAATTTCCCAGTGTAGCTTTTTTTTCCAAAAAAATTTCAATGTTAGTATTAGAGCCAAAAGCCAAGGTCAGTATCTTTAGTGGATAGAAAGCTGGCAAAGCTGGCCTCAAGATCATTGAATTGACTGGATTTAATTTCCTCCTTAATGTTCTATGTGACCCTGAGCAAGTCCCTTAACCTCTAAGTGCTGTCCCTACCCCCAATTCTAAGACTTTAAGTTGCAAGGTGCTTCTTTTCCTTGGTTGTAGGAGGTCACCACTACACTAATATATTCTAAGATCCAATTGTAGAAGGGGTGAAAGTGGGGAGGGGAAGATATTAAAGAGACAGCACTCTAAAGGGCCTGGTTTTACTCAAAGTTAAGTCAACAACTACAATAACAGCATGATTATAAATGGGAAAAGTTAGCAGTAAAAAGCAATTGAATAATCACTTAAAAGGTTTTCTACAAGCACTCATACTAGATACTGAAATTTATAAAAATGATTATTAGGGATTTTGACCTAAACTACTGTATAAAATTATACTGAGAACTTTCACATACAGATGTTTGTATATTAATACTGAAAGGGAAACGATGTACATGAGGCAACTGTATTTTAGTTACAAGTCTACTGGTAAAACAAATTTAAATCAAATGCATATTTGGTGAAAAATATTTCCCATGGTTCCATTCTATCATAGAAACTTTAACATGAATTATGAAAATGAAAGGCCTAGAAATAAGTCAAGGATTACTTATCATGAATCCTAAGTTTGTATTTTATTTGAAGATTTTCAAGAAGACTTCACTGTTGAATTTTGAGGAAGGGGTCTCTTTGATAAGACTTCATTTTGCTTTCGACTTGTGGGTAATAAAATTCACCTGAACACTAAACATTTTATTCTGAATGCAAAGCCTTCAAAAACACAAATAATTAATAATGTGTCTAGGCTAATTTCAACCTAGTCTATCACCTAGGTAATTTGTAGGATCACGTAGTGATTCACTTTTAAATGAGTATGCTTCTACAAAATTATTAGAATGGTGAATTTATGTAAATCATTGAAAGACTCTAAGCTAAGCAAAATCCCATCTACAGCTTTCTTGATTACAAATGTTCAATTAATCCCAATTTATTACTTTTAATAGAAAAATAAAATGGTGGATTTGCTGTAGGTTAGTCTAACTCACTCTACATTGGTTGGGACTTATAAAATGTTAATTGCTATACTTGAGTTAATATTCAAGTACATGATCAATTTTGTCTAAATTATAATTTGTGATGTCACTTCTAAACCTATGTTTTTTAAAACGTCAATAATTAAACTGGATTTAAATTCAATTAGGTAACTACTGTGCGCAAGGCAATGCATGAAGAAGGATGTAAACCCACACGTCCTGACTCGGCATCCAGCACTCTACTCATAGTCTCCATGCTACCTCAAGCATCCAAACCACACTGAAATCAGGGAAATTCTTAAGTATGAGGAAAGTTAACCAATTTCCCTAAAAATCACCCGATTTCTCTCATAAACACAAGTCAAAAGTTAGGTAAGTTGAAAATAAACCCCACAAACAAAAATTTCTTTAGCAAGTATAAAACAAGAAGAAGGGAAGAGAGATGATTGATTCACCAGCATTGTTTCTTGCCTTGGTCAGAACAGTCATGTCAATTATCATTGTGTCCTTTATTAGACCCACAAATACCACATCAAGCATTTACCACCCAACATTTTTATAGTCCCAGTATTCTGTTCTACTTTGGTTAATACTCAGAATAATCAATATTATTTTTATATGAAAATATAGTGTTGTTTCCCCAACCATAAAAAAGGATCTATGCTTCCAGCTCCATTTTTTTTCCAGTGGTAATAAGCTTTCAGTGAACTTATGCACCATCATCAATACTGTCCCACTTTTACCCCCAATCAGATACTCAAAAGGGTACTGCCTAAGGTTAGTGTGTAATCAATGAAAAATGGTGCTAATGAGGTCAAAGTCGTGACCTTAGATCCTGAGATGAGTAAATTTTTTTTTGCCACTAACTGCAACCTCCCCCCCTCCCACCCCAGACCCTGGACAGTCCCTTTATAAATGAATGTAGGTTCTTTTTTCCTTTTTACTCTTATCATCTTTGGAAATAGATCTACAGAGGTCTATATATAGAAATAGTGGTCCTGCTGGGTCAAAGTATACCCCTTGTTTAATACCCTTTGTTTACCAAAAATTTGTATTTTTATGTTGTGTGTAAGAGGTTTATCTTAGTAAAGACAGCATGGAATAGCGGGGAACTGCCTTCTGAAATAGTTTAATATTTCTTTGGGTATAATTTCAGATTTCTTTCCAAAATGGTTGGATCAGTTCACAGTTACACCAACAATGAATTAATGCCCCGATTTTCCCCCACCCCCTCCAACATTTGTTGCTTTTCCCTTCAATCATTTCAGCCAATTTGATAGGCATAAAATGATATCTCAAGTTTGCTTTAATTTGCATTTCTCTAGTCAATAATGACTGAGCATTTTTATGTGACTAAAAATTGCTTTGATTTCATTTAAAAAAACTACCTATATATCTTTTGACCACTTATCAATTGGGGAATGACTCATTTTAATAGATTTGACTAAATTCATTATATATTTGAGATATGAGATCTTCATCTGAGCAACTGTCTATAAAAATGTTTTCCCTAATTTTCTGCTTTCCATCTGATCTTGATTACATTTGTTTTATGTGTACAACCCTTTTTAATCTAATGTAATCGATATTAGCCATTTTACACCTCTCATTGCTCTCTCTTGTTCATTCATAAATTGTTCACCTATCCATAAGTCTAAGAGGTAATGTGTTTCATGTTCTTCACATTTTTTTTGTTTTATCTCTTTATACGTAGGTCATGTTTCCATTTTGACCTTATCTTGGTAAATGGCACAAGGTATTGGTCTATGCCCAATTTCTATCAGACTGTTTTACACTTTTCCCAGTGCAATCATCTTTTTTAATCTTACTGTGTTATGGAAATATTTGTTTTATTTAATAAATTAAAATAAAATAAATAAAATTATTTCAAACGTAAAGTACAAAAAACCTAAATAAACTAAAAACAAGAGAATGAATGAATGGATAAATGGATATATACTGACAGACAGGCAGACTGGTAATTGAATATAGGTTTTTGGAGTGTGATGACCTGGGGGGGAGAGGGGGAAAAGTCAGGGATGCATTCCAATTATCATGAGGAAAAATACTAAGACTTCATTTAAAAGATAGTATTTTTAAGTTGTGTGTAAAAGGTATATCTTAGGAAAGGCAGCATGGAATAGTAGGGAACTGGCCTCTGAAATAGGAAGACCTGCATTCAAGTTTCACTGCTGATGACAAATAGTGGCTGTTTGTCACTTAACATTCAAGACACTGAAGAGTAGGTGTCAATCTTCATTGATGATAGAGTTGCTTGCTGGGATTTCCCTGTACTGGTGAAATCATGGTTATAAAAAAGTCTTACAGGAAGTACTTATATTTTTAATCACTTAAATTTTAAAGGAAAAAAAACACAAGAAGGGGAAATTTTCAAATGACTGGTTGGTATAAATACCCCCTGTCCCGTCTCTTTCCATTTCCTACATTTGACAGTCTGAAAGGTTTCACATAATTCATCAGTGACTAAGAGAAATTTTACTTAACCAATCACCTACTGTGTGCTAGTTTCTACAGAGACAACAATGAAATAATCACTGCCAAACAGTAGTTTAGTAGTTTATACTTTAAATTAAATTTATTTTAACAAAAGAAAACAAAATACTTTTGCCTCTCAGAAAACATTTCTGAAATCATAGTATCATAGTAGAAGTTCATGAAAAGGGCTTTTGAATTACTAGAAACAGATCCTTCAGAAATAAAACTCATTCTGTAGAACTCAAGGTGCTCAAATTCATTTCTGTTCAAGGAACACTCAGGCTTTGCAAGCCTTCACTTTCACCTTGAGTCAATGTGGGGCAAGCCTGAGTTTAATTTAATTTTAGTGTCATCAACTATCTGGACAATGTTTAGTCATCTCCCACTTGACAAGTTCAAGGTTATTTAAATACAAATGAGCTTAGAAAAAAATTAGTCAGTTATTGTTTACTTTGATGTTGTTAAGCAACTGCAAGTTTATGATGTTTCTTGAGCCAATTAATTGGCCATTCCGCCTTAAGTGAAAGCAAAACCAATGGGTCAAATCCTCAAATAGCTTTAAACCCCATAGATATGGGTTCATGGACTCCTATTAACATGCCAGTTCTGCAAGTTAATTCTCTGGATAAAAAGTCTCACCAAGTTTGGACTTCTACCACTCACACTTGAGAGAAAGCATATCATACAATAATCAGATCCCAGTCACAGCTGAAGTAAATACCTGTCACTCATCTAAAAGGAAACAAGGACAGCTATCATAATTCAAGGTATTCTTCTGCTTAAAAAGGTGAAATTAAAGGACACAAGAAAGACTTTTAACACCTTACCTAAATCTCTACTTGTGAGAATTTAGCCATCTGTCTTTCCATTTGTCATTATGTAGGAGACTAGTTTTTATTAGTTATTTCCTGGCTGAGAAAAGGATGTCCACCTTCCTACCTAAACTGTTTTAAGATAAACTGGGAGTGAAAGCACTTAGGTTCTAACTCTACTACTAACTACCTGTGTGATTTTGCTGATGTCATTTAAATTCTCCGAGACTTAATTATTTCATTTTTAAACATCAGTTTTGGGGTGAGTAGGTGGCACAGTGAACAGAGCACCTGCCCTGGAGTCAGGAGGACCTGAGTTCAAATCTTGGACTCAGAAACTTAACACTTACTAGCCATGTGACCTTGGGCAAGTCACTTGACACCAACTGCCCTGCCTTCCTGCTTCCAAAATAAGCAGGGGAAAAAAAAAGAAACAACATCAGTTTCAAAAGAGATAATTTATCTCCTAAATTGTTTTCAAAAATCAAATTCTACAGTTCTATCTTAGATTAGGCAGTAAAATAAATTTCACAGAGGAAGGTAGAAGAGTAAAGGAACTTTAGAATCAGAGGGCTTGGATTCAAATCCTGGTTCTACTACTAATAACTGGTGTGACTTTGGGCATTGCCACAGAACTCTTCTGCTGTGACCTTGGGCATTGCCATAGAACTCCTCTGGGCTACAGTGTCCTCATTTTGACTGAATGACCTCAAAGATCCCTTCCCAGTTCTAGAGACCCATGATTTTATATTATTAATATCCGTGTTACTGCTACAGCAAAGAAATTATATATTATACACACACATACATACACATATATCAAAGCAATTGGGGACTGTACTTAAATTGGAATCTAGGTAGCACAGTGGGTAAATGTGTTAGACTTGTCAGGACAACATGAATTCAAATATTGCCTCACACTTACTAGCTATGGGACCCTGAGCAAGTCACTTAACTTTGCTTCACTCTCAGTTTCCTCATCTATAAAATGGAGAGGATAATAACAGCATCACAGGATTTTAGTGAGCTAACATATATACAGCATTTTTTAAACCTTAGAGAACTATATAAATTCTAGCTATTACCATTATCAAGGAAATGTAAACATTGAACATCATACAGAAATGAAACTGTCTTAGCAAAGAAAAAAATCCAATGACTTAGATGAAAGTTTCATAATCCGAGTTGTTTGTGGGCAGTTAGAATATTGACAGGCTAGAGCAAAAATTAATATCAAATTAAAAGAAAAGACCATATGAGATGGAGGCACTGTAGGCAATTACAAAAGCTCGAACATGATCTATTTAAACAAGCTATTAATTGGAAAATGAATTTAAAATAAAGGCATTGATTCTATCAGCATTTTTAAAAGAAAAATTAATCAATGTGACATAGATACCACAATGAAGACAAAAGAGCACAGAACCTGCTTCTGCCAGTTTGCACACATGTTATTTCTTTGCCTAGCTGCCCCGAAAACAACAAAGGCTTGGAGAATAAGTTCATTTTCAGAATGTTGTGAAGCAGGATAAGAGATATTTTTGAGCAGTACTGCCTCCCAAAATTACAAAAAGCAGGAGGGAATTGCAAAGAGGTTGACCTGAGATCTAGGTAGTCAGATAATCCTATGAGTATTTTTAGATAGAAATTGGAAACAGGACAGCAAATGGATGTGAATTGTAACAGATCACCTGGTGCTTCCAAGGTCATCTATTTTCAGTAGAAATTACAGCAGACATATGGATTCTATATCATCTCAGTCTCCAAGGGGCTATGTGAAGAAATGGAAATGATGTGTCATAAAAAGCAGCTGAACCTAAACAAAATGTATATATGTATATGTGTGTATATATATACACTATATATACATGCATGCATATACATGAATATGTATGTGGAATAACATTGTTTTCAAGAGATGGGGCATAAGGCAGAGTCCTGGACTTCAAGCCCATTTGGGTTCAAATAATGCCTAAGATACTTGTTAATTGTCTAACCCTGGTCAAGATACAACTTCATGGATCTTCCTCATCTGTAAAATGACAGGGTTGAAGTTGACAATCTCTAAGATGTCTTTCAGCTCTAAACTATGATCACTTTAAGAATATATTTTCAAGGTATCAAGAAGAATAATGTTATAAATTCTAAACATCATTGACACAAAAGAGATTATTATCAAAAATCAACTGAGAAGATATCTGCTACTTAGCCATATGCCAGTTTTCTCATCTTTATAAAGTCTTTATGAGAAAGATCTATCCATACATAAGGGGTGTCTGATGAAAATGTGTTGAGGGAATAGACAGTTGTTGAGCCACTTATCTACAGCAAAACAAATTTTTAGTCACACAACTGACTTAGAACAAGGGTCTTAAACCTAGAACCTGTGGGTTTTTTTTAATATTTTGAAAACCGTTTCATTGTAATTGGTTTCCTTGGTAAATAATGTGGTTTTTTTCTATATTTAAAATCATTCAGAAAAGAAGTCCATTCCATAGTCCTTGCCAGACTGCCAAAGGGGTCTACTTAGAGCAATATAGAGTATAAGATTGGAACTGCAGAAATCATTGTATCTCAATACTGGAAGGCTATGCATGTGAAAAGAATGGGACCATGTGGATATCTGTTCAGTGAGTCCCTAAGTGTCAACAAGAGGCATAAAGCACATTTACTAATGTCACAGAAAATATCCTATGCCGAGTCCAAATAGAGCAAGAGCTCTTAACCTTGGGTCCATTCACTTTTTCCCCTAATTGTATTTCAGTGCAATTGGTTTCCTGTATTTTTTTATGCATTGAAAAGCATTACTCTAAGAAAAAGCAGATTTCATCAGATTAGCAAAAGGACACATAACTCCCAGAAACAATTAAGAACTCCTGAAATCATCAAATGTATCCCTATAGTCCAAATCTATCTTCTGAGCATGACATAGTCTGCTTTCATGTCCCAGATAATTATCAGCGAGATTTATGTTTGTTCAAGAGAGATAAATTTTGATATTCAAATATGGGGGGGGGAATCTCATTGCTGAAATGATGACATGCAGTTTTAGAAATAATCAATTGAATTGACCCATTTATATATACATATATCTTTTGGATGGATATTTCAGAGGTACAATGAGCTAAGCCTAGAATTAGGAGGAAATCTCCTTGAATTCCTTTTGGGAACTTGTACAAATACTCTCAATGATCCCAAGCTCCTCCTCTTCCTCTTCTTTTTCATAGATTCTTTCTTCCTATGAGATAATATGACTGTGAATGATAGATAACCCTAATCTCAGAAGAGTCCACATTGCAGAGCAAGGGGAAAGCATATGGTGAGCATAAGCAGGTGGAAACATCTGGCCAGTATTGACATGCATATGATGGTATATGTACAGAAGTGCTCAGAAAAGTAATAATAATAATACAAGAATCACCTGACATTTGTATAACTCTCTAATGTTCACAAAACAGTGTTCAAGTCTCCTCATGAGCAGGGACTATCTTGCCTTTCGGTTTGTATCTTCAGTGCTTAACAATGTGCTTGGCACACAGTAAGTTCTTTAAGAAGTTTTATTCATTCATTCATTCATTCATTCATTCATGTGAGAAAAATGTCTGAAACTTATCTGTCCTGAACATTCATAATTAACATACTGATTTGCACTAAATTAATTTTTATTGGAGCCTAAATTAGTTCATTAGTTAATGAACTTTAAAATGTTATTCTTTTAAGCAGAAGTTTTAAAAAAAGTGAGTTAATCTTCAAATTGAGTCTGACAAGTAATTTGCAACTATTTTCGCTATCTTATTCCTATGGTTATGAATTTTTCTTCTTAAGATGTTGATCTCATTGTATATGTGCTTTAAGACATTTTCCTTCACAATTAAAATTTTAATGTGCAAATTTGAACTTCAAATACGTAATTTTTTTTAAAATAAAAATTAACATTCATATCTTCATTGCCTTCCTTTTAGCTGAGGGGCAGAATCAGCTTTATTGAGAAAGGGAATAAACTAAAGTTCATTGTTAATGTTAAACTGTCTGATGGACAGGTACTGTGTCTCATTTTTATATTTTTATCCCCAGCCTGTCAGTGCCTAGAAGACAGTTAGTTCTTAATAAATCCCCAATGATTGAATGATGGACAAATGCCTCCATAATGTGACTTAGAAGGCATAAGAAAGATATCCTTTTCCCCTCAAAATATCTTCTGTGTCCTGCTCAATGATACCTGAAACTCCACAAGTAGAAAACACTTTCTTTAAGTAGGCTCTGTCATAGTTAAATGCAAATGCCCATGGGTAATATAATACATTAACTGTTCAGTCATTTACACTTTATCATACCGCGGCATTTAGAACTAATTTGAGAGTTGGAAAGAATCTTAGAAATCATAAAACCTAACCCAATGATTTTATACATGAAGAAACTTAGAAAGGTTGTGGGCCTTACTCAGTGTCAGATACCTCTGTGTGAAGCATTTAGCAGTTTTGTTTTGCTAAATAAGTTTCAGTAATTTTTTTCTGAGAGTAAAATTTAGCTGGAAGAGAGAAAATAATAGTATGAGCCAGTGCCTCTGGAGAGGAGGAAGTGAAAGGGCCACTAAGCTGGGAAAAGGGTAAAGGAAGATTGGGAGGATCACTTCCAAACTTTACCCACTTGGCAACTTTGCCTACATATCAGCCAGCTGATATGCAAATATGCAGATGTATTTGAATTGCATCATTTCCTTCAAAGTAATATTTAAAGCAGTTTCGCATAAATCACTAAATCTGAAAATTTCAGGGCTAAAACCGAGGAAAGACAGTTGCTTTCCAGGCAGGACACTGTACAGACTGGACGCAATGTAAGCACCACTTCTATTTAAAGACTTTTTAAATGGTCCACTCATAGCTCACTTAAACATATCTGCAGGCTGCAGTCATGTGCTGCAAAGTTTCCAGTTCAAACTTGACAAAAGACAGGTCTAATAACTCCATACTGTGGAGTGAGTTTCAGTGTCCAGATGAAGTCACTGGCTCCAAGACAACAGGAGACTTGCAACAGGCAACCTTCCCTACATTTCTTATAATGGGGAAGTGACAAAAACATTCAGTTATTGTTACTTATGTTTTAAAAATTAACTTGGAAGAGAGATACGTCTAATATGCTTAGTGTCATAATGGAATCTGGTGGTTGTATTTTGTTCCCTGTAAAAAAAATAACTAAGGTTCCCCTCTCCCGAACACATACATGTGTGCACACATGCACACACACACACATACACATACTTCTGGAAGATAAACAATATGCTGTTTCTCTTGTAGGTGAATATACTAAAGCACAAATGGCAAAATAAACATACTAAGGAATATAATGAAGGTTAATGAATGATGCCTTCAAAGCATCGTCCTCTATCAGTTACTGTTACATTAGAGATAACACTTTTAAAAGATCATACATAATAATTCTCTATATAGATGTTTAGTTGCCATCTTTTTATGCTAAACAAATTTTATTTAAAATCAATTTTCTAAGGAAACAACTATAGATCATTTTGCTGTTTGTCACGTCTGACTCTTTGTGACCCCATTTGAGGGTTTTCCTGGCAAAGATACTCGAATGGCCCGACTATTTCCTTCTCTAGCTCATTTGGCAAATAAGGAAACTGAGGCAAACAGGGTTAATTGACTTGCTCGGGGCCACACAGCTAGTAAGTGTCTGGGGTCATATTTGAACTCAGGAAGATGAGTTTTCCTGACTCCAAGCCTGGCACACTATCTACTGTGCCAACTATAATAACCTTATATGGGGAGTTGAACCAAGTTTTTAGGAAGAAAGACTTTAACCTTTATCAACTAAGTATGAACTGTGTCTAGGTATAGGTCATAATATTGCATTCCATTAGAAATAGTTGCTTTGTATGTGATTGAAATCATCTTTGTTGTTATCGTTTTTATTTTTGTCATTTTGCTGGCACTTGAACAAACTAGCTTTTCCCCACCAGATCTTACATTTAATTCCAATTAGCACATTTTCCTTGTGCTTTATTAATAAAAATGACTATATTACAGCAGTGATATTTAGCCTAAGTATACATATCAGAAGGACTGAATCTCTTTATAGCATCATAGGATTTGAAGATGGAAAAGATATTATAAGATATATTCTGCAGCAAGAGAAAAACAACCCTAATTTTACCTTAAACAACTGAAAGCAAAGAGTGTACTCCCTTGACTAATTTCCATTTCTCCCATGTACTGTATAGAATTAAAAGTCAGAGTTTTCCATATGGGAATAAATCTTTCCAACCTGCCTTACCTTCCCAGGCTTTTAAAGTAATCTAATCCAAACAAACCTCCTGGTGTTTCTCTGAATAAACTACTGGGACATGTTTTTCCAGTCTCTCTCAAGATAGCAATTAATGTTAAGAATTAAGTTGGAAAAATAGACAACTCAGAAAACACTGAATTCTAAATCAGTTCTTTTTCTTCAAGAGGTTGCTGTCTTTCTTATTCATTCTTGAGATCAATTAGAAATAATTGCAATTTTCCAAAATATACTCTATAATAACGTTATTAAAAGAGTCTTCATTTTGCCAGCAAAGCAAAATGTGTCATCCTTCACCAACCAAAACACACACTTGTGCAAAATTAATAGTATGTTGGAAATGAAGCCAAGTATTACACAAGTTTATGCAGGTGCCATAGTAACACACTGGTAATGGGCTTTTTTGAAACTTCAGTGCAGCTGATCACTTAAAAGAAAGAAATTTAGAGATTCTGTTGTGCATGAAACTTAGGTATCATGCACAGAAACCAGCTTCTTCTTTGCAGCGGACAGAACACAAGAGTAAAGAAGAATCTGTGGAGCCACAAGTCAAAGTTAGAGCTAGAGAGTAAATTCCTTGCAGGAAGGCACTGTGAATGTATCTCCGATGATATGTCAATGTGTGTGAATATAATAATGTCAGTGTATCTCTAGGTCTCTATGTGTTAGATTAGCAGGGAAAAAGAAGTCCCTTTCTTGGAGTCTTTGATTACAGGATAAAAGGAATGTACATACACTGAATAGTCCTTGAGTTTCCCTACTTAGGTTTATAGAGTCAGTTAAATAATTAAACTCTAAGCTGTACTTGGACTGCTGACCTTTAGCTATACATGGACAGAAGAGGATCATATGCTATACTACACTTGATTTACAATAATAAACTTATATCAATATTATCTCCTGTTCTTGAACCTTTATCGAAAATGAAAACTCCTGAAAGCAGCTCTTAGAACAAATAAAAAGCACAACGCCTTGCAAGGCTACCTACATTTTAAAAGCAAACATACAGGGATCATTTTTCAAAGGGAATGGAAGCAGAAACTCTGTGTTGACATAGTTTTAATTAGCTGCAAAGGCAGTAATAATGATGGGTTATATTCTCCTGCTCTCATGACAAGTGCCTAAAATTTTACTTTAATTTGTTTGTTATACTAAGAAAGAAAACACAAGATGAAAAAAAAATTCTCTGAAAAATAGGAGTTGAGCTTTTCTCCTTAGTTTTAAAGCTGGAGGGATAAAGGTAGAATATATAAAATATGGGCATTTAAAAATAAAAATTGTTCCTTCTGAATAATTACACCAAAATGTGAGATATAACTCCTTTCATCCTGAGACTATCCATAGTATTATCTCCCTTATCTTCATAAGGTTAGATTGAAATGGAAAACAAGTTCATTCCCTGCTTTGTAGATTAAGTAAAAATTCAGCTAACCCTTCCCAAGGTTATATACATATACAAGGTTATATACATATATGTGCCCATGGACTTGATATGTGTGACCTTCAGAAAATTCTTTCTTCTCTTTAACCTTCTCCCCTCCACTCTCCAGATATATAGAGACAGACATACACAGATATAGATACAAATGTTTAAGTATAGACTTAGGGATACAGATCTATATAGATAGACATAGACACCAATATGGATAGATAGCTATAGACATGGATAAAGACATAAATGTTGATTACACATGGATAGATGGATAGACAGACAGACAGACACACAGACAGATCTTTGCATGTGTTTCTGAAATAATATATTTATTCTTTATAAAATGGAGCTAGGAGAGAAATATAACCTGATGTCACTTTAACATGCCTTGCTTTGAGATTCTCTCAATGAGTCATAGAATTTTAATCAAAGAACACATACCTTGCCCCTTACTAATATTTAGATTTAAATCCTGTCAGACAATACAGTTCACCTTTGGTATCATTAAAAGACTCTGTGAATGATTATCCCCTGATACACTCCTTAGTTCTACACTTTTTGCCTACTCCTTCAGTGTTATTCATTGAGAGTCTTTATGGGTAGAACATTAAATAAGTGAGCATGGGCTATACTGTCATTTAATGTCCACCTAACTCTTATCTGGATGTGTATTTTTTCATGTGGTTGAAGCAATGATTTTCCTTATATATATAAAAACATTTAGACACATACATACTACACACATGCATATATACACATACACATATCTATATATGCGTAATAGCACTGAGGAATTATATATGTGTACTTATGTACCGTATATAACATTAACAATAATAATGAGTTTAACAAAGAAAATATAGTGCTACAGATATTCATTGTAGAAGGAAAAGAACTATTTGCTATTTTTCATAATACAAAACAACTGGTCTGGGATATTGTTTCCCATGCACCCCCATCCCTATACATACAGCTCAATAAAGTTACTTGTTTTTTTTTCATTCAAAAATTGATTACTTTAGCCAGTTCTTTTGGCACCTGGTTGATGGAGTTTGACTATTCAGAATACAAAACATACACTATCAAGAACAGCTGACATGTATAATGTTTTAAGGTTTGGGAAGCTGTTTACATATATTATATAAAAGAGGAAGCCAAGGCACAGGGAATACAAGTAAACTTTTAAGGTTTGGGAAGTTGTTTACATGTATTATATAAAAGAGGATACCAAGGCACAGGAAATGCAAGTAACTTTCGCAGGTCACACAGCTAGTGTATGAAAAAAGATTCAAATGCATGTCTTCCTAACCCTGTGACATGAACTCTACTCAAGCTTCATAACATTATTAGTTTTAGTTTTGCTAGCATCATTATAAAACTACCTGTCCTTGATGTTGACATGTAGTAAGTTTGCTGTATTACTATACTATGTAAGTATAGAGTATTTCAAGCAAAACAACAAATTATTTTCAAGCATGGGCCAATAAGTGGAGGTAGAAAAAATTTTAACAATTCCACTAAACAAGGACTACCAATACTTGTCACAGAAGACTATCATGTGGAATATAGATCACAAACTACCAAAAGGAAGGAGTGAAGATGAAAAAAAATCCACACTAAAAGAAAGTGCTAAGAGAAAAATTCAAGAGAAACTGGTAGAGAAGTAATATTATAGGTTCAATGTAAATGAAGATATACTCAAAATTATTTTTATAAGATTTGGATTTTAACTTTTGATACACCTCAACAGATTGTCAATTTCATCAGTGTGGTAAATAATGTGATGACTAAAAATCATAGCCATGTTATAGGTGGCTTTTCCACTTGTTGGGGAATTCCATGAATAAATTATATTAGAAATTAAAACATACAATCACCTACTTCTTTCATACTTTCTTTTAGGCATATTTATCTATGCATATCTCTCTCCCTCTTTCCTTTTCTCAATTCTATTCCATTTTATTATCAATCACTTTATATCCCTTAAGGCTTCTAATAATTTCTTTTGCTCCAATCAATGAACTGACAAATTAAAAATACAATATAAACATATCGTTTTATATATATTTACATATATATTTCATATATGTATATTTTATATAAACATAAACAATACAATATAAACCTAAAAAGAAAAAAAATGATAAAA
This sequence comes from Petaurus breviceps papuanus, assembly GCF_028583685.1. NCBI lineage: Eukaryota > Metazoa > Chordata > Mammalia > Diprotodontia > Petauridae > Petaurus > Petaurus breviceps. The sequence continues at coordinate 42,033,193 of NW_027185655.1, forward strand.
TTCTGCCTTGTAACTTGTTTTGTTTGTTTAGTTGATCAGTCTATATCAAATAGAACCAGCATTTTTCACTTAGTATTCCAGGTTGTGGAGAAACACAGTATGGAGCAATAAAAAGTTCCCCCTCCCTTCCCTCAGCACCCCTAGTTTCCATTAAATCTCAGCTGAAATGCCAATTCCCGCATGATGTCATTCTTTATTTTCCCCAGCTATTAATGACTCCCTACCAAAAAAAATACAAAAAATAATGTGTATTGAATTTGTAGATATCTGGTATATACCTATATGTGTACAAGTTGTCTCTCCAAATAGAACACATCAACAAAGCCATATTAAGACCCTCAAGTAGAACCTTACTACACTCTGGCAGTTATTTGCTGTTTTTTTTTTCATTCGTTTTTACCCAGTTCCTTATGGACTTCCTCTCAGGGACTATTTTAATTCCAGTTTACTCTCTTTGAGCCTTCGATCTGACACGAACCCCTGAACTTTCAGTCTCTTTGTAGATGATGCTGATGGCACACCAACACCTCAAACTCAAAGATCCAAAATGGAACTCATCCTCTCTTCTCCAAAACTCCCGCTCCCCAGACTCTCCTAACTTCAATGAATGGTACCCTCATTTTCTAACACACTCAAGCTTAAAACCTTAAAGATATACTGGCCTTAAACATCACCAAATGCCATCAATTCAACTCCCAAAGTACCTTATGCTTATCTCCTCTATTGTTTTCCCACTGGCCGCCACCCTCGTTTATCACTTCTTGAGCTCTCAAAATAAATGGTCTTCCAAACTGGAGTCTTTTTCTCTTCTGATCCATCCTACATAGGATGGATAACAGTTTAATATTGCTTTAAAAAAAGCCATCAAAACAAAAACAAAACCCAAAAAACAACCTCACATCAAGTCATTGTTCAAGAGCTTTCAGGAACTCTCCACTTGGATTAAATAAGTGCAAACTCCTTCACTGAAATTAAAGGACCTCTAGCTCCAACCTGTCTTCCCAGCATCATCTTGTACTTTTATCCTTTCCTACTTTTTTTTTTGCTTTGTGGAGGGGGTAAGGTAGGGAAATTGGGGTTAAGTGACTTGCCCAAGGTCAAACAGCTAGTTTTGTGTTAAGTGTCTGAGGCTGAATTTGAACTCAGGTCCTCCTGACTCCAGGGCCAGTGCTCTATTCACTGCGCCACCTAGCCATCCCCCATCCTTTCCTACTTTTGGATGTAGTCAAATAGAGTTACTCATCATTCCCTGGACATGTCACTATTTTTTTTTACCTAAATTCAATTCAGCAAATATTTCTTTAACACTGTGCCAGTCACTGGGAACATAAAACAAAACTAAGCTGCCCCTTTCCTTAAGGAGTTTATATTTCATTGGAAGGATACAAAGTCACAGGTAAACATATACAAACTAAGGATGGCAATAGTGCTCACAATTTGGGGGCGGGGGCCAAGGGATGTTTTTTCATGCTATTTGTTATGTTATGCCTGGAATACCACCTTCTCCCATAGGTGTATTTAAAAATACTATTTTCTTCAAGGTTTTTTTAGCTCAAGCGTCACCTGAACCATGAAGATTTTTCAGATTTCTCCAGTTAAAAAAAGTAATATTTTCCTTCTCTAAATTCTCATAGTCCACTATCCATACTTCTCTTATTTACTCCTATTTTACTTTAAAATTATTTGAATGAACAGATCAACTTCCCTGCTAGATTTTAGGCTCCTGAAAAGCAGGGCCCACATCTTATTTTTCTTTGCACATCTTTCTCTGCCAAGCACAGTGTTTTGCACATAGTAGACATTTAATAAGCGGCTGTTTAACTGGTCTTGTTGAATTTAGTGAGTGAACTACATAAACATTCACCTCACTGTGTCCAATAATTTTAACTGAGTACCACAGAGTTACTTCAGGTCCCAGCAGACACGTCTCAACTTACCTCTAAAAGGATTTCATTTTCCAAAAAGAATTTTTATTTTCCTCAGTTCACAAAAACAGAACCTTCCTTTCTCCAACATCATTTACTCCGCTTCAATTCTCCTATCTCCAGCTAATTAAAAACAACTCTAAAGAAATAGATAGAATTTCTATTGAAAGTCGTTGGCATAGAAAGATGCTTTTGTTCTTAGAGGGTATGTGAGAATGACCAGTTCTTACACAATCAATTCTTTATAGTTCTCCCTGGATAGTATGTTTTCTAATAATTAGAGAAGTACTCAGAATATTTCTTTCCTCACACTTCTGTTTCTGCAGCAAATACAAATCTATAGGTAAAAGCCCAGTCTTAGATTTAAAAATAATAAAGGTCAAGGGAAAAGGTAATTGTTCTAAAACATATAGAGGGGAAAAAACCACACAAGCAAACATACACCCCAGATCAGGTTCTGCGAGTTGAAGCAGAAAGGTATTAGAAAATGGAATCATTTGAATGTGTATTCCTCAATAACCCATAGAGAATCCAACTTCAACTCTTTTCTCATTTAATGGAAGTAAAATCACCATAAAACACTGACTGAATGAGGACAGAATAGATATATTAATTAAATCCAAACAACAACCAATGCTAAAAGGAAAATATTAAGAGGGAAGGATTCATTAATTTGAGGGTTATTCAGTCCTACTTGAGATAAACAGAATAAACAGAGCTATGGCCAGGCAAGAGGATTAGTTCAGCTGCCTCACTCCCTGAAATGAAGTAGTCTGACTAATTCACAAGTAACTTCTTGTTGTTAGCTCTCTTTCTCATATCACTTTCTACAATGAGGATTTGCTATGTAGAGTACATGTGTGCGTGTAAACATATGTGTGTGTTTAGTAGCTACATCGTTAATTCCTGTTTCTCTGCATGTTGACAAATTAATTGGTTTGGAAATGGTTGAGCAGGAAAGAGTTCCACATGGATTAGAATATCTGTTCATCCACATTCTTCTCCCCTTCCTCTCAACTGTAGCCTCTAAGAAAATAGAAGCGATCCATTGGGATATTCCTCCTCTTTTCCAACCCCAACCCCAACTTGCTCTAGTCTGAGGTTAGCTCCAGACCTCTGAGGTAGCCTCAAAAGTTACCTTCCATTTCCTACAGACAGATCTGGAATGTAACTACTTATATCCATGTTTTCTCCTCAAGAGAGCAGAGACTATCCTTGCCTTTCTCTGTAGGCTCAGCACTGAGCACAGTGCCTGGAACACAGACAGTGCTTAATGAATGCTTGCCAATTAATTAGTTGCAATTAGGCTTCTGCTCCCACTATTCTACTGAAAAAGCTCTACAGAATTACCAATGAATTTGACCTTTGCAGCACTTTACACTGAGTACCATTCCCTTACTCCTCCTAAACACTCGCACCTCCCTGGGTCTTCATTAGTCCTCTGCCCCAATTCTCCTACATCTATGACTGATAGCTTTCCATCTCTTTTGTCACATCATCATCCCTGAACCACTCTCTCTGCATGGCTCTATTTGCAAGCTCTTGCTACTGAGTAGGTACTTAATATATGCCTGGTGAATTTAATACACACTTTTGTCTATGTATCCAACACAAAGGAATCTTTTTTAGCATAACAAACAATTTGAAATTTTGTGAACTCCTCAGTGTCATTATCATGTCCTGGCCCTTGGCTAGACAAGTTAATGGAGTCAGACAATGTTGTGGGTTTTTGTTCTTTTTTTTTTTTTTTAAAGCTGACACAATCTCGCTGTACACGAAGTTTGTAAAGGAGGAAGAGAAGAGGAAAATGTAAATAATTAACAAAAGGTAGAGGCTGATGCAAGGGTAAGGTCTCTAGAAAAATAAGATGCAAAGAGTCCCTCAAACATGTGGAAGATATAAAATCACAAGAAATAAAGTCAAAAATAAGAGGAAAGGGGCATGTGAAATCACTTCCCCTATTACTTGGCTTTTCTCTTTGTCTTTCCTTCCTCAAATCCTACCTAGAATTTAGTAAAAGAGTATTTTTTTCGTACTACAGAGGTAATTGGTCATCCCCTTTCCTAAATGCAAGTGGAGAAGGATTTGTGCTTCCTCCCCTGAAGTACATGAGACTTATCTAACAGCTTGTATCAGAAGTAAACCTGAACTTTTCACTGACACCATGTTTGGCACCCTATCTATTAACTGCTTCTTCAGTTCTCACATGCAGAGGAAAAAGCAAGGTACATCATTTGCAAAGCTCTATGTCTTTTCCTTCATGTATTCAGGTCAATACAGAGAACTGTTCTGTAATTGTGAAACTTTAACAAAGATACCAACATCCCTCTATACAGAGAACATTCTTTATTTCTGAAATTTTGTTTTTTCAACAAAGCATCTACTTATGGCAGATTTGACTAGATCAATGCATTAATCAATTAACAATTCATCACAGAATACTGATTTACTCAGTGATGAATCAATCAACAATCAAAAAAATATTCATTAAGAACCTATATACCAGAAACTGCATTAAGCATCAGAGATAAAGACAAAAATGAAATTGTTCATATACTCAAGAAGTTTAAATCCAATCAAGTGGGGGAAATGTACATATGTGAATATACCCTAAATACCTAAATGCAACATCATAGTTGGGGAAAGGTTAGGACTAATAGCTGGAGGAATCAGAAAAGGCAGAAGTCGATGGCTTGAGCAGAACTTCAAATAAAATTAGAGATTTTAAGAGGTGGAAATGAAGAGGAAGATAGTTTCAGAAATGAGAAATTCAGAACTTGCTTACATGAATGTAGGAGATGATTTGTTACATAAGAAGTACAGCAACAGAATTGTTTGGCTGAACCATCAAAAGCATGAAGAGTAATAAGGCTCAAAAACAGGCTTTTTTCAGGTTGTGAAAGACTTGACATGCCTGAGAAGATGGACCTTGACTATCTATGTAAGAAATGTAAGGTCACTAGAGTTCCCTGAGTGATAGGGTAGTATTTGATGGTAAATTTCTTGAGGGCAAGAAATCAGATTTTCTACAACTTTTTCTCACTCATATTGTCTAACATAATGCTTTGAATATAATAGGTATAAAAAAATATTTACTGAATGAACATTATTTTCATTGGAACAGTGACTGGAATTTTTTTAGTACTTCTTCAAGAAACCTCTCATCATAAAATGTTTTTAAAAAATTACCTTTAATCCTAAGTTTTTAAAGAAAAAAAATGGAGCTATAAACCATTTCTTAAGAGATTTTAGCATGTGCTTGATCCTCTCCACCCTGTTCCTAATTCTCCAGCAAAAAAGTCCCATATTGTATATATGTATGTATGACTTATTTCTAAAATTGTATGATGTAGAAAAATTGCTTTAATTTCTAGTGTCTTTTGCTTGTAAGAAGATATGTGATCTTAGGTTTAAAACTTCTAGATTAAAATCAAAATATGGAAGTTCAGGACCAAAAGAATGGCACATGAAACATGAAATTCAAGTGGAATGCGAGACTTTTTTAGTAGAACCATCAACTGTTTTTAATTTCTCTCCAAGACTGCTGTGAACTCATAACAGAGCTTTTGTTTAAGGGATGGATCTGTTTTCTTTTGGAATTTTATCTATTTTCTTTTCTAAGAGAAACAGAACTGTCCATTGTAAACCCTGGCATCCAATGACAGATCAAGATGTTCTGTTAAGAAAAAAATTCAATATTAAAATGACAGAAAGACGGAGACTATTTATAAGTTCAACTGTCACATTCATATTAGCATACATAGTGTCCAAAAAGATACTTTCTACAACTTTCTACTGCCAGATGACATATAAAGGATACATGACAACTTCTCAGATCCTCAGTCAACACCACAGCTTCATATTACTATTACTATTTATTTCTCCTCTTTTCCTGATTATTTTAACTCACCTAGATAAAGTTGGTCATTCTCCAATCACAATCTATAAAATGCTTAAAAAAGCAAATTAGTTCTCTTCAGACAATCTAATAGGATAATAGATTTAGACCTGGAAGGGACTTAAGTGCTCACTTGCCCATCCTCTTCATTTTATAGATGAGGAAACAGACAAAAAACTTGTCCAAAGTCACAGGGTCACAAGAGTGCCTGAGCCAAATCTAAACCCAGAATCACTTATTTGAAATCTAGAATTCCTTCCATTGCCTCACAAATCTTTTCTTTTAGCAAGCCAGATACCTATTTAACTCTGGGGCAGCTAGGTGCTGCAGTGGATTGCTGGGCTTAGAATCAGGAAGACTTAGCTTCATGAGTTCAAATACAGCCTCAGACACTTAAACCAGCTGTGTGACCGTGGGCAAGTCATTTCACCCTGTTTGCCTCAGTTTTTTCATCTGTAAAATGAGTCAGAGAAGAAAAGGGCAAACCACTCCAGCTTCTTTGCCAAAAGAACCTCAAAATGGACCCATGCAGAGTTCAACCCAATAGAAATGACTAAAGGACAACTACCTAATTCTGGTTCCTTAATAAAGTATAATAAGGAATTTACTTCTCATAATTTAAATTTAGAAATAGAGATTTGATGCCACACAATATACTAAACACCAGACATTCCTTGAAGTAATGAACACAGAACATGAAAGAAATGGTGGAGAATCATGGAATCTTCCAATGTTACTGCTACTGGCTTAACAATAAATGGGACAAAGAATCCTAGAAAAATGGACAGAATGGAAGTGGGTTTTGATATGTGAGCTTAGATTAAACAGTAAAATATACTGCAAATCCCATTAAAAACTGAGTCATGTGTCTCATAAGCCTTTCCTCCCTATTTAATTGATCTATTTAAAGGGAACATCACTCTGTTGGCAGTCTAGAGATTATCTTGGAAAAAAAGATTCAGTATCTCTTTGTCTCTGGAGTACGGCAGGTAAAAAGCTCCAGCTCTGAAACAAAATTCCAAAACAAATGACATCCCTGGCCACACAGGTTATCTTTCCAGCTTAGAATTCTATGACACATATTTACTTTAGTTCAACATCATCTTAAGGATTTGGAAACAATTATGCCCTGGTGTCTTTGCCAAACTTTTAGAAAAAAAATGTTCACCTTAAGACTAAAAATATTTAAAATTACAGATGAGTCTGTTATCATAGGATAGCAGATCAGAGCTAGAATGGACCTTACAGAACACCTAAGTCCACCTCCTTACTTCATAGATGAAGAAACTGAAGCCTAGAAAAGAAATAATTCACCCAAGCTCATAAAGGCAATCAGTGATAGAGCCAGTCTTTGATTCCAGGTCCTAACTCCAAATCCAAATTTCTTTCCACTCACTGCAGTGTTATTAAACAGTTTGTTGTTCAGTCATTTCAGTCATGTTCGAGTCTGCATGATGACCCCATTTGGGTTTTCTTGGTAAAAATACTGAAGTAGTTTGCCATTTCCTTCTCCACCCAATTTTACAGGTGAGAAAACTGAGGCAAATAAGGTTAAGTGAATTGACCAGGGTCACACAACCAGTAAGTGTCTGAAGATGGATTTGAACTCATGAAGATGTCTTCCTGATACCAAGCTCTGTGCTCTTTCTACCACTACACTTACCTACCTCTGCTTCCTTAATACAGTATAACTAGGAATTTACTTCTCATAATTCAAATTTAGCACTAAAGATCTGATGCCGTGCAAGAAACTAAACACCATGCATTCCTCTGAGTCATGAACACAGAATACGAAGGAAAAGTAAAATTATGAAATGTTCCAATCTTACTGATACTGGCTTCAAAATAATTGAGAAAAAGAAGCCTAGTAAAATGGAGGGCACCATCTAGCTATGCAGCGACTGTTATCCACTGTTAAATAGTAGATAATGGTAAATGAGATATTGAGAGTGGAGATGACCTATTCTAGGAACTCTTAAGTCAAGTTAAGTCAAATCCTTTCTTTAGCATCAAGTTATTTGCTGAATATGGAGGTCACAAAATCTTTACTTCAAAAGACAAGAACTTCACTTCCAAGCTTTCCCTGATTCCTCCCAGCTCTTGCACTAACCTCTTATTAGTAGTGGCAATGCCATCCTGGCAAGATTAAATATCAGGAAATAACCATATACAGCAAACCAAATTCACCTTTCCCCGTGTTTCCCCAGGAATTTCTTCAGCGGAGTATCTCATCTGACAGAAGCTGCACATTCAAAGGAATTCTATGGATGGTAAACCCAGAAAAGCTTATGGGGGATCTCCATGATAATTTAGTGACTTCTGGTCAAGATTAACTTATGCTTTCAATGTTACAAGAAAGACATTATGAGGAGAGAATTAGCCCACATACTACAATGGTGAAGAATTTTCACTGGGGCTTCCCTAAATGTAGTTGGTTCCAAAGACACATGTGAGGTAGCAGGGTAGATGGAGGAGACAGAATGGATAAAAGGATGGACTTGAACCAGGTTCGAACTTGCTTGTAACAATTACCATGAGCAAACCATTTCACCTTTCAAGTTTCAGTTTCTTTGTGTATAAACAAGGAACCTAGAGTTTCTATCTCATGAGTTGTTATTAAGACTCGAATGAGATCATGGAAGGCTAAAGCTTGGAAAACTTTGAAGCCCTGTATAAATGTTACTTATTCTGAATGATTCCAATGCTAACAATAGAACAATTTCGTTCAGATCTTCCCTGTTTCTTGCTACCTGATCCCTTCCCCTGGTAAAATTATTTTATGAACTTAGATACATTTGCATCTAAGTCACATTTTATAGTGTTTTAATTGTTTACAATATGCTTCCCCCAATGACTCTTTGAGGTTGGTATTTATTCCTCAATACTTCAAGGAGCCATCATTTTTTTTTCACCATCTCTCCATGGACACCCTCCCTCCTTATCTCAGTGGATTGTCTAATTCATTTCCTAGTAATGAATTTCTCATAAGCACATGCTAGAATTCAGCTTGGTAAAATCCTGCCAAGGCTTGTATTCTCTTGGCATAGTTTTTAAGAATTAATGTTTACCTCCTGGTAGTATGGCTATTCTGGGCAGCGAGGTGGTGCAGCAGATAGAGATCTGGGTTTCTTCATCTTCCTGAGTTCAAATCCAACCTCAAACACTACTGGTCAAGTCACTTACCCCATTTCACTCAATTTCCTCATCTGTAAAATGAGCTGGAGAGAGAAATGGCAAACCAACCCAGTATCTTTGTCGAGAAAACCCCAAATGGGTCGTGAAGAGTCATACATGACTAAACAACAAATAACAACAGTATGGATACTACTAATTCAGTTTTACAGATGAGTTGAATGAGATTCAGGTGAAATTGCTTGCTCTAGGTCATAAAACTAGTGAATGTTCAGGTCAGCACTTGAACCCAGGTCTTCTGATTCTAAGTTTCTTTCTCTTCCCATCATCCTATAATAGGGATATTTACTAATTAAGAATTGGACTTCTGATTTCATTAATTTGGGCAACTTCAGTATGAGGAAACCTCCTCTTCTAATCTTGCTCTGCAATTCATAATCTTAGAGGAAGGTTTCATAACCTGGACTCCACGGCTCCCAGGAGGTCAGTGTACTTGGATGGAGGGAAAAATTACATCTTTATTTTCACTATCTTCTATGTGAACTTTAACATTTCCTTCAATTATTTAAAAACATTACTCAAAGGAATCAATTGGTTTTCCCAGACTCTCAAAGCTGCCCATGTTACTAAGAAAGGAAAAAAAAAAGCTTACAACTATCTTAGTTGTCTTAGGTAGAAGTGTCAAATACACTAACTGCCTATGCCCTGAAATACTCCAGAGTGTGGCCTAAATAAGATGAAAATGTAATCAGGAAATATTTAATAAAACAAATAAAAATAGATGACATTACATTTTAGTACTAAGTCAACATGCATCCTGCAAGGATTCTTATGTCAAGGTTAGTGGTCCCTGTCTCTTTTTGAGTTTAGCACCATTCGCCTAGAGCTCTGAAAGCTTGAGATTACTCATGATCACATGGCCAGTGTGTGTCAGTGGCAGGATATGAACCCAAGTATTCTTGTCCCTAAAGACTAGCCCATTGAGAGAATACCAAGGAGCAATACAATGGGACAGTCTTATGCAGAAGCAGCTTCTTGGTGAAGATTTGTGCTAGGTTTTAAAGGGAGAAAAGGACATGGGTTGAGAAGAGAGAGGAAGACAATCTGGGCAAGGAGAAGAGCCAAGTAATAAGTGAAAGGCTTTGGTTACTCATCGATATCATCTGCTGAGTAACCCCAAACCTGGCCAAAAGAACCTGGACCTTTCCTGGCACGCAACGCTTAAAGAAGTACTTTTAGGGACTTTCTTAGGTTCTAATAGAAACAAGAACCATTGTAAAATGATCCCTTGTCCTTATTTGTTCCTATTTCTTTGGTTCATTTCTACCAATGAACAGAAGCATTTAATTTATACGTGGTTACATTCAGAAATGGCAAACCACTATGGTATCTTTGCCAAGAAAACCAAAAGGGATTACAAGAATTTAGACATGAATGAAAATGACTAAACAACAACTGCAACATTCAGAAATAAATTACCAGGAAAGAGGGATAAAAATGCTATCACACACCTATTTAAAAAAATAAATAAATCAGCATTCATCAAGAAAAAAGTCCTTTTAGAATTGCCAGTTTTTGTCATAAGTAAAACAGCTGCCCTATTACTATGTTTATTTGGACCACTTTAGCTTCAAAAAGGGGAAAATTCCAAATGAAGGGGAAGAAAGTAAATATAAAATGTATGAGTGAAAGTAATTAATGCAAACATAGCAATAAGTATGCTATCATTTCTGAAGTTAATGGAAGAATTAGATTCAACTATGAAAATCATCTTCCATAAATTTAAGATCTACATACTTAACTCTCGATGGAAAAAAAAAGCCTCCATTTAAAGGCTGAAATTATACAAAGTTTTTATCTTCCTGAATTAAAAATAATGAACACAGTTGACTATGAGTCCTCAAAAGGTGGTTCCTTGACATCTGCCTTTTGCAAATAGTCTCAAAGTAATCTTCACGACTCAGTCATAAGTCAAAGACTAAGCCAAACAGCTATAAATTAGAACAAATTGTCATTTTGCTTTTAAAGAAGGTAAATAGTTATTCTTTAAAAAAAAATAGACTATTGGGGCGGCTAGGTGGAGACGTGAGTAAAGCGCCAGCCCTGGAGTCAGGAGGACCCGAGTTCGGTTCTGGCCTCAGACACTTAACACACACACCCACCAAAAAAAAAAAAAACTAACCATGTAACCTTGGGCAAGTTACTTAACCCCAACTGCCCTCCAAAAAAGGAAAAAAAAATAGACTATTAAGCTTACAGAGTCTCCCACCTGAACTTCATAAGCACATGGAAATAAAATAAGTTTGTCTTAAATATGATATTAAACAGTCTCCTTTTACATGGATAACTCATGAGGTCTAGCTTGCAGCAGTACCAAGAGGACAAAACCATCTACAAGCTTCAATGAATAATAAGCACAGAAAAACAAAAGTAGTTGTTTGTGGCAATCTACAGATTGACTAAAACATTTAGACATTTGGAAGAATAAAATACAAATTTTCAATTCTATTTTAGCTGTCGGTAGAGAATGCAAATTATATCCTTTAGCTATTTTCTAAGACACAGAATTTCTGAGAGATCCAAAACCATTCCCCTTCTAGCTTCAATTTATTTCTGTCCAGTGGTTTTTCCCTTGACTCTTTGTGGAAGTACCAATGGCAGGAGGGTACTGAAAGGCATTTTTCCAACATGAATTACAAATTGATAGCAGTATGGTCCATTTTTGTCTCTTGAAATTGCATGCTCACTTCTAATTTATGCACTTTAAAATGAAATAGGAAATTATAGTAAATACACAAAGATCATTTAATGCCTGAGGAAATGAAGTGGGTCAACTTATTCAGTCAACCTGCTGGAAGCATGTTCTATCACACTATTTATTTGAACAATTAATGATTAAAGGACATTGTTTTATACTACATGATTAAGAATTTATAAATATATTAAATATATGACTTTCAACAGAAGCAAATAAGAATAAGGAGAGAATATAAAATGTGGCTACAGAACCACAGCAACAAAATTTTCACAACTTATTCCATTAGAATAAGGAAAAAAAAGGATTGCATTCAACCTGTAAGGTTTTCACACTTTATTTAGTAAACTTTTGAACCTGGTCCATTAATGGAAAAAAATATCTACAAAAAATATGCCAAGCTTGAGAAAAATAACGCTCAATGATTGGGTTTATTCTCCTTTCCCTCTTAAGTTCCCTTCGAAAAAAAATTCTTCCCTCATGCACTCTGACTTATTTTTACTTGCAAATTTGATAAGAAATTAGGTTTGAGGGGCGGCCAGGTGGCTCAGCAAGTAAGAAAACTGGCTCCAGTGTCGGGATGACCTGGGGATTAAATCCAGGCTCAGATACTTAACACCACACCCAGAAATAACTGGCTGTGTAACCTTGAACAAGTTACTTAACCCCGATTGCTTAAAAAAAAAAAATTAGGTTTGACGTGAATATTACCAACTCTATTAGTTTTGAAAGGGCACTGATTTCTAAGATTCTGACTCTCCTTTAATACTATATGCAAAAATGTTATTGCCTATCTTAACATCATAATACAGCACATAGATAAGAATAAGAATGCCATGTTCTCTTCCAGACAAAAGCAATGCCAAAAAGAATAGGAAACTGAAAGTCATATTTTCCTAAACATCTGTCTAATGGTTTATAGAGTCATCAGTATATTTTAGTCAAAGTAATATTATTTACTCAGAGTTCAAAATACATAAATAAATATATCTGAGGATAGGAGGGGAAAATATTTGTTTGTTTGTTTTTTTAAATAAGAGGTTCAGAAGGATGATGATGTAGCAGAGATAGAATGCTGCCCACCATACTTGAGCAAAAAGTAGAGGGACCAACACTCCCTTCAGGAGCTGATGCTCTGCTTGCTTGGAAGGTGGAGAACCAAATCTCAGTTTAGATGCCCCTTTTTTGTTGCTGGAATATTCATTTTAATAGATATGGTTTAGGTTGATAGTTGATAGTCTTCAGAAATGCCTATCATAGAGAATCATCAGATGTCCAAATCTGTTATTTCATGCTAGTTCATCTGTCCAGCAATGTCTAGAAATCCAGGTGATAACTTTGAACCAAGTGAAAAATAATGCTTAAATTATTTTGCATGAATGGAACTCTTGGGTGTTCCAAGGATGCTGTGTGTTCTGATGGTCAGGGTAAACAATGATGAGATAACCTGTTCACTGAGAGGATTGGGACGTTCATACCTTAGATGTGAATCTGATTATGCATGGCTCCTTCTCTAACATGGTTTAGTTCCTTTCTTATTGGTCAGGTTGCAAGAGAAGTATAAAAAGTGTTTGGACATAAAGAGGGTGGGATGGGCCACAAAAGGAACATCCGATCTCCTCTAAAAAATTAATGTTGGATGTGTCAGCATTCATAAAGAACTATGGACATCAAGATAAAGGATGAAGTAAATCAATTTTCTAGTTTGTTAAACATTCTTTTTTTGCTTTCCCCAGGAAAAGGTTAGGATGCTCTAACAGAAAGTTAAAGAATGCAAAGGACCAAGGAATGAAGTTATGGTAGCACCATACAACACCAAGCAAAACTGCATTATGACGTCTGGGGCTAGCTACTGCAATAAGAACTCTATCTTATATGTGCTAATACAAATTTCCTTCAAAAAAAAATAATTGACATTTCAACTTGACATTTTCCCAGGTTTAAGAATAGTTGAGGATGGCAGTAGCACTCGAGAATGACTCAGTCCAATTCAATATAATGGTCATGATTATCAGGGAATAGATGAAAATATCATTGAGACAAACTAACTCTCCTTGGTTAAACAGGTCTAGGAAAAATGAATTAATGAGCGTCTTAAAAACTGCAGGTGTGCTCCATAATCCAAATAGCATAACCAAGGATAGAGTTCATACTGGGTTTGGGAGGCCATTTTCCATTCTTTACCTTCTTTCATATCTAGACCGTGCTGTGTACCCTAATATGTCCACTTTGGAGAATACAACCTCTCTTACCAAGCAGACCATCAGTTTTAGTATCAGAACATCTGAATGATAATGGTATTTAAGACTTTATTGTCATGGAAGAATTTTAGTTCCATACTTCCCTTTTAATGATCAGACAAGAGGTAGAGAACCAAATGTTCTTCTTTGATCAATTTTTTAAATTAAAAAGACATTAATGCAAACGTGGATTAATACTTTTCTAAAAGAAATGGAATTTCTAAAAAAAACTGAAGTAAAAAAAGATAAACTTAATATTAAAATATCATTGAGTATAAATTAATCTTTCTTTGAACACACATACATAAACACAAAGAAAACACAACAAAATGAAACAAAAATCTTGGACGCTTGTTTTACCTCCCTATAATAACTGGACATCAAGCGCCATTTCACTTTGACCGCACAAAAGCACCTGTTAATAGCAGATTGGCAAGTAGTTGGCATGATTGAGAGTCAGACATGGAGTGAGGAAGACCCATGTTCAAATTTTGCCTCTAACAGTAATTAACTGTGCAATCCTGCACACAGTACTTAATCTCTGTCTGCTTCAGTTTTCTCATATGTAAAAATGTAGATAATAGCAACTCACCCTACAGGAAAGTAGGGGAAAGGGGATAAGATGGGGGAATGATACAAGGGAAAGTAGGTTGTGGGAGGGGGTAGTCAGAAGCAAACACATTTGAAAAGGGACAGGGTCAAAGGAGAGAATGAATAAATGGGGAGTGGGACAGGACAGAGGAAAATTAATTATAGTTAGTCTTTCACAATATGACTACTATGGAAACATTTGCATAACTACACATACATAACCTATATTGAATTGCTTGTCTTCTCAGTAGGGGTGGGTGAGGAAGGGAGAAGGGAGATAATCTAGAATTCAAGGTTTTAAAAACAAGTGTTAAAAATTGTTTTTACATGCAACTGGGAAATAAGATATACAGGCAACGGGGTATAGAAATTTCATCTTGCCCTACAAGAAAGTAAGGAGGGGGGGATATGAGAAGGCAGACTGGGGGAAGGGATAATCAGTATGCCTGTCATCTTGGAGTGGAGGGGAGGGAACAAAATAAATACAAAAACAAAAGAAAAAAGAGTCAAGACCCAGTACAGATCATAGAATGAAAGATTTAGAGCAGGAAGAAACCTTAGAAGCCACTGAGTTCACCCTGGTGTCCACCTTAGATTTTGCAGATGAGGAAACTGAGATCCTCCTGACTTCAAATTCAAAATATCCACAGTTGCAGGGCACAGTAGCTCTGGAATTAGAAGAACTAAGTTCAAATCCTGCCTAAGATGTTTATTTCCCATATCACCTTGGGCAAATCACGTAACCTTCTAAGGGCTCAGTTTCCTTTTCTGTAAAGGGAAGGGATGAATAGGCCTGATCGCCTCTGAGATCCCTTTTGTTATAGATCTATAATTCTAGGATTCTATGTTTCAGTGAGAAGAACAAAAAGATTACTTTGCATTTGCCAAATAGAAGAGTGTCTCTGATTATCTCTAGCTACTTTAGTGAGAAGTCTACAGTCCCATAAACTTCTAAGTGCAAATTCATAAACACAAAAGCAGTTCCATCTTCACAAAAATCTTGTTCCCAAATAATAGCAGTCTTCTCTCCTGCCTTGAAACCCTTAGAACATATCCTTTTCTTTCATCTCTTCCTTTCTTTCTCCTCCCCATTCCTTCTCTTCCCATTCTTCCTTGTTTCCTTTCTTCTCCTTTCTTCCCTTCTCTCTTTCTTTCTCCTTCCCTTCCTTCTGTTCCTTCCTTCTTTGTTCCCCTTCCTTTCCCCCTTCTCTTTCCTTCTTTCTTTTTTCTCCTTCCTTCCTCTTTTCTTTCTTTCCTCTTTCCTTTATGCCTTCCTCCCTCCTTTCTCTCAACTTTCTTCTTTTTTTTCTTCTTCCTTTTCCTTTTTTATTAAGATTTTCTATTACCTTCCAGTCATAGAAATTTCAGAAAAATAATTTGAGCAAAGGCAGAAGGCGAACACTAAGGGCTACTCTCTAGGGTTTCAC
The DNA here is from genome assembly GCF_028583685.1 of Petaurus breviceps papuanus. NCBI lineage: Eukaryota > Metazoa > Chordata > Mammalia > Diprotodontia > Petauridae > Petaurus > Petaurus breviceps. Next base: position 42,049,161 of record NW_027185655.1, read on the forward strand.
TTTAATAATTGCTAAAGTTCAGTGAAACCTCAAGGTGCCTCATAGTAAGTCAGAGTTATTACTTTGACTGTACATGAGTTTCACTGCAGTGCAGTATTCCACTAACCAAGAACTTTTCAGTGACGACACATATGTAGGTTTTATTGGAAAAAAAATATTTAAAATAATGGTGTTTCTCTTATATATAAGAAAGTATAATATTTAAAAAAAATTAAAAATAGTCACAAGCAGAAGGTTGTAATGCAAAATTGTTAAATGGTAATTCCATCTCCAAAGAAGACAGTATTGGCATATATTGACAGTTAAGTATCTTTCAAATCAAGAAAGAAAAACATTTCAGGAGCAAAGGATTTAAAGCTGAAAGGCATGTTAGGGACAGGTAGTCCTACTGTCTCATTTTATAGAATAGGAATGGGGGGGGGGGTCCAGGGAGGTTCAATAATTTGTGGTAGTGAAAAGATAAATAAAACCATAATTGTGAACCAGGTCTTTTGACCTCTAAAGCCTGTGTTCTTTTCACCTTATAAAGTAATTTCTGGTCTTATAAAACTAAAAAAAAGTGAAATTTTTATTAAGAATCTTACTATATAACACTAAGAAATCTGTGGCTACTCCTTAATGCTTAAATCATAAACTTGTGTCCTGATGTGGCTAAAATGCAAATTATAATTCAAGCTTAGTTTAACTGCCAAGGATTATAAATGTTAGATAAGGGAGATTTTATTTTTTCCTAGTAACAACTGAGAGAGTGAAGTGAACACAATTAAATCTACCATGCTTCAGCTATATTACTTTAGAAGCAATTAAAAGGATGATAGGGTCATAGATTTAGGGATTAAAGGGACTTAGATGTCATCTAGTTCACTTCCTCCTTATTACAGATGAGGAAACTGAGGCTCAAAGAGTTTATGATACTTACCTAGGATCACATAGATAATTGAAAGAGGCAGGGTTTGAACTTGGGTCTTTTGACTCCAAAGTTACTGTTCTTTTGACTATACTACACTGCTTCATTGGCAACAGTCCAGGTGATAAGGGATAAGTCCCTAAACTATAGTAGGAGGTATTTGGGTAGAAAAGGGGCAGGAACAAGAGATATTGTTGATTCAGAATGACTCTAAAGGAAAAAATATTCAGTAACTGATTGAATATTACAAGTAGAAGAGGTTGAGGGTAGTGGTGATGATGAATTTCTATAGCTCTTTAAGGATTGTACAACTCTGTGTGTATGCAGGCACACACATATATATTTGTACATACATAAATGTATGTATATATATATATATATATATATATATGTTCCTCTTTGAATCTCATATCAACTGTTTGAGGTAGGTGCTATCCCAGTAACGATAATAATAGACAACAACTAAGGTTATGGAATGCTAGGTGGCACAGTGGAGAGAGTACTTGGCTTGGAATCAGAAGACCTGAATTCAAATCTGGCCTGAGACACTTCCTAGCTATGTGAACCTGCTCAAGTCACTTAACCCTGTTTGACTCAGTTTTCTCATCTGTCAAATGAGATGGAGAAGGAAATGGCAAACCACTCCAGTATCTTTGCCAAGAAACCCCCATATGGAGTCACGAACTGTTGGAAAAAACTGAGCCAAAAGGTTATGGATCTGGATGACAGCTATAGCAACTGAACTAGGGATGTTAGGAAGAAGGGAGTGTGGTTTAAAGGCAAAAAAAAAAAAATAATGAGTTTAGACACTGTGTTGAAGACTGTGTTGGACACTGAATTGAAAACGACTATGAAATGTCCATTCCAAGAGGTCTAACATGCAGTTGGTAGGGCATGAAAGGTAAACAAACCTGTAGGAACTGATGAGATTAACAAACAGGAACAGAGAGAAGAAGGGGGTCTGACCAGACCCTCAGGGGACACTCACAAATCAAAAACCCATCAACCAAGAAGGACAAAAGATAACCGCATTTTACCTCATAATCGTCAGCAGATTTTGCATCAAAAAATTTTTTGCAATAAAGTGGGGTGTAATTATGATGTGAAGCTTTTAAAAAATTGTGCTGATATTGCTTAAAAATCATCTATTATTAAACTGTCTGGTGTAAGATTAGGATGCATGTACTCAGGAACAATATATACATTAACAGTGAATACTGACAATGGATGTGCACTGAGAATTCTAGGCCCATGGCTTGAAATGCCAGAGAGATAAATGCATTTCCATATGCCACTGGTGCATACATTGCTGCTCTGTTTACCTTTTATTTTTAAGTGGTGTGACAAACAAAATTTTAACATGCAACCATTATGCGATGAAAGGTTACAAGCCAATTTTTGAACTAAAAAAAATAGGTACAACAATAATGCATTGGTGAAGATTATGTGTTGGTGATGATCATGCAGTGAAATATGGTAGACAGCAAGAGAACAAGGAGAGCTCAGTGTCATGAAAACCGAAGGAGAAAAGAGAAGCCAAGAGGAGGAGGAAGTTGTCAACTGTATCACAATTTACAGAAACTTCAAGCTCAGATTTAGCAATTAAGATATTGTGGTTAATCCTGGAAAGAGATGTTTCGGTTTAGTAGAGAGTTTGGAAGTAAAATTTCAAAGGGTTGAGAAGTGAGTGGGAGGTGAGCAAATGGAGAACAATGGATATAGCTTTTTTATTATTTCCAAATAAGGAATAACATGATGTTTAGTGTTTTCAAACAATTTTTCATCATATTTTGTTACTAAAGTTTGATATATTTCATTATGGCCATAATTAGAATTGAAAATAAAATGAAAAAACAAAACATTCATTCTCACTCTAAGATCTTTTCCAAGTAGTAAAAAAAACAAAAAACAAACAGGAAACTAAATCTTAAGCTAACTAGGTCCTTGAGTGTTACCTTTTGACTGAGTCTAGTCTTACAGAGCAAATCCTTTTATTAAGTGGATTTGTGCTGTGAAGTTTGGATTCAGTCAAAGGGCCACACTTGAGAACCTAGTGGGCCAGATGTGGCCTGGAGGCCACTGATTCTTTGCTCTAAAACACCAACTAGAGAAGGGTGGAACCAGTCAGGACATGTGAATGTAATGGAATACTACTGTGCCATAAAGAAACAATGAAAGGGACAATTTCAGAGTAAGTTGAGAAAACTTGTATAAAATGATGCAAAGTGAGTAAACAGAGCCAGAAAAACAACTTCTCCAGTAACAACATTATAAAGACAAACAACTTCAAGAATTAAGAACTCCTGGGGTGGATAGGTGGTGCAGTGAGTAAAGAGTCGGCCCTGGGTCAGGAGGACGGACCCAAGTTAGGTTCCGGCCTCAGCCACTTACCACCCACACAAAAAAAACTATCCATGTAACCTTGGGCAAGTTACTTAACCCCAACAATCAAACACAAGACAAACATTTTTGCACAAGGCCAGTGTTGGAATTTGTTTTGCCTAACTATGAATTTTTATTATAGGTTTTTTTTCTTTTTTTCCAATAGAGGGAAACAATATAGGAGAAAGAGAAAAATAATGTTTATTAATTTAAAAAAGTAAAATAAAATTAAAGTTGCATTCATAAACAAAAGGAAGTAGATAAGCAAGTGAGGGTGATAAAGCAAAAAGGCAGAAGCCACATTCAGAACAATGGGTTTACTAGTAGGTTTAGAATCATTCTGCAGCAGTTTGCATGATTCTGCCTCTTTCTGGGAGGTTGTTATGGTTACATGGAACAGCTGGCATAAAAATAAAATCTCCATCTTCTATTTATGAACTGCATTTACAAAATAATACATGAAATACCAAGAAGTCAACCATCTTGACCAAGGTCACCTGTTCAATTTCTGTTGTCACGCTGAGAGTCACTAATTCTCTCTTAAGTCATAAATCATTAAATTTTAAATTTATAGACATAAAGATGATTGATTAAATCAAAATATTTTTAATGTGAAAAGAAACAAAAATTAGATTAAATAAGTGCAAGTATTCTTCCCAAAATCCTATTCCACTTGGTTTTTGGATAGTCCTGTAATAAAATAATTTCAACTTTCCCTAAATGAGATCACAGAGGATAAAACACAGTCTGTGAATATCTCTCCCCCAGTCATCCTCACCACAAGTACTGGTTTGAAAGTATTTTAAATATACCAATAGAAAAACCCACAAGAGAGAAGGAATGTGTGGGAAGGCTTGTCTGCCTCATGTTTCCAGTTGACTTATCAACATGAAAATGTGAGAAGGGGGAGGGTGGACCAATTAGAAAAAAAAGGATCTTGCAAAATGTTTGAAGGAAAATTTTTCTTAAATGCTTTGTTATATTCAATGGATTCAGGCAAAAGATAATCAGTAATTTATGTAATTCCCCTACTTTCTTTTTAGGCCAACTGCCTAAAAATCTTCAAATTTCTTGAAGACCTACTAATTATCAAGTGGAAAGGGGAACTTTTTTGATTGTTATAAGATGCCACAAAAATAAATTTGAAAGGAGCCAACTTTCAAAAAAGAAAGAAAACATCTCCACAGCATAAACAGTTAATGTTAACGGAATTTTAATTTGGAACCTACTGAACTTGGAAGTACATTTCTAACCAGGAAATCTCTTTTATACCCAATGAAAAGAGAATGAGTTCTATCCCAAATTTCATCTGTCAGTAGTGCAAATAACTCCTTTTTTAAATAAGTAAAACTATTATTTAATTGATAAGGTATTATTGAAAAAAAAACTATCTTAGAGAAAATGTGAAACATTTTATATTCCCAAATTGTTCATCTCATATCATAAATCCACTAGAGAAAATTCAGTGGAATGGCTAGGTTTTTTTTTTTTGGAAAGCAAACACTTGCCATAGAGTTAAAGATTCTACAATACATATTACAAAAGGAACCAAAGTGAATTAATGAAATTTCATGGCAAGCCATAAAAATGGCATGCTTGGCTCACCACAAAATCTAGCATTATTTCAGGAGGCCCTCAATTCATCCTCCATTTAAGGCAATGAGTAGAAAATGTCTTCCACTGTCCGGCTAATTCTATGCAAATGACAGAAACAACTCATCACAAAATTTTTTAGCTAGAAAAAAACTTAGAGATTCCCTTTCATTTAGAAAGTGAAGGAATTGAGATCCAAAAGAATGATGTGACTTTCTCAAGGTCACACAAGGGAGTCTAGACTGGAGGCCAGGTCCCAGAGTACCACAAAGGAATGTTCTTTCTATTATATCACACCCTTCTTCAATTTCCCTCTTCCCCCCCCCCCCCCCGCCATAGCCAACTTTAAATCTTGCCTAGTTTATAATAAAATCCATGGTAATAAGAGACTCACTCCATGCTTTCCCAAGCAAATAAAACAGCAAAAATCTCTACAGTAAAGAGGAGTCTATATGTTAAGTCATGACCATCACCCTCTCTTAAATTATGTGTATGTGAGTTGTGTTTACGTATACACACATCTCCTAGTGGCACCCATAGCCAAAAGAAATATCAGTGGCATAAAGGAATGTCCACATTTCCAGTAACACCACACATAAGGAACTTTATCATCCAAGAATAGACAAGTTAGATTGATGGGGGTCTGTGTTCCATTCTGGGCCCCAGTTATTTTAAAATAAATGGTTAAATAAAGATGTGCCTCGTATGTGATGAAGGGTCTCTCTTTCCTCATATCTCCAGAGAGGGTGAGTGGTCATACCCCATTTTAGTCCATTGTAGTACCTTACCTCCATGACTTGCATATGTGAATAGGGAGAAGCCAGGAAACTAACTTTATCATCTTTTCATCTGAAAGGTGTCACAGAGCTAGCTAGCATTGGAGTGAGAAGGACCTCTGTACAGGTCCTGCCTCTGAGACATGCTGGCTGTCTGACCCGGGAAAGGCACTTAACATTTTGATATTTTAAGGATGACCAGTTACAGAGAAGGTTGTGACCTGCATTGGTAAAGATAATTTCTGCACCGGAGAGTTTCCTACAAAAATAAAATCACAGACACCATCCTTATTCCTACCCCATCATTTATACAATATACGATCTTCTATCAACTACACATAGGTCAAGAAAGTAAAACATAACTCATCTTACTGTTGAATTTGTTTACAGAATATACCCTTTACTTCAGGGCTCAGCAATTTTCAGTTGACAAGCTGTCACGGAATCTATCGATAGTCTATCAGTCAACAAGCATCAAAGAAGTATCTCCTATGTTTTGGGTAGAGGCAGTTAGATGGTGCAGTGGACAAGAGTGCTGAGCCCGGAGTCAGGAAGACTTATTTTCCCAAGTTCAAATCCAGCCTCAGACTCTTACTAGCTATGTGACACTGGGCAAGTCACTTAATCCTGTTTGCCTCAGTTTCCTCGTCTTGACAAATGGCTGGAGAAAGAAATGGCAAACAACTCCAGTATCTTTGCCAAGAAGACCTCAAATGGGGTCACAAAAAGTCAGACACAACTGGACAACAAATAATTTGGGTACCATGTTAAGTACTGGGGATACAATGAAAGGTGAAAAAAAAGTCATTGCTCTCAAGGAAAGCACAGTTTCAAATGAAACTTAGACCAAACACTTAGTATTAAACTTTTAAATTGACTAGAGTTCAAATGCACTCTACATCTCGTGAGGATTTGCTGTTTAAATTAACAAATGGCTCTGCTCCAAGACCCTTCAACCTTACTGCATTTTGCTTTCCTCATCGATGCTACATTTGGCCTATGTTCATACTCCAAATTAAAATTTAAATTATCCTCACTATACAACAGCATAATGGAAAAGAAAGATCATAAGTTTTCTATCTCTAGGATAAAAGAGGGCTCATGAAAGACAGACTGTTTTAGGGCTACTGACACAGAGACCAGGCTAAATCCTGCCTCAGGTAACTGTACTTGTCTCCTTAAATCTCCTCTGTTAGTTCAGTTAGCTAATGTTTCCTTGACTCTCTGGTACAAGCACATAACGGGTACTGCAAAAACAGCTGCAAAACCCGAATGGGGAGATGGCACATGTATGCTGTAGCCGTGGGCACAGTAATCCCTTCACATCCCTCACCTAGATCACTAGAATGTCTTGTGGCTTAACTGGAGAATGTATCAAGACCCTCACATGAAGGATGCTACAGAGGCAGTGGGAAGTAGAACACATTTTTTGAATGGAGATCATTTTTTTCTTTTTTTTAAGTTTGTCACAGAAGGGCTGAATTTGTGTACTCGAAGGAGAAAAAAAAAGCCTCTCAGACATGGCTTGCTATTATTAAAGCATTTCTTAAGAAGAATATTCTCTACACATTTCTGGTCTGTTTCTAAATTTTGGTTTAGCTGCCTGGAAAATACAGAATCTCCTCAGGGATTCATTTGTAAAATTTCTGGGCTTCAAAAGTCAAAGACAACGACAACTTATGTAAACCTCATTTCCACTTTTTGAACACAAATTAATGCCAATATTTTTTCTGCTATTGTAGTCAAATTAGAGACAACTCTTGACTGTTAGTACTAATGAGTGCATACTAATAGAAACACAAACTATTTGTCAATATGTTTTAGGCTTGAATTATGTAGAGCCATCACAATTTTGGTGCCTAGGAGGGCAAGGGTCATAAAATAATATAAAACACATAAATCAGCTTTTAAAGACAAATTCGGTTGGAGCTATTTGGTAGCTTTCTATTTGTACTAATTATTATTGTAAGTAGACACTAAGAAGTTTCTATTCAGCTGAAGTTTCTATTCTATTCTATTTAGTTGCCTCTAAATCTCAATGCCCTGGGACAAAGCCATAGTAGTGTTCCTGCCTAAGTGTTTTGGAAATTTTAGCTTTATACTAAGATTAAAATTAGTTTTCCTATTAAGTAAAAGAAAGATGTAAATCATGAATGAAAAGCCTGATTAGAAACATATTAAATAGTAGGAAGAAGTCATGTTAGAGAGATGTTGTCATATATATATATACACACACACATGTACACACATATATACATATATATGTCACAAATCATATAACTGGAGGGTTTTTTCTTTTTTATTAATTTATTTTAAACTTAAATACACAATAAGAATAAAAGAAACATTTTATAAACTTAAATACTAAAACTGAAATACAAAAGAAGAAAACAAAAGGATTGCCATGTGTGCAGTAGAAAGGGAAAGGATTCAAAATATACAGCAATAAGTGTCCATTTCAAGAAAGCCTATATAATATATATGACACATTGTGTTCTGAGCTGTCTATCTTTTCTTTGCTTCCTTGTAAATTTTCTTTTGTTCTCTGCTGTGTCCTTTATGCTTTGTTATTTCCCCTGCTTCCTTGAGAGTTTTTAAATGTTATACAATGCCCTGCCCTGTGAATCCCTATTTAACATGATGCTAGATGTTCTTAATAGCATTTTGTCTTTTACAATCTTAGTGGGTTGAGATAGGACCTAACAGCAAGAAACTGAAATTTAGAGAGTAATAATGTCTTTATGATTATGCAAACTACCACAAGCTTTGTAGACATTTCCTAAACCTTAACAGTCTTTATTTATTATTTTAATGGAAAAACAAAAAAAAACAAAGGTGGTTAGACTGCAGGCTATCCCTTAATGTGTCTTCTACCCCCCACCCCTTAAAACACTGTTACACAGTTCAATTAACAATTACGAAAATAGTTCATGTTTGGTAATGGTCATTTTTTTAGACAAAAGTTTTAGTTACCCCTTAATGTTGTCAAAGATATGGTGTTCTTCAAGAGTAAATTTTCTCTAGCTGCTAAAATGCCTTAAAAAACAGTAAAAATAGCAAAAAGTGTGGTTAAGCTTGGAAAGGTTAAATATTTAGACTATAACTGTCTTCAAAGTGAATTAAAATGTTTATCCACTATTGAAACCAAAGAGTAGAGAACCTAGTATTATTCAGGCCACCAACTCCCTTTTAATTACATCACAAAACTTAAGTGTTGATTTGTAAAAGTTTCAATGCACTGGGCTTTATTATTTTTCAAAATGAAAGTTCTGTTTATCAATCATATGCTTATATGCATAAAGTATGTATATATGTATGTACACCTATACATTTAAACGTATTCTGCGTATGTATATATCCCATACATGCATGTATATATAAGTGGATATATCACACAATACACATATATAAACATATGCATATATGTATTGTGTACACATACATGTATGGAAACTGCTTGCTGGTTTTTCAATTTAAGGTTAACCTACATCCCTAAACCTTTTTTTCCCCCCAGAGTGTTAATGCAATTTTGAAAACATTCAGTACATATGGGCTTTTCTAGTATTGAAATGGAAACAGAAAGCACCAGGCCACAAGAAGTATAAGAATGGCTTATGGAGACATGGAGAAGGGAAAGGGGAACCAAAATAAAAACGCACTAGTTGTCTTATATTATGAATGTCAAGATGGAAGGGACCTCCTCTTATTTTCTTCTCCCCTCGTGTTTTCTTAGCTCTTAGTGATCTTATCCAAAGGAAAATTTAAAAAAAAAGGTGAGAACCAGGAGCTCATCATTTTTTGACTTGGGGCATGTAAACAGACCTCCATCATATTACCCCTTTCAACAAAATCCCAACTCTTTTCACTAGAGATTGGCTGTAGTTTTTCTGTTTTCCAGGAACAAAAAAAGTGGCTGGCTTTCTTTCACTCACAGAAGTAGTTTTATATGATATGCTTGACTTCATAGAGTGCTGGACTTAAGAGTCATATAGACCTGGATTGTATCCTATTTTGGATACTCTGTAGCTAGGTGGCCTTAAGCAAATGACTTAACATCTGAGCCTTGGCTTCCTCTTCCATAAACTAGAGATAACAGCAGCATCCACTAGCTATTGTTATCTGTTACTTCTGTTTATAGAGACCAAAGTAACTATTAAAAACAAACGCTCTCTTTCCTCCATAGCAGGAGGAGAACGTTTCAAACACCCATAAGGGAGCCCCTGTAGAGAAAAGGGATGCTGGTTTAGTTTACCCCCTTGGAGGATCTACAGAGGGGAGGAGGACGGAAAGTTTTATCATGTGTAGCTGAAATCTTCCCCCTACTACACACAGTCCCAAGCATCCTTGCCCTTAGAGTCCTGGTACCTTTCTTTTTCTGTAATGGGTTTTTGAAGAGGCAAAGGAACTAGAGGCCCAAAAGGCCAACATTTGCTGAAGTATGGAGAAAACAAAGGAATTCCAGAGAAATATCGACTTTTGCTTGACCGACAACACTAAAACCTTTGACTGTGTGATCACAATGATATGTGGCAAGTCCTCAAAGAGGTGGAGAACAGCAAATCATATTACTTGTCTGCCGAGGAAAGTGTCTGGGGATCAAGAAGCAATAGTTAGAACCCAATATGGAATTGATTGGTTTAAGATTGGAAAAGGAATAAGACAAGGCTATATATATATATATATAGTCACCTTATCTAATTTATATGCAGAGCACATTAGATGAAATGCCAGGCTGAATAAATCAAAGGCTGGAATTAAAGCTGCTGAGAATAATATCAACAATCTCAGATATGTAGATGATACCACTCTAAAGGCAGAAAGTGAAGAAAAATTAAGGAGCCTCTTGATGAGGGTGGAAGAGGAGAGTGTAAAAGTGGCTTGAATCTTAACATTAGGAAAAAAAACTTAGATCATGGCAACTGGTTCCATCACTTCCTGGCAAATAGAGGGAGAAGAAATGGCAGCAACATCAGATTTTATATTCTTGGGCTCAAAGACCACTGCAGATGGTGTCTGTATCCATGAAATTAAAAAACACCTACTCTTTGGAAGGAAAGCTATGGCAAATTCAGACAGCATACCAAAAAGCAGAGACATCACTTTGCTGATAAAGGTCCATAAAGTCAAAACTATGTTCTTTTTTTTCCAATAGTCATGTATGGTTGTGAGAGTTAGACTATAAAGAAAGCTGAGCACCAGAGAATTGACACATTCAAATTGCGATGGTGGAGACAAATTTTTAGAGTTCCTTGGACAACAAAGTGATAACATCAGCCAATACTTAAAGAAATAAATCTGTGCTACTCATTGTAAAGGGTAGCGAGGTGGTACAGAGGATAGAGCACCAAGTCTGGAGACAGGAAGACCTGAGTTCAAATTTGGTCTCAGATACTTACTAGCTGTGTTACCTTGGGTAAGTCATTTGACTCTGTTTGGATATAATGGAGTATAAAAGGGACTGGTTTGCTTTGGTCCATGATATCACAAAAAGTCTGGTATGAATAAACAAATGAACACCACCACCTAGTTTTGCAAATATTAAGGTAATATATAAAAGTGGGTTTTTATATGCTATGATGTTGGTCCTTTACCATATGTACATATCCTGATGCAAACTAGAACACTTGAAATTTGAAAAACCACACAATTTTAGAACTTTTTCATATCCTGGACTGCCAGTAAAGCAGAGAATAAAACTCTCTAGGACCTCCCCAAGATTAAAAGAAAATGTGTGTATGTACATGTATGTATAGACATACATAAATGCTCTAAAGAAAGGCAAATTGCTTTTATTTAATATAGCTAAATTTTCCCATAAGCTGCCCCAAACTCTCATTTAAAGTGTAGTTTTCCATTATTTTTCCCACTACCGTTACCAAGGATTTGCTCTCTACTTAGCACTAAGAAGGATGGCTAGGAGGCTTTTATCAAAATAACTAAATGTAGTTTCTAAAAATAAAGCATTATTAACACAGCAACTCTACAAAACAATTCGAGCCCCTCTTTTTCCTAGAATATGCCACATTGAATGATCGAGCACTACAATGACTTCTCTTGAAAAAGAGCCCAATGGACTAGATTTCCCATGTATCTGTATGAAGGACCTCATGAGTAGAATACCCCAGGCAGATTCCGTGCCTTTATTTGTAAAATTTCTGGACCTGCTCATGCTCCCAAGATTGAAAGAAGACCACGGGAAATTCTACATATTTAATATACTTTGTACATAGCTTGATAAAAACAGATAAAGGCTACATGGTAAATACATCCAAGAGAATATAATATACTACACAAAATCTATTTTTAAATGGGCTACATTTTAAGATGTACAAAAATTATTATGAAAATTGAACAAAAGATACTACTTGTATTACCTTGGGCAAGTTATAACTTACCTACAGTCAATTATGTGATCCAGTAAATAGAGTGCCTATCCCAGAGTCAGGAAAAAAAGTTCAAAACCTGACTCAAACATTTACTATCTGAATGACCCTGGGCAAGTCACTTAACCTTAGCTGCCTCAATTTCCTTGCTGTACAATGGGAATAATCATAGCACTTACCTCCAAAGGTTGTTTTGGGGATAAAGCTACGCAACATATAAAACACTCTACAAACATTGAAGCACCATACAAACGGTAACTATATACATCCCTGATTCTGAGGTTGTCACATCTGAAAAAAAAAATTATTTGACTCAGAAGTCCCTTTCAGCTCTGTATCTGTGATCAACCCAATTCATCTGGGGTGTCCTAAAACTTGTAAGATGAGAAAAAGAGATAGGACTGTCATTCAGCAGGAAGTAGACATAAGATACAGACAGTTCAAGTATTGTTACAAAATTCAGTCAAGTAGCAAGGCTGTATCCTAGGTGCTTAGGATATTTCTATATCTGTATATCTAAATCTATTTGCACGTATATGTGCATACATATTATATGTGTATGCACACATATGGATAGAGGTATGCAGTCCATATGTACAACATGCATATATGTGGATACATGCACTGTATATATATGTACATGTATGTATATACACAAACAGAAAGTGGGGGGGGAGGAAGAGGAGAGAGACAGAGACAAAGAAAAGGATTGACTGGGGATAGTTCCTGACTTTACCTGTAAGGAGTAAACATTCTAGCATTCTACTAGAGGGATAAAATGTATTCACAGGTAAGTAAATACAAGACAAAGTTTTTTTTAAGTTGATCAGAGGATGAGACATTAACAACCAAAGGAAATCAGGTAAAATCTCCCAAAGAATGTAGCCCTTCAACGGGAGGTTTGATGACCACTAAAGGTTCCAAATCTGGAAAACCAAAACAAAAACACCTAGAACAAGGCTGTGAATACATGCTGTAGTTCCTTTACGGAGGATTTATGGAAGGATATGGGCAGGGGTGTGCTGGTAAATATCGAGTAACAAACTCTTTGAACATCCACAAAACACATTTAAAGTTTGATATATTTCTTCATCATTTTCTTAAGTCTAGACAATCAATGAAATCATAAACTAAGCCCTGATTTGTAGTGTTTGCCACTTTCCAAAGTATAAATACTCATACTGAAAATTTAACAATTGGCTCTTGAAGTACCTGCCTCCGCACCCCCTAGACATGACCAAGAACTGAACATATAATAAAATACAGATGGGCTGTGAGCTACATGTAGGAAGGTAGAAGGGATCATGACCCATGAAATTATGGATCCTTCAGTGGTATCAAACTCAAATAGAAACAGATCCTTGCTGGCCACATAATGGCTCAAAAAAAAAAAAAAAAACAGAAATTAACATTATGTTGTGCCATACTTGTATTTATTTTAACATTTTACAAATTACGGTTTAATCTGGTTTGCTCTACCTGGGAGCTTAGTTGACAGGAAGTTTGATGCTTCTGTTTAGAATATCTAAGGAAGATTATCTCATTGAAAAATAATAGATGTGTTTACTGATGCCTATATAGTGTTCAATTAAAGACAATGGGGATATGACATCAAAGAGTCATGATATGGCCATGGAGTGGTGCTGAATGGCACACAGGTCATAAAAGTGAATTGTTGCCACCCCTCCAAAATTGAAATAATCCATGAGTAAGAAATTATATTTTAAGTTATGTAAACATTTTCATTCCCATTTTCATAATGAGAAAACCAAATCACGGAAAAGATGAAATGACTTACCCAAGGTTACAAAGCTCATAAATATCAGAATTAAAACTTAAAAATTGAAAAAAATCAAATTGATGCTATTCCGTAATTTATTTAATTTTATATCACTATGGACATTTTGTATACTACCTAAGCCATATTTCATTCGTCTCTGAGTTAAGTTTAGAAATTCAACTTTCCTGATAATCACTGTTCTATTCTTGTGTCAAGGAAATCTGCTATCCTTGAAGGGTGTAGGTGGATGACAAAGAATCTGGTCTGTTATCTCTGTACTACTGTCTGTCCTTCAAGAAAATCTGGTCTGTTATCACTGTGACACTAACTGGTCACACAGGTAGACACCATCAATGAGCTTTCCATAGTGACAAGATGGAAGGAGAGGTTGTTGCTAGCCCTGAACTCCAAATTTGCAGCCAACCATATCGTCTCCCACACATGACGCTTCTGACTTCATAACCAGTTGTACTGTTTCCCCCATCTATAATGCTATCTTTTAATTTGGGGATGTTCTTCCTTATGTCCATAAAAATAATCTGTCAGCCCTCATTCAGGGTCTTAGTTGGCTGAAGAGGTTAAGAGTTTTTATTGGAAAATTCATTGTTTTCTAATAAATTGATTGTGCTCAGAGTTTTGTGCCTCAGTTTACCTTAATTTCAATCATAACAGACACACCTCTGGACATTCATTTCATTCATAATAACAATTATTATAACTCAAATTGGTTATAAAGGTTTGTAAGAAAAACTTTCCTTATAACACCCTGTGAAGAGGGAAGCATAAGGGTTACATTCCCATTTGACAATTGTAAAACTGAGGTTTGGACAGGGCAAGTTATTTGTCCAAGGTCACAGAACTACTAATTTCCAGACTCCATGAACTTCCAGACCAAGATTCTTTCCATCATACCATGTGACTACATATCTATAGTTCACATAGCTGTCTTATAAATTTAAAAGTTAATATCTGAATGCTCTATTTTCATTAGTTCAGCATCTGCCATCTATCACTCCAGGTATTATTTTCATACACAAACATATTAAATAAAACTTTCAGACAGCTTTCAAAAACTATTATTTAAAATGCAAAAAAACCCCTTCATGTTTAAAATATTACATAGATATTCACTTTAAATGCTAGTAAATGTAATATTGTTTTACTAAGTCATCAGTACCTAAACTATTTTAAATAATTTTGGAAGGGGAAAAAACCCTTAAAGTGTAAGAAAATACATTTATAATTTAATTATGAGTATGATGCTTTTATAATTAATTGAAACACTACTGTAAAAATCATTGCTAGATTAAATTTGTACATAAGCTAGACAACCTTGAAAAATAAAGAAAACATAGAGAGCATCCCTAAAGTCTTAAGTTTCAGAAGCTTAAAACTGTACTAGTCTTTGGAGGATAACTGTATATTTCAAATTTGGGTCATTTTTATGGTCAATTATTGGCTGGATTCTGAAAGATCAAGTACCTGTTGCTATCATGTCCCTTTTTCTTAAGCTGGGGTTTCCACAGGGAGTGGTAGGCAAGTGAATGGGTAGAGGATAAGAAGCAGGACTATAATTCCACAAGGCTCCTCCTGGTGATCCTCATGAAAAGAAAAAATATAATGAAAAATTCTGGCCACAGGGGCAGAAGAATAATCAAGGAATGATTATATGATTCGGTGAGTTTTCCTCATAGACAATTTGGAGAGATCTGTCTGCCCACAGACTGCCTATGTGATTCTCTTACTGAAGAAAATGCATCAAGTAAAACTAGTAGACCCTTGGAGAATTAAACCTTCCATTTACTCATTAGAGGTGTGTATCCATTTTCAGTTGACGTAACAGAAGAATATTGATCAAAAACGAACACGAAGTATTTGTTCAAATACAACATAGAGCCTTATCAACAATATAAAAGGAAAACTATTGTTGCAGTACAATGTGTAAATTACGTATCAAGAATCTTCCAACCTTTCATTTACCCCATAATCCTTGAGCACACAGGGGCAGAAAAAAAACAAGAGTATTTTGAAATCTATGACAACGATCCCCTTCTTACTTGAAATTTCAGAAAGGTTATAGAGAGGTAGCAGTAAATATCACCCCACTATCCATCATTGTTATTGTCCCTATTTTTCTATCTTAGATTTGGTAGAATTCAAATAGAAATCATCCCGATACAGGTTTTTATCCTATCATTGTTCTCTTTGTATTTAATGTTCACCAGACATTGCTCAGGTGGACAAAATGATTGCTTGGGGCTTTGTTTTGTTTTACTAAATGAACAAAAGTACTAGGATATAAACTTATCTGTGGGTTCATCTTTGAGAAAGGTCCAGTAGTAAACAGTATGACTGATTTTTTCCTTTGCATCTATATTTTGAAAGCTATTTGTTTCAAGTAGATTGCAGGTTATGGGAATTCAGGAAAGTGACATCTTTTCTTAAGCAATGGGTAACAATTTTGGCTGGCATAATAATGTTCCAGTTCTAGTAGAGTTTGCTGAATTCTAAAGGCTACTAGTGGTGAAGGGATCTGCATTTATAATTTGAAGTCTTTATGGTAATCCTCAAGGATCTTTTGGTGTCCTTTAGTTTACGAAGTGGTAGTGACCTTCTGGTGTAAGATTCTGGCCACCTGCTTATTATTATTGCTTTTAGTATCAGGTTTGGGGTCAATCAACTTGTTGAGGAGTCTTTGCAGAAATTATTTCTCTTTTTCAATAAAACGTGATCTGTTGATATAATATGTCATACATTTTTAGACGCAAAGAATAAATTTTGTTCAGATCATATTGTTGCACAATCACATTCTTTCTCTTAAACTATAGGATAGATTGAAACAGTTTCAATTTAAAAAAATATTTCAAAGTTCTCTTATTTTTGTGTTATTAATGTTGTTCTTGAATTTGGGAGAGGAAAGGGAGGAGAATAAGCATTTAAATAACTTCTACTAGGTGGTAGGCAGTGGGCTAAGTACTTTACACATAATAACACATTTGATCCTGAAAGGAAGATGCAATTGCCCCCATTTTACAGTTGGGGAAAAGGGGGCAAACAGAGGTTAAATGACTTGCCCACAATCACACAGCTAAGTATCTGAGTCTGAACCCGCCAACTCCAGACCCAGTCCTCCATCCATTTCTTCATGTAACTAACTACTTTAGCCTGCCTCAGAATCCAAAGCCCCATGTTATATCTGGCCTAACACTTACTTGTATGCACTGGAGTACAACTTCCTCAATGATGCCCAAGGGGCCTGAGAAAATTTATGCAGCTTCCAAGGTGCCCATTTTTTTAGCCAGTTGCCCAAATGTTTCCATAGCATTCGCTATATGAAATGTGCCATACCAAGTAAAGTAGAGAGGCACAATGTATAAGGAAGGCAAAGTCACAGCCAGAGCCTACAATATAAACTGAATTGGAAAATGCATATGCTAAGAAACTTTAGCTTTGTAGATATCAACAAGATTCTAAAGTGAAATAGAGGCTTCCTAACAAATGAAAAAAATTTAAAATTCTAATAAGTGCTTAGTGATAATTTATGCTCATTAATTAAAAGGTCTCATAAGTGGTCATTAATAAATTATACTTTTAAAATAAAAATGCTAAATCAATATTTCAGTTGAAAAGCACTATGCAAAGACAACAGGTTTGTCATGATGCCAGACACTGTCAATCTCATGCCTAGTCACTAATTTCTCATTGAAATAATTGATATTCACATACTCCATGTAATATTTATGTTCTACTTTATTCAATAATGGTAGGTAATAAACAAAATAAACAAAAATTCTATGTATTTACCAATAACCTGACAATTAAATATTGCCATTCTCTTAACTCTACTAATTTTCAATATCACTGATACATTTATTCAAAACTTACTTTCATCATAAGTACTATTATCAAGAAATTGAGCAGTGATAAAACTCAACAAAATGGGAGAGAGAAGTAATCACATCTAATATCAAAATGTATTTAATTCATATGTGATCAAATGTGGGCAAAATGCACAAAAGTACCAGAATGTAATTACCTTATCAAGGGAACTCTCACTCTATCCCTCCCCTTGCAACCCTGGAGGAAAATGGTGGATAGCTGGAAAATCCTCACATGTCAATTAAAACTACTGACAAATTTTCTTTGAAAGCACAACTAAGCGAGAAAGTTTAAAAAAAAAATGGGAACCAAAAATTTAATGAAAATCTAAATTGGCTAATTCTTAAAAACGTATTAGCAAGACACTTGATTCACTTACATAAAAACCAATTCTATCATTACTAATGCAAGTCAAACAAAAAGGTGAGAAAGTTATAGCAATGCTTCTGAGTAATTGGCCAGCAAGAAATCCCAGAAAGATTAGTTTTGTCACCGCAAAAGGGTTACAAATGTACCTTGGAAAAAGGGCATTAAGAACAAATAAGAAGCTTTGACATTTTAAATACGTAGGCTATATCTCTCTGTATATATACATGTCAACTATAATTAGAAGGAACATATTTATAATATCTCTACAGAATATTTTTAAGAACAGCTAAGCTTGAACTAATGGCATACTGTTTTAAGTAATAGTAAATACACTAAGTTTCTCTAATGTTAATGTTAATAGCTTTCTTCTAAGGGAGTTTGTTATGTATCATTTATGAAAAATAAAGAAATAGACAATGTTATAACACTAGTACTACAGGATGAATATAAACGTAACAGACTGTTTTATATAAATCTTATATTGTGTGTTTGATTTTGAAGGGTCCCTGCAAGCATTATATGGGACCTATGTGACTTTACATTATTCATTACTTAGAATGATAATCCTGGGAATATACCTAAAATAAGAGAGAATGTGGTATAATAGAAAGTTCATTGGACACAGAGTCTAGAAAGAACTAAACTTGAATACTACCACTGGTATTTACATGTGACCATGGTCAAGTTACCAAGTCTCTAAGAAACAGTTTCTTAATCTGTATAATGGGGATAATAGTAACTAGTGTACCTAATTCTACAAGTTAGATTAAGGATCAAATGAGTTAATGCTTATATATATTTATAAGGCTTTTTGTAAATGTCAACTAGCATCATTAACTTAATTTCTATACTAAAATGATATGGTTTCTGCTTAACATGTCTCTTTGTATGAACTAAAATCCTATTATCACTCAATCACTAAACATCAGTTATATAAAATAAAAAGAGCCTTTTGAAGGTGGATGTATTATATTTTACAATATTCTGTATGTTTGTGATGAGTAAAGTCTAAGTACTTTTTTTCTGTTTCAAAATAGCAAACTTAAGTGTCATACCTGCTCTGTGCTGTATAATCAGCGCATTACCAATGTGCACTTTAACATAAGAGCAAAAGAATGTCTTTGATACCCTAACAGTCTCCATATATGGTGTGCATGACTAACAGCTGAGAGGAAGTGTAACGGCCTGCTAGAAATCTTTGAACGGTCCCGCTAAAAACTAGGTGCAGAGAATTCTGCCTGGGTGACAATACAGCTGCTTTTGTAAATAGGTGCAGGAACTTTGCTAACTTCCCCCCTATCCCTTTCTGTTCTATTGGTTCGATTTACTGACAATAAAGAATTTTCCTTTTCAGTTGTAGTGGTGAATTTTGCAGTCCTTCTCTGATCTTAAAAATAAAGAAACCTAAGACATAGGTTCACAAAACCAAAATATTTCAAATAATACATGAGACAGAAGCTTGGGCAGTGGGGAGGGGAGGGAGATGAACCCATTAAAGTATCACAGACTGGCAAAGATAACATTACTTGAAGAGGACTTTTGTTTGTTTGTTTTGTTTTAAGACCACAAAGCATGGGACCGTAGATCACTGGTTTAGAAGAAAAAGGATATTAAAGGGCTATCCAGTTCAAACTACTAATTTAAGAGATAAAGGAAAAAAGACAAAAAATTTTAAGTAATTTAACAGGATCACCTAGGCAAATATGTGAGACTGGATTGGAACTCAGGATCTCTGACTCTAAATTCAAAGTTCTTTGCACTGTAACATACTACTGCTTCCTTTAGCTAATTAATAGATATCAAAAAGAAAAATTTAAATAGAAACACATCTTTAGATCTATCTGTATCCTATCAGGAAACCGGAAACTTTTTTCAAAGACAAAAGATTTTTAAAAGCACATTACATAGTCTTCACTGAGATTGATTATTCCACCTGTCGCAAGTCCGTCTTTTCAAGTAAATTACACACCCATGGATATCCAATAGTCATTTTAGAGAACCATTTAATGAACCACATTTGGTCAAGGACAACATCATTTAAAGACTGTGGAGAGTTCTGAAGGATAGAGAAAACATAAGCTTTCCTACTATGGAGTTTACTATTTAACATAAAGACTGAATAAGTATACTGATCAATATATGCACACACATGGTATAATCAAAAGCAGTAGGCATAGAGATAAGAAAAAATATATATTTTAGGGAGGTAGAAGTAATTTGGACAAGTCTTATCTGGGTCTCAATTTCTTCAAACTTGTAAAATTAAGCAGTTGATCCTAATAACCATAATAATGACAATAATTATAATAATAATGATAATACTTTAAATTTATAGCAGTTAAAACTTTTTTCATACATCTATATGTATGTGTGTGTGAGTGTGTGTGTGTGTGTGTGTGTGTAAAATCTCATGTATTTCTCTTGTGAACAGTGGATATTCTACCAGCTTTTACAAATGAGAAATAGAGATTAAATAACTTGCCCAAGATTATACAGCTGGTAAACTCAGTCTAAGACTAGAATTAAGGGCTTCTGAGTCCTGCTTCAATTTTTTTTTCTTGTTTTTTTGTTTTGCTTTGCTTTTTTTACCAAGAGTAACTGGTGTAGTTAGAATGATTAGGTCTCAATAATATTAGCTAACTGGAGGAGATGAGGCTTTAAGAATTTGCCATGCCAGAGAAGGAATACATTCCACAAGGTTGTATATGTAGGATGCTATGCCCCAAACTCTGGAGCAGGTTACCATAGATCCTGGGAGAAATTACTAGAGTTAGGTAATTTACTCCTAATGCCCATGATCAATAATTCTGACTCAATTTATACAGACTTGAAGTCATTGGAGGATTTTCTGGTAAAATATTTTGCTTTACATACTGTTCGTATGGAGATAGACAAGAGTCTCCTTACCTATCTCCTTTATAAAGATGGGAAGGAGGAGTAAACCTGAAGAGTTTCAAAATTGATCATTCCTATCACTTTTTGAAAATCTAACAGATTTGTCAACTATTTTTCATTAGTTTTAAACCTATTTAGAGGGGAGAAATGCATCTGAACATATTTCACCTTCTATTTATTCCTGCCTCACACGGCCCAGTGCATCTTCTAACAGATCTCTAATGTGTAAAGGGCTTCTGAGTGTGGGTGTTCCTCAGAATCACTGTTAACTGAGGAGTGTCAGGTGGAATAATGAGGGGGGAAACCCCTTTAAAATGATTCCCAACTTCTTTAGCAGTAAGCACATTTTAAATGCAGAATTCCACACCAAAGCAGAAAAGAAAAGACCTCCAATCACAGTTAGGCTGATTGATAGCCAGTCACATGAAGACAAACTAACTGTTAAGTGGAAGCAATACTTTCAAACTCAAGAAAAAATGAGTAAACTCTGCCTTCAAGAGATGTTTTTTTTTTTAATTTCCACTTTTAAAAATTGTCCAGTCCACAAAGATGATTTTACTTCCTGACACTGTTCATTCATTTTCATGCTCATCAACAAAAGTTCCCACAAAAATACTGTAGAAAAATGTACCATAATTGGCAATGCCAAACATTTCAGTTCAAATAAGCTAGCATGCCTGTGCCATTAGATAAATAAGATCGCCATGAGGCCTATTAGTCCCTCGATAATAAACATTTTCCAGTTATGTCTAATTATGTTTATAAATGATCTGTTCAGATACAAACCACATGGATAGCATGTACTAAGATTTATAAGAAGCACTCATATCTAAGGAAAAAGTATAGTCCTTCAGAGAACATTAAAAAACATCAAAATCCTGCCTAGCCCATAATAGTCAATCATTTTGTGTTAGACATAGGCATGTGTTATGTCTTTTCTTCTCAAGGTCACTGGTATTAAATATGACTTGCTGAATTAAGTTTAAATCTAATTTCACTAAAAGATCATGATTCAACTGAGCTGAATTTTTTCTGTTTTTTCTCCTCAAAAGCAAAAAGGACCATGAGAATCATGTGACTTTTTTTTTTAATCCCAGGGCTGTATTCAAAGTTATTTTACACTAAAGCTAAAGGCAAAATCCTTGTAGTGGCATTTATTTACTTTAGAATAGTTCCATTACTCATGCCATTGAATATGGGATGACACCAACCACAAGAATCTTTAGTCATTATGGTATTAAACATGCCAACCATAAGTGGCTTAATCTGCCAAATTATTTATAAATATATAAATAAATAAATAAATAAATAAATACTTTTTTAGGGATAGGAAATGCATATAAATATATCAAACAATTAGAATTTAATTCCACTGTAACCACAGCACATATTTACATACAAGACTGATCATTTAAAGCAATCAAGAGAGAGAGACACAGAGAGAGAGAAAGAGAGAGAGAGAGAGAGAGAGAGAGAGAGAGAGAGAGAGAGATTTAAAAAAATGATTGAAAATACCCACCCCTAGCAGAAAGCTTTTTGGTGTTGATAATTTTGGCAGCATATTCTTGTCCTGTAGGGATTTTCATGCATCTTCTTACCACTGAGAATGCCCCCCTGAAAACCAATAATCAGCAAAGTATCAATACAACCAGGCTCTGATATTCAATAAATGGGATCTAATAATCTGAGTGCTTTCAGTGATTTTAGTGGCTTTCCACATTATCAATAGAAGTAGCCCCAAAAAGAACACTTCCAATTGGCAACCTAGCCCTTTCTTAATTTTCAAGAATATAATAGTGATTAGGATTTAACAGGGAGAGCACCATATCATTAGACAACAAAATAAAAGGGGCTGCCAATTGTAACGGATCTTGTTTGCACAAGGAATTTGAACACACTCTACAATATCTGCTCACACAGTAGCACCAAATGCCCAGAGAAAACACTGCACAGAGCTGGAATAAGAGAGAGCCAAAATCTGCTGCCCATTTATTTTGGTAGGGGAGAAATAATGAGTGTATCTCTAACTCTATAAATATGATAATTGTTCTTAGTGAGATATAAATATTGAGCATATTTGTGTGGGTTAATGAATCCTGGCATAATGATTTCTTTATGCCTTGGTTAAAAAAAAAAGGCTCTTAATAAACTGCCTAACATTCTCCATGGTGTGTATGTACATGTGTATGTGTATATATGTATATGTGTATGTGCAGCACCACTCAGTGTAAGAGTATCATATTCAATAAATACACTTACACAATAAAATTACATTTCCTTTTATTTGCCTTCATCAGCCACCAACAAACATATATGCACACACCCCTTCTCTAAGTAATAGATCAAACTGTAGATATGAACGAGAATAGATTTCATTTGGGGGTGATGCTGTGGCTGGCTCCCTCATTCCCATCTTTCTCCCTCTTCCTTAAAATTGTCAAGCATTTTTATCACTGTGTGTATATGTGTATCTATATATCTCTATATAATCTTCAACACACACACATTCACACACAAAACAGGACACTTCCCTTTCCATAGCGTTTTTTCCTCTATGCACATTTAAATTAATCCTCTTAGGAGAGACTATCTATATCCTGGGAAGAATGGTGTGACGTTAATAAATCCCAGAAAGTTTTCCCCCTAAAATAGCTGAAAGGTGTAGAGGGTTAGTATATAGGTATATATGTTCCACTGGGCTGCTGTCTCCTTTGACAGAACTACTGGATACGAAATAAGACTGAACGCCAACTTGAACTTTCGGCATCAATAAATATGGCACCATCTGTGTCAGTGAGGTTCTCATCCGTACGTGTATCACTGAGCAGACACGCCGGTAAACCCTGGAGGCATCTCTATTTACAGAAAACATGATCTATGTTGCATTTTACATGGGTTCTCATTTCCTGCCTTTCACAAGCACATACACACTCCAAAGGATGACAGCTACAACTGCAAGGATCACTCTTGCACAAATGGGAGTAGGGAAGGAGGGTGGGTGGGATTATCAGCCTTGGTCACAGCCTGGTGGTCTTCTATCTCTACTCCCCCGCCCTCACCCTAAGGATCAGTACCTTTTGCCCAGCTGTCATGCCAGCCTCTTTCCCCGACCCACTTCCCCCTTTCTAAACTCCCACGACCCCCTAACGGTAAGGACTGCTGGGTCGGGGATAATACGACTCGCCCTCTGCAGGAAAGGGGACCCGCAGATGCCAGGCATGGACGCTTACTTTCCAAGCTCCTCGAAAAGCTGATACTCGTCCGTGAACCTGGTGCAGGTTGTAGTTGAAGCCATCATAGGTCCGGGCTGGCTCCTGTCGAGGAGGGAGGAGGATGAGACGGGACGGGAGGTGCTGCTGCTTGCCTGGGACTGGCCCCCGTGTCGCTATCACCCCCGAGGCGTCTTCCTTCACTTTTCTGGTCCGAAAGTGGCTGGATCGGGACTTGGAGGGGAAGGGGAGGCAAGGCTGGAAGGGTGTAATGGGAAAGAAAGGGTGCCGTGGGGTCCCCTCTCCACAATCGTATAATCCTTCTGCTCCCTCTTCCTTCTTTTTCTTCTCCGGCTGTGGACGCTCCACCCTCCCTCTCTCCCACCCCCACTCCCCAATTGGAGGAGGGGGGAAAGTATTATAGAAGAGGTGCCAGGAATTGGGGGGGGGGGGGGGGGGAAAAAAAAAAAAAAAAACTCAGCCAGCCACGGGGCAGGAGGCGAGCAGTTGCGAAATGATATGAACTGGGGACAAGAAGGAATAAAGGCGGAGGGAAGGGAGTGCAAGGGTGGAGAGGGGGTGGAGTGGAGTGGGGAGGGGGCAGGGGAAGGAAGAAAAGCCCGAAGGAGCGAACTCCAGTCCAGTTGCAGCTGTCAGCAGCCTCAGTCTCTCCACTCCAGTGGGTGGGTGGGTGTGCGCGAAGGAGCGCCCGAGCAATGGGAAGCTCGGCTCTTCTGCCCGGCTTCCCCTCCCCTTCCCCGCCCCGACAGTGACAGCCGCCGGGCAGCTGGGGCACCTATGCAGCTCTCTGAGAATGAAGAAAGGAGGCACTGCTCCGAGCGCGCTGGGCACCCGGGCTGGGCAGTAGCAGGGCGAGCACAGTTCAGCTCAGGAGAAGCTTCAGCTTCTCTGCTGTCCCCCAGCCCCTCCTCGAGCTACTGCGGGGCCACCCTCCTCCTTTCCCCCCCTTTTCTCTGTCCCACATCTCCCTCTAGCGACACAACCCTCTCAGCACGCAATGTGTGTGTGTGTGTGTGTGTGTGTGTGTGTGTGTGTGTGTGTGTGCGCGCGCTCGAGAGGAGGAGGGGTATACCCAGGCAGTCTGCAAAAAGATTAAAGACGGGGTCACACACACAATTTGAGCTGGTCTGGGGAGGAGAGAGGTACTCGGGAACAGGGTCTCTGCAAACAGATCCGAATAGAGAAACCCACAGACAAACCGAGGAGAAAGGGAATGGGCTCAAAATACCGGGAGGGGCAGGCAGAGCAAAGATAACCAGCCAAACAGTCCAGTTACCCCTTTAGCCCTAGGAAGGCCCCAGGCGGGGGTGTGCATCGTCTGGCCCAGCCAGAAGGAAATAAATCCACAGACTGGCCAGAGGCGCGTGGAGGCCGTGCACATTGCCCCTGAACCATGGTCCCAGGGGGCGCAGAGTGGCTCATTTTTCCCGTGCGCATTCGGAGTCTGACTATAGCACGGCTAGTTTTCCCGCAGGATCTCCCCGGGGGTGGGGGGAACGGGCTCCTCAGTTACACTAGTGTTTGGGTGCGGACCCAGTCGGGAGCGTTTTGCATCCCAGCTTTCCAGCTCGAAGCCAGCCGGAGGCGGTAGTTCGTTCAGAAGCCGCCTGGGCTGCAGAAGCGATCGCGGCGGCAGCTGCTGGGATGCTGCGCGGGGCTCGCTCCCACGCCCCAGCCAGGAAGTTGTTCTCCCGCTTTCCACGAGCCCAGGGGACGCCTGTCTCCGGGCTCCCCCGGCCACTCTTAAAGGTGCAGGTGCAGACACTATGTCTCCACCTCCTCCACTGCTTCTCACACCGAAGCTTTGGATTTGAGCGTGCATCAAAGCCCCTGGGCTTCAAGCAGACGTGTGAACAAAGAATTCACGCGCAACCCCAGCTCTGCCGCACCTTTTCCCTTTCTCCCGGGTAACTCCCGGTCCTCACGGGAAGGTCTGGCGCGGGGCGCCCAGGTTTCTCGCGAGATCAATCTGTTTTTGTGGCAGAGGGGAGGGGTGGGGTAGAGTAAGGAAGGTTGTCTGTCTATCACGGGACCGAATGGAGGCTGACGTCATTTGCATCACATGAACTTGTCCAGCCTGTTTCGATTTGCAAAGGAGAAAAAAAAAAGGTAGGGCGGTTATGTGTGCTTGTGTACTCAAGTATCTGGAGAGATAGCAGCACTTAACGTGTATTACACAAATGAATATTTGATATGCATGTATTCAGATTCGTTCGATTAACACATTCTAGCTCAGCATGCATGCAAATGAAGACATTGATGCATATGTATCAGACATTTAATTAACGCAAACCAATAATTAGCATAGTAACTACAATTTAAGTCAAGTGGGCTAAATGATTTCTGGATTTCCCTTCCTAGCTCTTTCACTCCATAGTAAATGTGGCAATTGCAAATTCAAAGGGAATGAGAACCAAACAAAGGGAAGTGGTCATTTTGTAAACAATTCCTTTCTGTTACTTCAGTTCAGATTGTGGAAAAGTCCTCAGCCACAACAACCATCCTTGTAACTTCATGCTATGAATGTAACTATAAATGTAACTCAGTCATAAAAATTAATAGCTGTAAAGAGATCATTTGGTCCAATCTTGTTTGCCAGGCAGTTACTGAGGCAGGAGAGATGAAATGCTTTACCCACACAGAAACTTGGTTGCCCAAACAAGAAAATCCCAATCAATTGCTCTCTGCTTAGTCACAATGATATCACAATAGTTGAACTAATATATCAATAACAAAATATATCAATATTTTGCAAACCTTAGAGTGCTCTAGAAATGTCATATTGTCATCATTACTTAAACATGTCTATGTCATATTAAAAAAATCTTCAGGGACTTCCTGGTGATTACAAATATAATTAATACAACATTTATACACCTTCATGATCTGACTCCAGTTTGTCTTCTCAGTCTTATTTCATATTATTTCCCTTCAGACGCCGTTCAAACTAATCCGGGTGACCCAACATTCCTTAACTCTGCCCCTCTCTTATCATTTATAAGGCAATCACTGATACCTCGAATGCAATCTCCCCTTAATTCACTGCTCATTCAAATACATCTCTTTCTTTGAGGAAGAGAGACCCTTAGCAAAGTTGCCTGACCCAATACCTGACCCAAGTTCATAAATGCTTGATGGTTGATTGACTAAGACAAAACTCAGATGCCACTTTGCTTCTACCTTATAGTCTTTTTAACATCTTTATCTTAGACCACTGTCCAGCTGTCTTCCTTGACCCCATCACACTCAACTTTGTATTATATTTATCTCTGTACATTGGTATGTCTCCACTACAACGCTATAAGGTTTTCGAGAGCAGGGACTATGTTGTTCCCACTTCTGCATTCCCAGTAACGAGCACAGTGCCTTAGTAATAACTGGCAATACTGAATAAACATTGCTTAAATTGGTTTGCCTAACAATTTGGTGTTCCAACTCAGTAAACCAACATACCATTAATTTTGCAAAATATAAAAACTCCCACTTTAAACAAAAATCCCCATAACCATAAAATAGTTTGTGCTTTACGTTCCATGCTAAAAAATCAAACACAAGATCAGTGTATTAAAATATAATGCTAAGAAATGAAAACATAATTAAAACTAAAGAAGATGGAGGGAATTAAGTCCATATATAGGATGTGAAATGAAATCAACCAATCATATAACTAATTCAAGTAAAATATTTTTTAAATAGCCTCTTTGACTTCCATGTATATCACTTAATGAAACATTAATACAAACAAAAAGGTTTTAAAGTAATAATTAAAAGGAATACTTTTTAGGTCTTACAACTTGACCAAGAAATGTAACTTTTAAAAAGTGTACAATTTAAGAAACCTATACAATGACATCATTTTTCTCAGCTCCTTAAACTTCAGTGATTTTAAAAGACTATGAGGTTTGTATTGCACTATAAAAGATAAACATTTTACTTATGCTATACAAGGATGGTAGGAAAATGTGAACAATTTCCATATCACATTAGTCTAAGCCAGGAGTGGGAAACCTTCAGCCTTGAAGCCATGTGTGGCCCTCTAGGTCCTAAGGGCAGGCCTTTTGACTGAGTCTAAGTTTTACAGAATAAATCCTTTTATTAAGGAGACTTGTTATGTGAAGTTTGAATTCAGTCAAAGAGCTGCACTTGAGGACCTAGAGGGCCACAAGATCACAGGTTCTCCACCCCTGATCTAGGCAAATCAGTCCTGTCCCTTCACCAATATTTTGGGATGTTTCGTTTTTTTTTATTCTTGGATCTCTGCACCATTCCATGCATATATAAAAGACTTTTGATTAGTACTTGCTGATTGCTTGATTTTGACATTTAAATGAATCTTTTGTCTTATTATTGAAGGTACTACCCTCCAGTGGTACAAATTGTCCCTGCTGTCTCATCCTATGCCATTGTCTATGTTCTTCCATGAATCATTCATGGTTATCTATCACCCTTGCTAAAGCCTTTCTCTGCCTTCTTCACTGTTCTATGGATTAAAATGTAATCCTTAGACTGTGCATGTGTTACATCACCCGTTCTATGAGTGATAGATCTCCTTTGTCCATCATTCATATCCTTGATAATGTCTTTTGTACCAATTCTTTGACTAGGGCAATGCTTAGAACTTTGTCAGGTTTGAAAGCTTATGTTCCATTGGCATGGCATTCAAGGATCAGTAAAACATCCAAATAATACTCCTAGGGGGGTTGTTTGCTCTAGTTTAATGTAAAAAAAAGATTCATTCCACTAAATAAATATTACAAATAACTTCTGGAGACATGTAAACTACAATAAATAACCAAAGCAATTCTTAGCCCTACTTCAACTACAAAATGGAAGGTGAAATGAGAAGGAAAAAAATCTCCTAAAATGAGATAAAGGAAAATATCACAGAAGTGACATCTTACATCAGTTTAGAAGTCCAATGATGTGGAGTCACCACAACTGTTTGTTTGTTTGTTTTTAAGGAGGGCTTTAGCACCTGATTTCATGAATGTGATGTAGAAACTCCCTTCTCTGATGCAGATCCACAGCCCATCTCTAGCTTATCATCTTAGAAAATTGCCTGGGGAGGAGAAGAAGAGAGTAAACATTTATTAAGAGCCTACTGTGTGCCAAGCCCTGTGCTAAATGCTTTACACATATTATTTTATTTGTTTCTCACAACAACCTTGGGAGGTAGGGGATTTAATAATTCTCATTTTACAGTTGAGAAAACTGGGACAGACAGAGAGTAAGTGTGACCCAGGGTCACACAACTAGTAAGTATCGAGACTAGAATTTGAACTCCAGTCTTCCTGACTCCAATCCAGCATTCTGTTTTGCCACCCAGATGCCTAGGGATGCTGAGAGGACAAGTAGGTAGATCATAGTCACACAGATAATAGATATCAGATCTGGGATTTCATGGAGGCCTTGCTAACTCCAAGGCTGGTCCTCTAACCGCTATACTATGTACTTTCTCACCATCATTTAGGCCTACCTGAATTGTCAAAACAAAAGATGGATTGTTTTCTTGGTTGTCTAATCTGCTTGGCACAATGAGCACTCTGGTCAGGATCTTAATTGGTGAGATCAAGAATTTAAATTAAATGGAATCTAAACTTCCCAGTGATTCTTGGCTTCTTTAAAGCAGGACAGAGACACAGTAAAGGTTAGTATTTCCAGACTTACAAAATGGAAAAGTGATGATCAAGTGAGCTGGATTTAGGAGTGGGTGGTTGGAGTGGAGGATGAGGTGTAGGGCAATCCTTGAGGAAAAGTAATAGTACATACAAATAGGGATAGACTGTGAATTCCAGGATTGGTGGGCCCACTGGGAAGGTGGCCCTCACAATGGACACTCTCCTGTATTTGATAGGTTTCTACACCGAAACTGGAATTCTCATTTGTCTGGGTTGCTTTTGATTTTCTCTATGGAATTATTTTGTAGAATTGTGGTTTCACTGGTATAAGGAAGTCGTGGGTACAGAAAGTCCCTCTACCCATGCTTACTATCTTCACCACAACTATAGCCTTAGAGTTTCCCAGAGGACTAAGAGAGGCATCTAAGTAGTGAAGTAGATAGAGTGTTGGGCCCTGAGTCAAGAAGACCTGAGTTTGAATGTAGCCTCAGACACTAGCTGTGTGACCTGGGCAAGTCACTAACCCTGTGTGCCTCAATTTCTTTATCTGTAAAGCGAGCTGGAGAAGGAAATGACAAATCATGCCAATATCTTTGCCAAGAAAATCCCAAATGGGGTCACAAAGAATCAGACACAACTGTAAATGACTGAGTAACAATAACAATAAATATGGCAACTTGACTAGTCACACATTCTGTATGTTATCAGTGGTAGGACCTGAACTCAAATCTCCTGGGCACAAGGCCAGTGTAATATTTGCTGTGTCACATTGCTTCTCAGAACATAAAATAAACCAAAAAAACAAGTGAGGGTGTCTGTTCAACTTGGTTACCAAACAGCTTGCATAAAAAAGCAAAATTTTGGGAGAGAAAATATGTATGATAGAGAAAGCAAAATTATATTTTGTCCCCATGGCCTTACAACTGAAGGAATGTAACAGACAGATTTTATGTAATATATAATTTATATGTGTGTCTGTATATTTATATATAGACACACATACATATATGTCCACATGTGTATGTAGAAACACACAATATGTGTTGTATACCTTCAAGTCAAGAAAAAACCTTTCCAGTTTTGTTACCAAATTCAATTTTGAGTAATTATCCATTGACATCATATCTGTCACATCCAGAATAATTTTAATATAATTTAATGCAAAATTTAATGTGTTAAAGAATTCATCAGATGGAATTTTAACCAAACTCATATGAAAGTCTGACACTTTCCTTAGAGTTAAAGTGACCATAGTTTCTCAAATGGAAATTGTGATGGACTTTTTTTTTCTCCACTAAATCATTGTTCCAAACAGAGGAACATCGGACCACAGTCCACATCCAATATCTAATCATGGTATGGAAGTAACGTGGGGTTCTTTGAAGCTAGAGAAACAAAAGGTCTGAAAGATTCTCCCAAGGGTGGAATGTAGCCAGCCTAGTTAAGTTAAGAGAAGTTCATTATCAAGTTGACTTCAGGATGATGATTTTTTTTTGGCTGTAGCAACTCACAAAGACAGGAGTGGTTTCAGTCTTCATTGGTGAAGGGAGTCTTTGTACCTGCAGAATTAAGCAGGCTCATAGATCTAAAGATAGAAGTGATCTATGAAGGCATATAGACCAACCCCTTTATTTCACAGATGAAGGAATTGAAGTTTTAAAAGGTTACAAGACTTGCCCACATTAGTAATATTCATCAGTGTGGTTCAGTGGCAGGAACACTGGCCCTCAAGTCAGATAGCTGGAATTCTACTTTTGATGCTTCTTACCTAAGTAGTGATTAAAAAAAGTAGTTGTTATTATAACTATTATAGCTAGTATTTATGTAGCACTTTAAGGTTAAATATATCTCATTTGATCCTCATAACACCCCTGAGAAGCAGGTGCTATTATTATTACTTTTTATAGACGAGGAACCTGAAGCAGACAGAGATTAATGACTTGTTCAGGGTCACATAGTAAGTATCTGAGACTGTATTTGAATTCGAGTCTTTCTAGACTTTAGGTCTAGCACTCTATTCACTTTGCCTCTAACCTGGTGTAACTTTGGCCAAGTCATTTGACCTCCATAGGCCTTAGTTTCCTCGTGTAACATTTCCTCCTCTACAGTATGAGAGGATTGGACTGGATATCTTTGCAGCTTTGCATCCGTGAAATCCCAGTTGTCTGACTCCAGAGCCAGCTTCCTGTCTACTTGACCCTGGTACTTCCTACAGATCCTTTAAAGTACTAAAATATGTAATTTATGGGGATGACAGGACAGGATATTTGATGTTGTAACTATCAGAAAATATTCAGAACATATGGTTGTAGTTACTATGGGTTAAATGAAGACTTTCACTGAATCTTTCAAAATAATCATTTCCACATTAATTAAACACTTTATAATGAAAACAGTTAGAATTCCATACTTCCCCTTCTACGAAACACTTCAGGATATCTCTCCTTATTAATATCTGCTCATAAAATCACTAAAACTTGAATTTCCTAAGCAAAACACAATTAGTTCAATAAATTTGCTTCCAAAATAACTATGAAAAGTGATAGATACAAATCATTTTTCGTTCACCTGATCTTTAATATTATCCACACCACTACTTTACCCAATTAGAAAAAAATTTTTAAAATTAAGGATCACACAAGGCAGACTGTTCTCTTTCGATCTGTCATATAATACACTTTTCTTTGAGTGTTTATATGGATGGAGATAGCATGGAAAAAGCAGAAATAGTTGGCACTAGGGGAGGATTCTGTACTAATTTTCCTAATTTTTAAGTCTATAGATGAACAGAGAACTTCATTTTCCAGACTTATTAATCTCCCCCAATATTAACTTGTAATAAAACACAGATGTCAAATGTTTCATGTTGCTCCTCTATACAAGAGTCTTTTTGTGAGAGAAAGGCAATACAAGGGGATGAAAAATGAGGCTTAAAAATGTGTTCTCAAAATGTATACTGAAATAAATGTCTGAGGAGGAAGCAGAACATTGGATTTCTCCACAGCTTTGGTATGATCACAAGAGATCTGAAATTGGCCAGTGGAGCCTTCCAATTACAGGGCCCCCATGAAGACATTGCAGAGTTCGTTGTAGAGTTCTGTGCACTAAAGTGCTTCACATAAGAAATTCATTGTATTATGGGACCCTCGCCACAATCCCAAATCAATGAATTAGAAGCAAATTTTGGTGGTAGAACGTTGGATATGTTTTTGGATATTGTACTTAAGGTTGCTAATGTTATTTTATATTTATTTTTTAAATGTAACTTTTTATGGTTTTTGAATAAACAAATTGTGTATAAGAATCACCTTCAATTAAAAAAAATATATATGTTGCTTACTTAAGTTAAAGTCTTTTTTTTTTTTTTACATTTAGACACATTTAACAGGAATGGTTCAAGCGGAGGAGTCAGGAAGACCCAGGTTCAAATTTTGTCTCAGATTCTGACTACTTGTGACACTTAAATACCCTGTGCTTTAGTTTAGTCATCTATAAGGTGGGGATAATAACAGCACCTACATAACATGGTTGTTATGAGAATCAAATGAGGTAATATCTGGAAGATTTCTTACAAACCTTAAAAGGCTACATAAGGGGCAGCTAGGTGGCACAGTGAATAGAGCACTGGCCCTGGAGTCAGGAGGATCTGAGTTCAAATCTAGCCTCAGACACTTAACACTTACTAGTCATGTGACCTTGGGCAAGTCATTTAACCCCAATTGCCCTGCCTTTCCCCCTCCAAAAAGCAAAAAAAAAAAAAGCTACAAAAATACTTCTTTCATTCTTACTTATTCTTACTTATTTTATAATTTTTTTACTTCCTTTTCCTCCTTGGTACTCCTTCTACGTTCTCCTTTCCTCCTCCTCCTTCTTCTTCTTCTTCTTTCTTCTTCCTATTCTAATCAGGAGTGTCCTGTCCTCTGCGCCCCCCCTCCCCTCCTCAGGTCACAGGTACCACCAAAGAAGATGAGAAGTTTGTCATGGAGACATAGGGAATATTTTCTAAATAATTTTATTTTTAATTGAAGTTAGTATATTTTAGTTCTTATATAAATATACATGATGAACTTTAAGATGTATTTTCTTTTATGTTGAATGGGTACTATGGAGAAAGTTTATTGAAAATCAGAGGGTACAGGGAAAAAAAGGTTGAGGCCCTTTGACCTAGAGTGAGACTATATTAATCTTGAGGCATCAATAACAAAGGTCTATTTTATACCATAAGGAAAAAGACATTTTTGCCCCCAAATGATGACAGTTACCTCTCATGAAATTCTATGAACCCCAGCCCTTAAGGGAAACATGAATGTTAGAGCCACATGATACACTGCGGAATAATTTAAAAGCAATGGACAAATTTATCATCTAATACCATACTCTCAGAAACAAAGGGACTATGTATAATATAGGTGGTTTCCTTGCATCCCCCCTAATACTTCAGGGCTATGAGAGCCACAAAATTGGTAAGTGGGACTTTGAAGCCATATGCCCATTCCTCTTATATAGAATCAGAGATCAGAGGATAACCACACCACAGAGTTAGAAAGCATGTTATAGAACATCTTTTAGAGTCTCAGGGGGGGCCACAGGTTCCCCACCTCTGTTAAACCAAACTGTGCCTACTCAGAAATTACTTTTAAAGTTATCACCTACATGTTATAATTTAAGAGACATACATGATATACTGAGAAGCCCCACCCTTTGCCAAGAATATCCTTTTGCCTCTTCCCCTTCTGCTTCATCCCAAGCTTCTCCCTTCACCCATCTAACCAATAGCTTCCACTATTAAAGAGTCGCTGATTTGTTCTAAAGAACTGACACATTCTTAAGTGTTTAAAAAAAAAAACACCTCTGGGAGTAATAACACATTAAACCTTATCAGCTAATAACACCTTAACCAACAATTCATTTCTTAGACTCTTTTCAACTTGGAGTTCCTTCAAAAGTGCTCTCAGGTCATAGAACCTAACAGTTGAAAGGGATATCAGAGATTATCTTGTTTAGCTGGTTCTGTATCCAGTGTATAATACTACCTCTCACAAGTATTAATTCAAGCGATACTGACTCATTTACATTCTTCAGAGTGATCTGACTGAGGCTGCCCTTGTAGTTACAAAATTTACCTGGTCAACTCTTCTTAAAGAAAAGACCTCTAGCAATGGGGATCCCACTGCCTTTAGGGGCAGTTATTTTCACTCTAATTATTAGAAATTTTCTTGATATTGAGTCTAAATCTTTCTCAAAGCAAATTCCATTTATTGTTTTGATTTTTACCTTCTGGATACAAAAAGAACAAGTCTAATTCTTGAACACAACTACCATATCTCCCAACCTCCTGTGATTTATCTTCCCTAGAATAAACATCCTTGGTTCTTTAAATTGGTCTTTGTATGTTCTTAGTCTCTTGGTTCCTTATTATCTTGGCCTCAATGTCCTTCCTAAGATGGGGTGTTGAGAGCTGAATAAAATGCATTATATGTGTTCTGACTTTGTCAGAATACATTTGGATTATGACGTATTTTATTCCTGTACCACATCGTTCTTAATGCATTTTTAAAAATTGTCATTTTAATCTTTTTCTATTAATATCTTCTGTTTCTCACATCATCATGATTACCCTAAGTATCTTTCCCTTCCCACTCCTAGAGTCCCATCTTATATAACAAACAGTATTTTTTAAAGAGGGGGAAAAATAATCACAGTTTATTGATACCTTGAAAAAGTCCAAAACCATGCACAAAAAACACGTAACACCTGGTGACCTCCCACTTCCATGAAGGGGTGGGTTGCGGTTGTCTTCTTATATTTCTTCTTTCAAGTTTTGCTTGATATTTATAATTTTGTTAGTTCACATTTCATTTTATAGTATATGGTAGTGCTTTCGATTTACAGTGATATTATTATTGTGTATACTGTTTTCTTGGCTCTACTTACTCAATTTTTCATCATTTCATGTAAATCTTTCAGTGTTTCTCTGTATTCATCAAATGTATCATTTTTTACAACATAGTAATATTCCATTACATTTATTTAGCACAATTTCTTTAGATACGGCCAAATCAATGGGCATCTACTTTGTTTCAAATTCTTTGCCATCAAAAAAAGTGTTGCTAATAAATATTTTAGTGTATATGGGAATTTTCTCCTTATCAGTAGTTTGCTTGGGGTATAAGCCCAGTGATTGATTTTCCAGTTCAAGTATGTGAACATCTTAGTTTTTTATTTGCATAATTGCAAACTGCTTTTCAAAATGGTTATACCATTTTATAGTTCCATCAACAATGTATTGGTGTGCCTATCATTCTACAACCCATCCAACATTGAGTACTCTCACATTGTTTGTCATCTTTGACAATTTGAAGGGCATGATATGAAACCTCAGGGTTGTTTTAATGTGCATTTCTCTTATTATTAGTGATTTGGAGCATTTTTTTTATCTGCTTGCCAATACTTTGCAATTATTTTGAGAATTATTTGTTTATATACTTTGACCACTTACCTATTAGGGAATGTCTATTAGTTTTTTATATACATATACATGCATATGTGTAAATGGAAATATATGTATATATAATTTGTTTACATATCTTTGATACCAAACCCTTCTCAGAAAAATTTGATACAAGGTTCCCCCCACCCCATTCGACCACTTCATTTTTTATCCTAGATGCATTCATTTGGTCTATGCAGATACTTTACAATTTCATGTAATCAAAGCTATTTCATCCTTTGTAATTTCCCCTATCTCTTGTTTACTTAAGTATACATCTCCTATCCATAGCTGTGAGAGGTGTATTATCTGCTTCTCTTGTATTTTTTTAAAAATAATTTTTCAGATAATTTCTATTAAGGCCATATGTTCATTTAGAATGTATTATCAAGTGTGATAGAAAGGTGTTGATCTAAGCCAGAACTGGGAAACCTGTAACCTCGAGGCCACATGTGGCCTTCTAGGTCCTCAAGTGCATCTCTTTGACTGAATACAAACTTGCTCTGTGAAGTTTGGATTCAGTCAAAGGGCCACACTTGAGGACCTAGAGAGCTACATGTAGCCTCGAGGCCACAAGTTCCCAGCCACTGGCACCCTAAGCTAATTTCTGCCAGACTGCTTTCCAGTTTTCTCAGTAGTATTTTTCACTCCTTAGGTAATTCATGTTTCCCACTTTATCAAACACTTGGTTATTAATTCCCATTGTATCTTATTCTCCCTTTTCTAGTCTATTCCACTGATCTATCTCTCTATTTTTCAACCAATAATAGATGGTTTTGATGACTGTTGCTTTATGATAGGGTTTTAAGGTCTCAATATGCTAGTCGTTCTTCATCCCTACCTCTTTCCATCATTTCTCTTGATATTCTAGAACTTTGTTTTTCCAAAGCAATTTTGTTTATTATTCTATAAAATTCCATAAAGTATTCCCATGGCAATAGATTGGTATAGCATTAAAAGTGCAAATTAACTATGGAAGTATTATTATTATTATTATTTTGCCTTTTGGAGGTCAATTGGGGTTAAGCAACTTGCCCAAGGTTACACGGCTAGTTTTTTTGTGTGTGGGTATTAAGTGTCTGAGGCTGGAACTGAACTCAGGTCCTCCCGACTCCGGGGCCAGAGCTTTACTCACTATGCCACCTAGCCGCCCCATGGAAATATTCTTAATGCAGTTTAACATTAAGATCATAGATGTAGATCTGGAGTATAGTCCAACCCCTTCATTTTGCAGATGAAGAACCATCAGTTCCTCAATAAGCCTTAAATGCCTAATATGTACCAGTCACTGTGCTAATCACTGGGGGTACAAATATCAAAAAAGAAAGACCATATCTACTCTCAAGGAACTTACAATCTGATAAGGGAAGACAATACAGAAAAGGAAGTTGAAGAGTGGAGGTGGGAGTGCAGGGGGAGCATGATGAAGAAGTCCAAAGCAATACGACGGTGTAGGAAATGAAGAGATGACTGATTTTAGTGCCCTCTTTAAATAGAGGATTGGGGAAGAGCTCTCTTCTCTGCTGCCCCCCAATCAGATAGGCAGTAGAAGGTACTGATGAGGTATGAGTTCCAGGGCTGATGTAATTTTGAAAGAAAAAGAGGTTCCTGGATCATGATGGAGAAGTTCAAAGGAGACTAGTCTGGTGGGAAATAAGATGGAAACAGTAGGTGGGAACAGACTTTTTTGCTGTCATGCCATAGTATTGAATAATATAAAGCTTAAAATCTAATAAAAAGCCACATTTTTTCATAGAGATTATTGTTTGGCTATAACTTATATACTTTTGTGAAGTTGAATTTTTGAACAAAGTATGTAAATATGTATATGTAAATGTGTATATGTGTGTGCATATATGCATATATACATATAATATCTATATGTACACAATGCACACATGTGTACATATATATGGATATATATCTATATATACCCATATCTATATATATACCCATTCTTTTTTCCTTTGTGACATAATTTTCTTAAACTCAACCCCTTATTCTAGCCTGCTAAGACCTTCTTGTTTTCTGACTTTGTCATCTAACATGTTAGCTCTCCCTCCTGCCTTCATGTTAACTGCAGATTTCACAAATGGCACTTATATTTCAGTCTAAGGTATTGATTAAAATGTTCAACATTCATGTCAGAGGCTAGATCTCTAAAGGCACTACAT
This sequence comes from Petaurus breviceps papuanus, assembly GCF_028583685.1. Classification (NCBI taxonomy): domain Eukaryota; kingdom Metazoa; phylum Chordata; class Mammalia; order Diprotodontia; family Petauridae; genus Petaurus; species Petaurus breviceps. Next base: position 42,087,637 of record NW_027185655.1, read on the forward strand.
GGAAGATTCCCTTTCCTGTTGACAGACTCAGTGTTGACTATTCTTTCAGTCCAATCATTCAACCAGTACCAAATCCCCCTAATTATATTCTCATCTACTTCATACCTGAGATGGTCCTGATTAGAAGGATATGATGCTTCTGTGACTCACCAGGTTTCCCTGTTTGACAGAAAAGATCCTATCTCTAATGCATGTCAATTACATTTCCATTTTCTAGTTTTAGCAGTGATTGGTAGATAAGATGTAAAATACAGAATGGGAAGATTCATCCCTGTTTAAAGTGAAGAAATGTTAGTCAAAAAAGATTTTAAGTGCTTATTATGTGCCAGGTACAGTACTAAGGGTGTTCAAGGGGGATATATATCCCCTTGTTGGGGATACAAAGAAATGTAAAGGAGAGTCCTGGCTCTCAAGGAGCTTGCGATCTATTGTTCCAGGAACTAGGGTGTTACTCGAAATAAAAGTATCTCATTTGAGCAGAGATAAATATTATCACAATTGTGGAAATCAGGAGAGAATCTCAGTAATGTAAGAGTGTAAGGTGAAATAATAATAGCCATCACAATGCATGGGTAGACAGAATAAGCTATTAGTAGGAACAGAATTCCCAAGGGAGTCCCTTTACTTTTAAATAACTTAACCACTGCTAAGGGGAATGACGTTGAGTGTGTTATTTTGGTAAGAGGAAAATGGAACCTTTGCTTTAAGAAGTTACAACTTTCTCTTGATTATTTCTAGCAAGTAGAGTCGATTAATTCAGTCGGATAGTATTTGTAGGTTTAAAAGTCTTCACCAGCAATGTGAAGCCTGGCATTGTAAGTAGAAAGCTGACCTTGTAGGCCAGTTGGGTTCAATTTCTGTCTCTGATATAGTATTGCCTGTGTGACTCTGGGAAAGTCACTAAGCTCCTCAGTGCTCCAAGCCAAGCATTTCATTAAAGGCGTTTGTTATTAGGAGTTTCCTGTTACAATGAAATCAGAGGTCCAACCAAGAGTAACAGTAATAAATTAAACTAAAAATATTAGAAAAAGGATATAGAGCTCCAAACCAGACATTTTAATAATGTTTTATATATTTTAGTAGTCACAGGTTTTATATACTTTAGTATATATTTAGTAGTCACAGGTTTTATATA
>NW_027185655.1:42088781-42094146 GCF_028583685.1 Petaurus breviceps papuanus
GGTTTTATATACTTTAGTATATATTTAGTAGTCACAGGTTTTATATATTTTAGTAGTCACAATTTTAGTGGACAGTCAATAAGTCCTTATTTAGGGCCTACTGTGTGTCAGATACTATACTAAGCACAGGAATTACAAGGAAAAGCAGAAGATAGTCCCTGTTGTTAAGGACTTCAAAATCTAAGGAAGACTATGGGAAAAAAACTGAAAACGGTAGAAATGGCAGAAGTAGACAATTCATGATAGTGGAACAGTGTGGTCATTAGTCCAGCCGGGAGTGGGGAGCAGGCTTACCAGACTGCTCAGAGGCTGAATCAGGGATATTTTTATTCAGTGGATAGGGTATGGGTATCCTGGTACTGACTCTTTCTCACGGACTGGATTTAGAGTTCTCTTTTCCAAAGAACTCACTACACTTCATAGAAATGGTAGCCACTATTCCCCATATCACCACAAGGCCATTACCCTCCATTGTCAGTAACTGATACAACTGGGATGCCTGGGTTCTTGTTCTGTTTTCTAGGTTCCAGCAACATTGGAGGTAAGACTTCAGCCTCAGGGCTTCTTAAGGACTCAATTTGGAAACTTTGATCGGAATCCTGAAAACAAAGCACCTTAGCCCTTTGTTGCCATGGTTACTTAGGTTATAAGTGCTGCCACTGAGGCCAAGGCTCCTCTGTCACTCACCATTCTTCTCCAAATCCTCCATGACTGGATTCACTACCTTGGGCCCTCTTAGGCCTTGAAGTCAAAGGCCTCCCTGGCCTTATTGCTTATAGATCTCAAGCTGAGAAGGGCTTCAGATGGCATTTAGCTCAACCCTGTATTTGACATGTGAAAAAAAAAAGTGAGAAAATGATTATTAATGACCAATTATGGGGGAGATCCGGACTTTTCCCCTGTCCTCTTTCCTTGTTTAAAACCTAGCCTTTAAAAGACATTACTGACTTCAGTCCAAAATTATCTGAGGTGAATTCCTGCCCCTTGTGTTCTACTCAAGCAAGTTTGGATGGAGGTAGATGCTTTGTCTAGATTGCCCAAGGCTGGGGGTGTTCTGGGTATAAAGATAATCTCTTTGTCCAGAAGTGACATAACATCATTCTCACCAGCTCTTTGGAATGAGCCCACTCTCGTAACATTCATTCTCTCATTAATTGTTAACAATCAGAGTTGATTGCCAACTTCTGGACCACCCAAATTTCCAAGGATATATAAGCCATGAGCCTACCACCATGAGGCTCCTAGGCAGTTGAGAGTGTCACTGACCTCTTTTATTAATAAAATGCTAGCATTATTAATAAAACGACTATCCAGAAATTATGTCTTTCAAACTTTTAAACATCACAAGCAGTTAGGGAGACTGGGTTACTTGTGCAAAGTTCCATGGGCAATAAATATCATAGGTAAGATTTGAATCCAGGCCCTTTCCTTCCAAAGCTAGTGTTCTTTCCATTATACCATATGTTCAAATATGAAGACAGTCTACTCCACCCAGTTTCCACAAAGCATCTAGGAAAAACAATGCCTCAGCTCTCTCAAATCACCAATGACTCAGATACCAGCTCTGACCACCAGGATCTCATTCAGGACCAAAGATTCACATGCCAGGACCAGCCAAGGCACACTGCATTATGCAGGCTGTTTTCTGGGTATGTGTCATATTTGCCTTCTTGGGATTAGACAGAGGAACTGGAATCTATTATAAATTCAGTCAGGCCCTGGCATTTGCTAGCCCAAATGTCTTGCCAGATTAGAAGGTAGGCTCAGCTATGTGAAAAAAAAAACATATAGATGGAAGATGTCAAGGAGTGTCTTATGTGAGGAGCAGAGAAATACTTAGTTTGGCTGGATCTCAGAGTAATGAGTTAATTAATAAAGCATTTAGTAAGCACTAACCTGTGCCAACAAGCACTTTGCTCAGTGTTGGAGATAAAAACACAAAACAAAGACAGTCCCTGCCTTGAAGGAGTTTACATTCCAATGGAGGGGGACAATATACATAGAGGAGTGATATCCAAAGAGGGGCACTTTGGCTGAAGAAGTTACAGGGATGATGAATTGAGCCATAAGGAAGTAAAGTGACAGACCCCACCAAGGGAAGATGCAAAGTCTAAATGATCATGGTTCACATAAGGTGTGATGAGTCAGGAGAGATAGGTTAGGGCCAAGCTGATGGGACATTAAAAGCAGAACTGAAGTTCATATTTGATCCTCAAGGCAATAGGGAACTATGGAGTTGATTAAGGGAGTGACATGTCAGATTTAGGCTTAAGGAAAATCACTTCAGTAGAAGTATAGAAGAAGGATTTAGCATGGAAAGAAATGAGTAGAAGGGACAAAATAGGAGTTGCTATGCTCTGAGAGGTGATGACTGCTGGAATTAAGCTGCATAAATGTAGGGAATGGGTCAGATGTAAGGAATGTTGGTGAGGACAGGAGATAGATTACTGGGTCTGTACAAGGCAGTTTACCTCATTGCCTCAGTTCCCCATATATGAAAAATGGAGACAATCAACAACATTACCTCCCAGGGTGGTTGTGAAGATAAAGCACTTTGCAAATCTTAAAACACTTTGTAAATTATTATTATTTGTTGTTGTTACTATTGTGTTCTGTAGTCTGAGGGAGTGGGAAATATGGTGGGAAAAGTGGTGAATCTGGGGAAATGGAAGGGAGTGAAAAATAAGTATTTATATAGTGCCTACTATGTACCAGACACTGGGCTCAGCACTTTACAAATATTATTTCATTTGATCCTCACAATGATCTTGCAATGTAAGTTTTCTTATCCCCATTTTTCAGTTGTGGAAACAGACACAGACAGATGTTAAATGACTTAACCAGAATCACAAAGCTAAGAAGTGTCTGAGGCTGAATTTGAACTCAGGTCTTCTTGATCGCAGGTCTAGCACTCTATTGCACCCCTAGCTGCCTGGAAGAATAGAACAATGTTGTTGCCTTTGAAAGAAATAGGGAAATTGGGAAGAGTGTAACGAAAATGATTTATGTATTAGACATATAGAGTTGGAGATATCTTTAGGATAACCAGGTTGAAATGTCCAGTTGTCAGTGTCCAGTGTCCAACGTCAATGATTATTGATGTGGAGCTCAGGGAGAGAATGGAACTTGATATGGAGATTGATGAGTCATCTGCATAAAGATGTCCTACACCTCAAAATAGCTATTCCAAACACTATCTCCTTTCCTTAACATTCCTCCTCCTTCTCTCTCAATCATTTGCCATCAGATTGGCATTTAAAGCCAACCTTCCAATCAGGATTTATTTGACGTTCTTCTCCTCACTCATGTATTCCTACTAAACTGGCCAACTGGATGTTCTCTCAGTGAGATGTTCCATGCCTCATCTCTGTGCCTTTGTAAAGACTTTTTCCTACTCCTGGCATGTACTGATTCCTCATCTTTGCCATTTAGAATCCTTATCTTCCTTTGGGTGCCATCTCTTAAACTAAATCTTCCTTGATCTTCCTAGTTAGTGTTCTTTTCCTTCCCATTACTATGTATTTACTTATCTGTTTAGATACTTTATCCCCCAGTAGAATGTAAGCTCCCTGAAGGCAGGTGATATTTCTGACTGTGTTTCAAGCACTGTGTCTTACACAGCACTTACAAAATACTGAAATTAATTGAATCCTTTAATATTTAAGTAGAGGAAAGGAGACTTTGATTTGGGGCTATTAACACAGTGGGGGAAAATAAATGAAGAAAGTAATCAGAGAAAAAAATGATTGAATTATTTTGTTGTTAAATCAAAATGGAAATATAAAACATTATCCCTCTTAATTAATCAATAAACATTTATTAAGCACCGATTACGTGTCAAATACTGTGCTAAGTGCTAGGGTTAAAAAAAAGAGGCAAAAAACTTTCTCTGCCCTCATGGAGCTTTCAATCTAATGGGGGGGAATACATGCAAACAAATATGTACCAAGTGAGCAATATACAAGATAAAGGGGAAATACTTAAAAGAAAGAACTAGAATTAAGAGGGATTGGAGAAGACTTCTTTTAGAAGGTGGGATTTTAGTTGGAGCTTAAAGGAAGCCAAGGAAGTTTGTAGGCAGATCATTGGAGGAAGGATAGCATTCCAGGCGGGGGAGACAGCCAGAGAAAATGCCAAGAGATGGGGTTTTCTGTTCATGGGACAGCCAGGAGTCAAATGGCACTGGACCAAAGAGTATGTATTGGGGAATAAGCATGTGTATTGGGGAGTAAGATGTAAGAAGACTGGAAAAGTAGGAGGAACTAGGCTATTAAAGGTTTTGAATGATAACTAGATCATTTTATATTTGCCCCTGGAGTCAATAAGAAGCCACTGGAGTTTATTTGAGTAGGGGGTGTTACAGGATTAGACTTGTACTTTAAGAAAATCACTTTAGTGGCTGAATGGAGGGTGGATTGGAGTGAGGAGAGACTTGAAGCAGGCAGACTTTAGCATTCTGTTGTAGTAATCAGAGTGTGAGAAGATGAGGACCTGCATTAGTGATGACAGTGTCAAAGGAAAGAAAGGGGCATATTTGAGAAATGTTGGCAACAGCTTTTATGTGGGGGTTAAGAGACAGTGAGGTGAGATAGTGAGCTTCAGTTGTAAGCCAAGGGAACTGGGAAGATGGCATTGCCCTCTACAGTAATAGTGAAGGTAGAAGTGGAGAGAGTTTAGGGGGAAAGATAATAAGTTCTGTTTTGGACATACTCATTTTAAGATGTCTACTGGATATCTAGTTTGAGAAGACGGAAAGGCAGTTGGAGGTTATTTTCTAAATAAATTCTTATTTTCTTAATAAAAATGAGGAATAGAAAAAAAAATTTTTTTAAGCAATCGGGGTTAAGCAACTTGCTCAAGGTTACGCGTCCCGACACTGGAGCCGGAGCTCTTACTTGCTGAGCCACCTGGCCACCCTAAGCAATTGGGGTTAAGTAACTTGCTCAAGGTTACACGGCCAGGTGTTTCTGGGTAGGTGCTAAGTGTCTGAGCCTGGATTCGACAAGTCATCCCGACAGTGGAGCCGGTGCTCTTACTCACTGTGCTACCTGGCCATCCCCGGAATAGAAAAATTTAATCAAGAAATGTTAAATAAGGCACAGTGTCCAAATTATGTGTAGTCAATGGATATAAATGAGAGATCATTGGGAGAGAAAGGAAAGAAATGGAAGGGTACAAAGGGTATAAAGAAGAGAGTAGAAAGATAAAGGGAAAGGTGGAACAAAAAGAAGTTAACTGTGGAAAGGAAAAGAGACAGAGGGTAAGTCATGGAGGGAGAGAAGGGGGAAAGAGGAAAGGGAGGGGGAGAGAGAGAGAGGGAGAGAGAGAAAGAGAGAGAGAGAGAGAGAGAGAGAGAGAGAGAGAG
>NW_027185655.1:42094246-42140073 GCF_028583685.1 Petaurus breviceps papuanus
AGAGAGAGAGAGAGAGAGAGAGAGAGAGGGAGGGAGAAGGCAGAAAGTGAGGCAATGGGAAAAGAATAGAGAGGTCACATAAAGACAAATGAACAAAGGAAGACTCAGTTGGTATTTAAGTAGATTTATCTTAATTATACTTCTGACACAGAGTTATTTTCTTGGGCTAAAGGATCCCCTGTAAAGATGGTTTCAGAGGATCATCGTTTTAAATCTAAAGGAAATCTTAAGAGTATTTCTAGTCCAACTACCCCTCCTCATTTCATGTTTAAGGACACTAAAGCCAACAGACTTTCCCTTCTAAACATTATTAGCTAATTAACCACAGCTCACAATATTTTTTTTTTCCTGTGATGGACTAGTTGTGGCCAGAACAGTATCACTTCATCGGATATTGACAGTTCCTTACCCTTTCTCTGCATAACATCTTGTAACATGAAAACATTCTCACTATATAACAGTCAGTTCGATAGTGATTCAGGTAAGACAGAAAGGAATCCTTAGACACAAAAGGTCAACCAACGAAGAAAAATATTTTCTCTTTTGTTTCTTATTTAGGATTGACAACCAAAAGGTCTCAGGAGCCCATAAGGGTACATACAAGTTCCAAAGGCTTATGTAGACATAAATTGATGCACCACAGTTCAAGATTTCCCTTGCTGCAATTTTATGAGAAGAGAAACAATGGTGAGGAGATAACCTGATTCCCTACATCTTTCTAAAGGTCAGAATCTATCATAACAAGTGGGTTCCTCTGAGAATTTCAGAAATGTCTTTAAACAGTGTATGTTTCTCACTTGTAACTATTATTCACTAGAGTTCAAGGAGCCCCAAAACAAAACAAAATCCACCTGCTCTTTCTTTTTCCAATTAACCTTTACAATATCCTGGTCTGGTGGTACTAAGTAACTTATGTACAGAGCTTGGTCAAGATGGGTCAAAGAAATATGTCCATTTATAAGATCATCTATACTTCGTATGATCATTGTGTATGCAAGAAGAATTTTCAAATAGCATATCTATCTCTCTCTCTACCAAGATAAAGATTAATATAGATGATGTGTACAGAACAAGAAAGGAAGCATGGTACAGTGGCTACAGAGTTGTGTTAAGACCTAAGTTCAAAACCCACTTCTGACACATATTGTCTATGTGAACATGGGTGAATCACTTAAACCTCTCAGAGATTGAAGGCCCCTAAGACTATATTTTGTACAGAAGGCACCAACCTACACATTGTTAAAGGGAGTCTCACGTGGGGTATCCCAATACCAATTATAGGTCCAGTCCTTTCCCTTAACTGAAATTTTTCTTCAGTGTGATCTGAAGAAATTTTTTCTCTCTCTCTCCCTTCTGTCTCCTTGAGAAATATTGCTGAAATGAGAAATTCAGCAACTTCAATACCATTTCCTCATTTGGGTCTCCTCTCTTTGCAAACATCAAATAATGGTTATTTATATAGGGATCACAGGAAATCAAATCATTATCAGTTCAATTCAACACAGAAATGAAATCACAAATAAAAGATTGAAAAACACGAACAAAATCAACCTCTCCATTCATTTCTGTCTTTTTCTCATTCTGGGTACATAATTTAACTTTGTTTATATTTTATATTTATTAATATAGGCACATGTTCTCCCTGATAAAATGCAACCTTTTTAAAGGTTGAAACTGTTTCCTTTTTGTACTTGTCCTCCTGGCTTTTAGCATTGTGCCTGACACTAAGAATTGGCTAAATACTTGTTTGGTTCATGGGAGGAATGAGGAGTTGGAAAGAAAGGCAGGGATTTGAGGAGGGGTTGGGTCCCTAATTATCACTGGTCTTCAAATGACATGGAATAACCATTTGTCATGGATTTGAGAGTCCAGTTCTTCTCAAGTGTGGGTTCAACTAGGTGATTTGAGCATTTCCTTCCAACTCTATAATGATGATGTTATGATTGATTGGGTTCAGGGGCACCAGTGAGACTATCCAGATGAAGATTCTAGCACTCAGTTGAAAATTTGGAAGTGGAATTCTACAAGGAGATTGGGAATGGAATAAAGATTTTGGAGATCTTTGTCTAGAGATGATCATTGAAGACATATATGGGGGAGATTGGGAAGAAAATAGAAAAAAAGAAGTTCATATGAAAAGGTAAGGAAGGAGATGAGGAGCTAGTGAAATCATGAAAATATTACAAAAAAAAATAATTTAAAAGGATTGTCTCTTTCACCATTAAGTCATGAAACTTTTTTTTCCCCTAAAAGTGTTTAGGGGGTATGTATGTGTGTGTGTGTGTGTGGGGGGGGTGTTTGTGTATTCAGTTCAGTTCCTTTTCCATGACCCCTTTTGGGGTTTTTCTAGGGAAAGATACTACAGTGCCTTTCCACTTCCTTCTCCAGTTCATTTTACAGATGAGGAAACTGAGGCAAACAGTTTGAAGTTACTTTCCCAGGGTCATATAGCTAGTAAATATCTGAGGCCAGATTTGAACCCCGGTGTTCCTGATTTCAGTTCCAGCACTCTATCCACTTCACCACCCAGATAGCAACTGGGAAACTGAGCAGCACCTGAAACACTTGGAAGGCTGAGAGTTTGAAAAATTAGCTAAATGTTAGTTTGGCTTGGTGGATTCCCAATCTGTGAGGTAGGTCTGCAATCAGAGGCCAGCTGACTACTTCTCGGGAAATATTATTCAGGTAATTTCTGGTTAGTTGCTGGTTGAACTGGATGTCTTTTGAAATCCCTTCAAATTCTCTGATTCTTTCATTTTTAGCATGTTATTAACATTAACCCAAACTCTCTAATTATTGTTTTAAAAAATGCCATCCACTTCTGATAAACCCTCATTTTCAGACTACATCCTATGGTCTGCTTGTGCTTACTTCTGCCCTTGGAGGCACCAGCCATGAAGGAAGGGAAGGAAACCTAGGTGGAGGGCCAAAGCCTCACCCTCTCAACCTCTAAGTGATTCTTCCTTGGAGATTTGGGTCCAGTCTCTGGAATACCCAGATGGCTTAATTGTAAATTATTCCCAGGTCAGTAACAAGTCAAGTTCTTAATATAATTTTTATACATGTTCCCTCCTGTGTAACGAATTTTGGCCTATGAGTTTCAATTGTCTTTATAGTGTTCTTTTTACTTATGGTTATCATGAACAAGATGATAAAGTGGTCCATAAAATGATATTTCTTGTTGCCTTTCAGCACAAGATTAAACAAACTCTCTTATTGGTAAGAAAACCAGTGACGGGACAGCTAGGTGATGCAGTGATTAGAGCACTGGCCCTGGAGTCAGGAGGACCTGAGTTCAAATCTGGCCTCAGATACTTAACGCTTACTAGCTGTGTGACCTTGGGCAAGTCACTTAACCCCAATTGACTTGCCTCCAAAAAGCAAAAAAAAAAACCCAAAAACAAAAACAATGAGAAGTGTTTCCATTTAGTTGGAACTTCCTTATGTCTTTTAATTTACCTTATGATCAGAATCTAAATATCAATATGGTTCAGTTCCTTTAGTTATACGTCAATTGAAGTTTTGGACTAAGTCCCCATATTAAATAAGGCTAAATTACAGAAACAATGGTTGCAACTCCATTCATGCATACTTGAAAACCTGTGTGATTCTTAGCAATGGTGACTCCTTTTCTGACCTTCTAACATATTCACTACAAAAGTGAAATGCCGGAGAGATAATTTGCATTTTTGTTTTTTGGGGAGTTGCCATGTTAAAAAAAAAAAATAGTACACATCATTTTAGGTAAAGGGTTTAATGTTACTTTCTTTTAACTTAATATAGGATATTTATATGACAATTTATAAATAGAAAAAATAATAGCTTCATTAATAATTCAATTTGTTTCTCTAAGAGTTTTAAAATTTAGGCAGGTATATCCTACCATTAAATCCTACTTGTCTCTTTTCATTTTGGGTAATTGGAACATTAATAAGTTATAGGATTTTGTCATTTTGCAATTTACTGTCACATATAAATTTAAACTCTAAATGATAATTCTATTTCTTTTTGACATTGGCTATTAAAATTAAAAAAAGAAATATGTCTGCTTTAGGAAATGAATGGTGTGCTATATTTATGCTGAGTTTAGAAAAGTAATAGATAATCAGAACTGAATCTCTTTTCTTGATTCAGATAAGAATTCACAAAAATGGTTACTATGTGTAAATTTCTTTTCAAAGTCATGAATATTAAGGGCTTAGTGTCTATCAAACAATACACATTTATTCGGCCCCTGTGCCGAATAAATTTTGGCTTTGAGATCTAGACTAGTGTTTAAGAAGGGTTTAAGTCCTGGCCCTGGGCATAGGACTCAAACTGTGTTGTGTTATCCTAAGCAAGTTATTTAACCTCAAAGTGAGTCTAGAAAACTCTTAAGATTAAATGTTTGCTCATCTGCAGTGGTAGAGAGAGTTCCTTTGACCAATGAAATCTCAAGTTTGGTTTAAAAAAAAGCATGTCAGTCACTTTGCTAGGTGCTGATCATACAAGTGTGAAAGTCTCTTCCCTTAAGGAACATAGGTATTACTATTGAAAAACTACTATATTATTTATTTTGTACTATTTCCATTCTACTATAAATTGTCATTAACAGAGAATCTAAAAAATGCCTTGGATTTGCTTGGATCTAGTTCAATACAGATCATTCAGCGTAAATTAAGAGTCCAGGCAAATCTGAGAAAAATATGAACTTTCAACAGAATTCTCTCATTTGGTCACTCTTCTTTCTTCTCCTTGTCCTCCTCTTCCTCCTCTTCCTCATCCTCCTCGCAAGGTCTTCATGCTCAGTTTGATCAGAATTAAATTGTATTATTATTAATTGACCCAAAGTAAAAGGCTATAAGACTTTATCATAATTCTTTGGGGTTTACTTAGGGATATAATGAAATGAGATTGTACTTGTATAGTGCTGGATAACATTTATGGGGTATGTTAAAATTTGCAAGAGCATCTAATTTGCACAGTAGATAGAGTGCTGGGCCTGGAGTAAGGAAGACCTAACTTCAAATCTGTCCTCAGATGCTTACTGGCTGGATGACCCTGGGTAAGTAACTGAACACTGTTTGCCTCAGTTTCGTCATCTGGAGAAGGCAATGGCAAGCAAACGTCTCTAGTGTCTTTGCCACGAAAAGCTCAAATCGGGTCACAAAGAGTTGGACATAACTGAAAGGACTAAAAAACAAAAAAGTTTTCAAAGGCTTCTCTCACAACAACCTTGAAAGATAAGTAATACAAGTATTATTGTTCACATTTTATAAATTAAGTAATGGAGAAAATAAGATCAGAGTGGGTACACAATTTGCCTATGAATCCATGGTTAATTAGTGTCAACACCATAATTTGAATCTTGCTTTTTTCCACTTTGATATGGTGTCTCCATGAAACATTATTTTATCCTTATTATTTTTATTACATGAGAATAGAATCTGTAGAGTTATCTGAAAATTGATAATTTTTTTCCCAATATGATAAATGTGATCCCAAGTGGCAGCATGATGTAGAAGATGCTAGACTTGCATCCAGGATGATGTGGTTTCAAGTCCAGCCAACATATGCTGTTGTATGATCCTGGGTAGGTCACTTAAACTCTCATTACTCTAGGCAAATCTTTAAGACAATAGCCTGAATCCATAGAGGGGATTCCATAGATCAGTGAGATCATAGGGCCAGTCCCTATTCCCTATCTCATCTCAGTTGGAAATAGACTTAGTAGGGCACAGAGATGAGGTTTTAGACATGGAAGTTGATATTCATCCTTTGGCTAAAACAGTTTGGCAAGCTGAGGCAGCCTCTCAGTCTGTTGTATGTGTAACACAGTTCTAGGAAATCAGTTCCAGGAATTAGAGAAATAGCATTAACCATCAGAGGGCTCTAGATTTTTTTTTTGCAGGGGGGTAAAATTAACTCTTCTGAAATTGACTAAAATTTGATTCAGCATTGACCAAAATATTAAAAAGGGAGGAAAAAATGGTCCTCTGACCTCAAAGCAAAATTAACATATGGCTGAAATAGAATATCATAATGACTCAAAAGACTATTTCCAATGAGTTTCTAATCCACTTATTTTGTGTGCTTGTTACTTCTTTTTACACATTCCATTTAATAAGAAATTCCTCATCCTAAAGATTTATACATTTAGACTTACCATTTGTATTATATTTATATTTGTTATAATTAATTATTTTATATATATTCTTATGCATTTTCCTATATGCATGTTGCAATTTACAGAAAAGGAAAATGGGAGTTTGTAAAAGGGCAATTTTTTCAAGGTTCCCTAATGATGTACCTGCTGAGCCAAAAGTGGCAGTTGGCACTTATTAGATCTCATTGTGCACTCCATCTGATAGAAGATACTACCTCATAAATTGTAGGTATTTATTCCTAAAAGGGAAAGAGGTGAATTATTGCAAATGCTGACTTAGAAAATTAAAATTATGAAAATCTCAAGTTTGAGACTATAACATGTCTATTAGACTGAAATATAGAATCTTCTTTTCATGAACTTTCCGAAACAGTTTAAAAGTAGTAAAACTTTCCTTTCTAAAAGAGTTTAGCATATATTGGATAATAGATTTAGAGCTACATGGAGGTAATTTAGTTTAAGCCTTTCCTTTTGCAGATGAGAAAATGAAGACCAGGAGAGGTTAAATGACTTTTCCAAGGTCACACAGGTAACAAGGACCAGAGGCAATAACTACACTCAGGTCCTCTGGCTCTAAATCCGGTATTTCCATTTCATTATGCTGCTACCTACCCATCAAGGCAAAATTAGTTGGCAAATTTTGGAACTAGTCAAAAGGATTGATAGACTGTTGAGTAGGAAATGTGAAAATAAAAATAGATGGCAAAAGTAACACATAAGAATATATAGATGAAATGGGAATGGTTAATTTTACTTACTGTGAATTCTCGGACAACTTCACTGTTTTTCCTACACTCTAACTCTTGGCAATTCCATTCAACCCCTCATATTTAACTATCACTTACCTTAACCTCCAATTCTGATCTCACTTTTGTATCCCAGAACCAGATTTTCAGCTGCCTACAGAATTTCTCTGATGATCCTAGAAATATTTCAAACTCTATATGACCAATACTGAACTTTTATCTCTAAAGCAGCTGACTTGACTATTTCCATCTGTGGAAATGGCATTCATTCTTACATTCATGACTTACAGTTATTTTAAACTCTAACTTCTCCCTCACCTACCATATCTAGCAAGTTACTAGTTCTTATAAATTCCTTCTTCACAGATCTTTCATGTAGATTTCCCTTTTTTTTTTTCGATTCCCACTGCCCCTACTTAAGTTCATGCCCTCATTATTACCATGGCAGTTGGACTATTGCAATAATCTTTCTACAGGTCTTTTTCCTCTCTTCTGTTCCACTCCAATCTGACCTTCATATATTAACCAGGAAAATCTTTTCTTACCTTTAGTTTTGATCATGTTACTATTTTTCTTAAAGATCTTCAGTAACCCCATTGCCTACCAACTAAAGTTTAAAGCCCTCTACAACTTTGGACTACTCTATGTTTCCAACAGCCTTGCCCTGCCTCCACTCCAAGGGCTAAATATGCTCTGATCAATTTGTGTTTTCTACGACTTGAGAGGGATTCTTGTAAGCCTTGACACACACACACACACACACACACACACACACACGCACGAGTATTTAATAAATGAAATGGACATTTGTGATTTACTTAGCCAAATTAACTGAAATAGGAAATTACAGTAAAAAATCCAGAACAAAATCTCCCACCACCAAGAAATCCTGGGTAGCTTGTTGCTGGTCACGTTAAAGGAAGGAATGCATGTTGGAAGGAGGAAGACAATGATTTTGATTTCTGTATTTAGCTTTTGCAATTGCTAAGATTAATTTGACTAGTCTGGGGTCCCTAAAAACCCAGTAGCAGGTCAAACCCACACTGGTTAATTGGGATTTCCTTGGGAGATACCCTCTGAAATGGATATGAGTTTCCACAAGGAAATCAAACAGAATTATAAGAACTTTGTAACCCTAAATCATTGTGAGGCTTCTGACAGAGTCCTCTCCTTTAGTGAGCAGGCTGTCAATTAAAAATAATAAATAAATTTGAGCCTACAGTTCATAGTTAGATGAGATTGTTTTATATTTCAAAAAGCTTAGAGCCTCAGAGAAGGAATACCCTATTAAAAAGATTTTATATAGGAAGAAAATTTTACAAGAAAGAAAAACTAATGAGCTTTTTTTCTCCTCAAATAATTTTCCAGGTGCATGAGGGTTCTCTCTTTCTAGAAAGAATTGTAGAAAAAAAAAGTCTCTGGACTTTAAGATATATGATAGGGGAATAAGTTCTTTCTCTGATGGGAAAGATAAAATACCTTAACTGAGGACTCCAGCCACAGTCAGAAACTAGAAACCAAGAGATACTCTACAAACACGTGCTTAGGGAAGCTATTCTTGATAGTGATCGAAGGAATAGGAAAGCATCCATAAGCCACAGCAGCATAAGATGAAGCAGGGGGGAAACATCTGACAAAAACTATGCATCGTAAGTTTTTAAACCAGAGACATCAAACCCATTTTATTGTGGTCCACATGGTCAAAGACTTTATTGTAGTTAATGCAGCATAAGATGCTGTTTTTTTCTGGAACTTCCTTGTTTTCTCTTTAATTTGGCAATTTGGTCTCCAGTTCCTCTGCCTCTTTAAAAATCAGCCTGCTCTTTTGGTCATTCTTGGTTCACATACAGTTGAAGCCCAGCTTGCAGAATCTTAAGCATAACCTTGTTGGTGTGTGAAATGAGCACAATTGTTTGGTAATTTGAACATTCCTTGGCATTGCCGTTTTTTAGGATTGGAACATAAATAATCTCTTCCAATCCAGTTGTCATTGTTTAGGTTTTTTTTTTTTTTTAAATACGCTGGTATATTAAGTGTAGCACTTTGACAACATAGTCTTTTAGGATTTTAAATAACTCGGCTGGCATTCTGTCACTTCAACTAACATTATGGTTAATATTACTTTCTAAGGTTCACTTGACTTCTGCAGATGTCAGACTCTAAGATTAGTATGTCACATTATGTCAGATTAGTAACCACAGAATCATGGTTATCAGTGGCATTAAGACCTTTCTTTCATAGGCCTTTTGTGTATTCTTGCCACCTCCTCTTTAGCTCTTCTGTTAAGTCTCTACCATTTCTGTCCTTTATCATACTTATGTTTGCATAAAATGTTCCCTTGATATCTCTAATTTTCTTGAAGAGAAGTCTTGTCTTTACCATTCTATTGTTTTCTTTATCTCTTTGCATTACTCATTTAGAAAAATGTTTTTATCTCTCCTTGTTCTTTTCTGGAAGTATACATTCATTTGGGTATATCTTTCCCTTTCTCCTCTCCCTTTCCTTCTTTCCTCAGCTATTTATAGAACCCCGTCAAACATCAATTTTTATTTCTCGTTTTTTATCTTGTTCTCCTCCTCCTCCTCCTCCTCCTCTTCTCCTTTGGAGTGCTTTTTGTTGTTGTGTCTGGTACAGTATTATGAACTTCTGTCTATAGTTCTTCAGGCACTCTCTCTACCAGATCTAATCCCTTAAATCTATTTATCACCTCCACTTCATTTTCACAAAGTATGTTATTTACATCATACCTACAAGGTCTGAATGTTTCCCCTACTTTCTTCAATTTAAGTCAGAAGGTCATGATCTAAACCATAGTCAGCACCCTGTGGTCATGATCTAAACCATAGTCAGCTCCATGTCTTGTTTTAACGGACTTTATAGAGCTTTTCCAACTTGGGCTTCAAAATATATAATCAATCTGATTTTATTAACCATATAGTCATATTCTGTATAGAGTTGGTTTTTGTTTATTGAAAAATATGTTTGTTCTGATCAATGAGTTATCTTTTTTTTTTTTTTTTGAGCAATCGGGGTTAAGTAACTTGCTCAAGGTTACACGGCCAGTTATTTCTGGGTGTGGTGCTGAGTGTCTGAGCCCGGGATTCGATCTCCAGGTCGTCCCAACACTGGAGCCGGTACTCTTACTTGCTAAGCCACTTGGCCGCCCCTAAGCAATTGGGGTTAAGTAACTTGCTCAAGGTTACACGGCCAGGTGTTTCTGGGTGGGTGCTAAGTGTCTGAGCCCGGGATTTGATCTCCAGGTCTTCTCAACACTGGAGCCGGTGCTCCTACTTGCTGTGCTACCTGGCCGCCCCTCAATGAGTTATCTTGACAAAACTCCATTAGTCTTTGCCCTGCTTCATTTTCTACTCCAAGGCCACACTTGCCTGTTATACCAATTACTTTTTGATTTCCTACTTTATGAATGTGATAGTTTTTGAGTTTCTAGAAGATGCAGTTCTTTGTAGAACTGAGCAATTTTGGCTTCTTTGGAGTATAGACTTGTGTTACTGTGATGTTTAATGGTTTGCCTTAGATTTGAATATATATCAACTGGTAATTTTTGAGATTATACCTCAGCACTGCTTTCTTATCTTTTTGTTGACTATGAGGGCGACTCCATTCTTCCTAGGGGATTCTTGCCTACAGTAGTATATATAGTGATCATCCAAATTAAATTCACCCATTCCCATCCATTTAGGTTCAATGACACACAAGATGTTTATGTTTAATTTTCCCATTTCCTATGTGACCCCAGCCAGTTCATAGATCTTGCATTCAAGTTTTCTATGTAGTATTGATCTTAATAAGTAAGTATAAGGACTTAAGTATATAGTATATTAAGTATATACTGTAAGTATATAGGACCACTAAGTATAGGACTTACCTTTTGACACCTGCAGCTGAATTTCCCTTTGGCTTTGACCCAGTCACTTCATCAGTACCAGAGCTACTTTCAGTTGTCCTCCATTCTTCCCTAGTAATATATTGGACACCTTCTGACTTGAGGGGCCCATCTTTTGATGTCATCTCTTTTTTCATTTGATTACTGTCCATGAGGTTTTCTTGGCAGAGATACTGGAGCGACTTGCCATTTCCTTTTCCAGTGGATCACCTTTTGTCAGAACTCTTCACTACTACCTGTCCATCTTGAGTAACCCTATATAGCATAGCTCCCAGTTTAATTGAGCTACACAAGCCCCTCTACCAAGACAAAGCAGCAAACCTCCCAAGTGTGTCTCAAGTCAAATTAAAATGTAAATAGGAAATGTTTGACAAAATAGAAATGAAATAGAATACAAATAACGTTCATTTGTGGTTTTCTAAGTCAATTTGTGGCCCCCAGAGAACAATTTTTATTTCAGTTTGACACCACTGTTGCAGACGTTTCATGATTGTGTGCCGCCTGAGACTAATATGGAGTAGGTCCAGTAGGAATAATATGATTACATCATCAGAAGACAGTTAAAACCTTGTGGTAGCATTGTTAGTTGTCCCTCCACTCATATGCCTTGGAAACACATTTCTCACATGTGTGAACTTCTCTACACATCCTCCTAATCACATTTATTCCCTATGCATATACCCCTATTTGTATACCTACTTTCATCCTCTTTTTTCATTGACATTATGTGTATTTGTGGGAGGGTGGATCCCAGATTTATTGGGGAATTGTACTGCTATGTTATTTCACGAAATACTTTTACTTTAAGGTAAGTGTGTCCTCTCTCTTAATCAGAAAAAAATATACATGTTATGTATATGTTTGTATATTTTATGCATATGTGTATATATTTATATATACACAGACATGTATATATGTATGTTTGTATGTATGTTTATATATGTACATGTATAGAAATACATATATACTTATATATACATATACATACACACATACATATATAAATGTTTGTGTTGGGGCTCATGGGCTATGGTTTTATGTGTAAGGGGATGTAGAGTAGTTATTAGCTGGAGGTTCCACTTGGGAGTTGTTGGGATGCCCTCTTGTGCTACAGAGCAAATCACTCAAGATCCTACGTGATATAGCTTGCATAATTAGAGCTATATTACACAGATAACTTTAAGCTCTCCGCTTCATATATAGCCCATAGTTTATAGATACATTCTGTTCAAGATTTTTTTTATCATAGCAGAAAGGTAAAGAAAATAGTCAGGTAGATAAAATGAGCATTTAATCACAGGCTACAAGTCATATAAGCAAAAATGCTCATATACCTGAACCAAGGAATTATTTCAAGGGATTTATACATCCAAACAACTTAAATCTAATGGAACTTTCAATTGCTTGCACAGTCTGAACTTAAAAAAAATAGCTGACTGTTTAGAAAAATTCTGCAGCAATCAGAGAAAACTTCTTCGAACCATAATAGAACACATTTATATTAGGGTGTCACACCCTGTATAGTGCCTTAAGCTTTGCAAAGTGCCAATTCTCAGTTGATCCTTATAATAACTCCCTGAGGCAAATACTGTTATCCTCATTTTACAAATGAGGAAACTGAGTCTCAGAAAGGTGAAGTGATTTGAGCAAGCACAGAATGATTCTGAGGCACGATTCTGACAGATCTTTCAGACTCATTGTATAAAACTGTCTCTGTATTTTTTAAAGTATATAAAGTGTACTTAGAATATTTTCAAAAATTTTTTTGGGATTGAAATAATAATAATCTTTTTTTGGGGATTGAAATAATGAAAATCTGGTGATTGGCAAGGGCTTGAACCTATCTATGTACTCTTTTAAAGTAGGGTGCACAAACTGTTTGATGGACAGCTATTACAGGATGCTACTGATTCTTTCAGTTTCATCCTCATATAGTTCCTGTTTTCCTTACAACTTTTATTTATTAACTTTATGAATGGGATCATAGGATTCAGAGATGAAGGGAGGTTAGCAATAATCTAATCCTATTCTTTCATTTTATGGATAACAGACTATGGTATTAAGAAACTAGATTACCTGTCCAAGGTCATAGAAATTATAAGAAACAGACCTGGGATTCAGACCAGACTATCTCTTCAGGTAATACAAGTTAAGGGCTTTTTTTTTTTTTTACCTATGTTTACTGGAATGCTTTTTACTTCCTGTTGACGCCTCCAATTCAAATTTTCATTTGTAGATCTAATTCTTAGAGGGTGTGACTATTACCTTGGTTTCTAGGGATAATCTTACTTTTTTTTTTTTTTGCTTTTTGGAGGGCAGTTGGGGTTAAGCGATTTGCCCAAGGTCACACGGCTAGGTTTTTGTGTGTTAAGTGTCTGAGGCCGGACTTGAACCTAAGTCCTCCTGACTCCAGGGCCCGTGCTCTATTCACTTCGCCACCTAGGCACTCCTAGGGATAATCTTTAAAACTGTAATTCATGAGCACCCACCAGTGTGCTTCATGTTAAAGATTGTACAGTAGACTCTGTTCTTAGTAAAGGCATTTATTGATATTACACAGTAAGAACATTCATTACAAAGGATCCCTCCCAAAACCTGGTGCACACTTTCTTACAAATTCACATTCCTACTTGGTGGGAATAGTGAATACAAACTTAAAAAGCACACTGTTAGTGAGAGCTATATGTAAGGAATATATATGGCCAAGGCAATTCATAGATCTGAAAGGGCAAGGCCTCAGTGTCCTTTCTTTTGCTGGAGAGTTTTCCTGACATTAGAAGCAGGAAATGTTGTCACTGACAAATGTGTTACTTTGCTTGCTCTTGTGGGCTGGCCATGGTGTCCCCACGGGGATAGCCATTCCACTGGTGGGTCGGGCTTAGTCAAGACTTGGCTGTTGAGGTCAATCATTGAGCTTGGCTTCATCTAGGCTGGACTGAACAAATTAATTCAGGATGGCAGCTGCCTGGCTGGGCCAGGCAAGTCACTCAGATGCTGGGCAGTATTCCTTCATGTTGCCGAGTGCAGTTGCTGCCAAGCTTAACCAGACAAGTCTCTCTGCTGCGTGGCTGCCAGACTGAGCTGTGTAGGTCACTGGACTGCTGGGCTTTGCACAGCATTCAGGGACTTTACTTAATGGGTCAATCTGATGGACTCCTTGGACTCTGTCTTTTATGGGCAATTGCAATTTCAACTCACTCTAGATTCTGGCTTGGTTGCTTGCTCCTCTTAATCTTTTGAGCAGGGGCAGTGACCCTTACTTTAGGCTTGGCAGAAACCTCTCCTCTCTCTGTTCTGAGTTTTGTCACCTATAGGCAGAAGGTAGGAAAGGTCTTAGATCTCCTGTTCTATAATTCTTCCTGCCTTACCACTTTCTGAGAAATCCCACCCTTACTGATGGTGACTACCCTAGTTATACCTGCCAGATCCTTGTTATGTTTTTTTTTTGCATATGAGAGACTGGGGACATATGTATGGAAGCTAAGTTCATTGCTTTTTCTGGCCTTTTAAAATGCAGTTGAGCTTTATCTAAGGGAAGAATGATTCCTTAGCGTCTGAATGAACTTTCTCTTCACTTTTCAATGACAATCACTTCACCAATTGGAAAAAAAAAAAAAAAAGAAGAAGACAAAGCCTCTACTATGTGTCCAGCACTGGGCTAAGTGCTGGGGATACATAAAGGAAGCAAAAGATACCGTGTTTCCCCAATAATAAGACACTGTCTTATTATTTTTTTTGGACAGAAAAACACCAGAGGGCTTATTTTCAGGGGAGGGCTTATTTTAATCAACATTGACAGCAATTTTAATAAACAGGTAAATGTGAACAAAAAAACGTACCTTTATTCAATAATGAATTCAATAAAGAACAGGATGATGTGCTCACTGCTGCAGCAATGATTGGATGCAGCTCAGAGCGAGGCATGCGTTTCATGGGGGGGGGACGGTGCATACAGAGGGTACCGTAATGTAGTGTGTAGCGCAGGGGATCACCACTACAGTAGCAATCTCAATAGGGCCTATTTTCGGGGGAGGGCTTATTATCGGGGAAACACGGTAGTCCTGGTCCTCAAGGAGTTTACAATCTAATGGGGTCTTCCCCAACTTGTAAACAAATAAATCAAAGCAAGCTAAATACAGGATAAATAGGAAATAATTAACATAGGAAAGGCACTAGAATTGAGGGGTTGGAAATATTTCCAGTAAAAGATAAGATCTTAGTTGAGACTTAAGAAAGCCAGGGAAGTCAGTGGTTAGAGTGGATGATGAAAAGCATTCCAGGACATTGGGAAGGCAGAGAAAATGCCTGGAGCCAAAGAGTTGGATTATCTTGTTCATGGAGCTGTCAAGAGGCCATAGTCACTGAATTGGAGTACCTGTAAGAAGACTGGAAGGGCAAGAGGGGCTGTATCACCAAGGCAATATTCACAGCATCCACCAACAGTAACTATGAATATGCTGGCAGAGTTATGAATTACAAAATGTAGCACACTCTCCATATAGAAGACAGAAACAAAACATGTATTCAGAGACCAGAAAATTGAATCCCAACACCAGAAAACCAAATCCATCATAGCAACAAAGAAGTTAATACAAATTATCACTGAAGAGATCAACACCATCCCAAAGCCTTCCCCCTGCTTCGGCCTTCCCAAAAACACCCCCAATCCCAGCTGTCTGCTTGCCTACATCCTCTCTCTCCCTCTAACTGCTCTGACTCATTTCCTGTTCCACCCATCCAACAAACTCCTCCCACCATAGGCTCCACATGATTACATTTGACCTATTAAGGGTCAGGGAAGATCTTCTAATTACCATTACCATTATAGGTGCTAAATTATGAAGGGTTTTGAACAACAAAAAGAGTGTTTAGTATTTGATTCTGGACCCAATAGGGAACCATTGGAGGTTACCGAGTAGGAGTGTAACAGAATCCACCTGGGGCCATCGCCAGGCATCTTAACCTATATCTTGCCACTGGACTCAGATGACTTTGGAGGAGAGAGTGAAATCAATGACCTTGCACAGCCCTGCCTCACCTAAATCCAATTCACTCACAAGTCAAGACATCATCTTTCTGATGTCATTGGTCCTCTTTGAGAATGAAGGATGAACAAGACATGTAGCCTTACTGTTTTACCAACTTTAAGACCAAGCTGAAAAAAGAGGTCATCAGTCCAGGGTAGGCCGCAAGAGAGAGTTTAGCTAGACAGATGAGGACCACCAGTTTTTATGTCACAAACCAGAAGTCGCATCCAGAGAGATGAACTAAGGCAGAGAAAGGGGTGCAGGGGGAAAAAAGTCCAAATGTTGAGGTTTGGGGTCTGGGGGTGCTCAAGACTCCAAAATACCAACACAGCATGTCCTGCCAAATGAATTTGACTTAAGCCTTCTCTTGGTCAAAGTAAAACAATGTTTATTAAAGATTCACCTTAAGGGGCGGCCAGGTAGCACAGCGAGTAAGAGCACTGGCTCCAGTGTCGGGATGACCTGGATCAAATCTGGGCTCAGATACTCAGCACCATACCCAGAAAAATAACTGGCTGTGTAACCTTGAGCAAGTTACTTAACCCCAATTGCTTAAAAAAAAAGATTCACCTTAATGGGTAGACTCTTAAGGAGTCTAAGTATTTGTGACACTTGTACTGACAAGCAGGTCAGAACAATTTGACACAGACTGAGTCTGCATTAGATTAATCTCAGCAGCTTCATGGAGATAAGATGGATCTTATATACAGAAAGACTGTGGGAGGGATCTAGGGGTGATCTAGAAAAGGGGTTTAGGGAGGGTCTTGAGGAGGAGTCTAAGAAGGATTTTGACCAGGACTGAGGTCAGACTCAGGAATGGGATTAAAAGTGGGAAGCAGCTGAAAGCTGCCTGGAGATGACAGACAATGGAGGGCTAGACTAGTTTAAGGGTAACAGATTTGGTTATAGATATTTTGATAGCATCAGGGATGGGAAGTAGCTGGACAATGGAAGACTAGGCTAGGCTCAGAGTAACAGAGATTTGGGCCTAGAGATAATGAAAGGCTTATGATCTCAGGCAAGTACCTTATCAAGTGGGAAGATTCAAGGGGGTTCCCGGAGTCTAAACCCCATCACAAACTCTAGCATTTCCCCCCCAGGTTAATTTGCTAGAATCAGGAATCAAATCATCCGGGATAGACTCTGGGTCCAAGCCTTAGGAAAAGAATAGGAAATCAGTAATAAAAATAAAACATGCTGTTCTGAGTTTCAGGTCTCAGATTGGGGGTGGTTCTGAAATAAGGAAGATAAGACACCTGGCTGGGGCAAGGAATTGAAGGAAAAGGGAATCCAGGAAGCTTTCAATATTAAATGGATTTTTAAAAGTAGGAATTGTATAATAACTATCA
Organism: Petaurus breviceps papuanus; assembly: GCF_028583685.1. Taxonomy (NCBI): domain Eukaryota; kingdom Metazoa; phylum Chordata; class Mammalia; order Diprotodontia; family Petauridae; genus Petaurus; species Petaurus breviceps. Next base: position 42,111,418 of record NW_027185655.1, read on the forward strand.
TCCTGAGACTTTCAGCTCTTCTTTCTTCTTCTTCTTCAGCAATAGAAATAACAAAAACCCCAAAATGCTCAGATGTTCCCCAGACCAATCTGAAATTTCATTTGAAATGTAAAACTGGCCATAGTAACATATCTGTTAACTTTTTCCTATTTTCCCTAAACTTATTTAACTAAATTTCTGTTTCTGAAAGGTGGGAAGAGCTTGGACTTCCTAGAAGATTAGAAGATGGGGGGGGGGAGAGTGAGAGAGAGACATCAGGAAGAAAAATTGAGAAATGGGATTATAGAAATCACATGATTGATAGGTATATTTTCATTTGTACAGATTAAGATTCTTCTTCCTACCTGGGATAAAGAAATAGAGACATATAGTCAAGTCAAACTTTTGTGCAAGTGATGAGGTTTTGTGTTTCTGGGAACCTTGACATGTCAGGATACAGGATAAGCATCTCCCTGGAATGAATTCACACACTCAGACCTTCTCCCAGTCAAGTGACAAGTTTTATTGTAACACCAACAGAAGTGGGCAGGGTTCCTAAAGAACCTGCAACTTAATGGGAATGAGACTGATGCTTATATACAAAAGAAACAGTGAAAGGATCTGGGTGAGTTTAAGTAAGTAGTCTGGGGGTGGAACAGAGAAACAGTTAAATCTCAAGTAAGCAAATTAGGTGATCAAGTAGTCTGGGTTGGGCCAGGTGCCTTGGGCAGAGACACCTGTGATCTGGGTTACTGAAATATATGGGAAAATAAAGGGGCTGGGTTGCTTTCAAAGACATGTCCTTTTCCTTTCAGGGGTCTAGGTTTTATCACCCAGTTACAAGGCATTGTGCTAAGTGCTGGAAAAACAGAAAGACAGTCACTGCCACATTCTGCTGGGGAAAGATGACACATAAAAAGAAGTTGAAAAGTGGGTAGGAGGACAAGAAGGGAAGGGGGTTAAAGGAGAGATGAGACATTGACCTAGGCAACATCTTTAAAATGGAGGTTCTGGGAGGAACCAGACAATCAGATGAAGAGATCACATGGGCAGAGGCTACTTCCTGTGTGAGAAATCCAGGGGCGAAATGAACTTTTAGGGTGAAGAGAAAGGCATGGTAGAGAAAGTTCAGAAAGTCAGGAGTGAAGCCTAGAGAGGAATGGAGAAGGCATGTCACAAGAGGGTGGAGGGATAGAGAGGCCTAGTGGGAGAGCCCAAGTATAATACTGAGGTAGGAGTAGTGGATAGAGTACTGGTCTTGGGGTCAGACAGACCTAAGTTCAAATTTGACTTCAGATATTCACTAGCTGTACAAAGCTAGGCAAATCATTTAACCTCTGTCTGCTATGGTTTCCTCATCAGTAAAATGGGGATAATAATAGCATCGACTATTCAAGGTTGTGAGAATTAAAATGAGGTAATATTTGTAAAGCATTTTGCAGAACTTAAAATATTATATAATGGCCAGTTATTATTATCATCATCATCAAATTATTTTGATAATATTGTTGCTAAATCTCTTCATCAGTCTAGTGCTATGAGGTACGTCAGAGAATAGGGAATCCAACCTCCTCTGCCCCCATTTTATGAATGAGATTTCAGAGGCCGATGGATTTTAACCAAGGCTATTCAGTCGGCAAGCATCCAAGGTATGATGCTGTGTTCGTTGCACCATGTTCCTTCCTCATATGAGTGAACATCAAGACTCCCTACGTGAGTGCAGATCCTCTGTAGGGGGATCTCTACAGGGAGGCGATGTGGGGTGGTGGAAAGAATATTATTTTTAGAATCAGAAGACCTGATTTAAAATCCTAACCCTAACCTTTAATACTAACTACTGATGTGACCTTGGGCAAGTCACAACTTTTTTTGAACTCAGTCTTCTTAGCTGTAAAGTAAGATGGTAGACTAGATGTCCTCTGAAGTCCCTTCAGGTTCATTATCTATGATCATGTAATCCTATGATGTTTCTTCATTCCTGAGTTTTCTTTCATCCCTACTTAAGGTTCAAATGTATTGAAATTTATGTACTTCCACCTTATCATCATTGGAGGGAGAGGACTAAGCTGAAGATGGACCCTGAAATACCAATGATGAACTCCCCTCCCTCACACTTAAAATTTGCATTGTAGAATCAGTTCTTAAGATATGATAAAGAGAGGTACTAAATCCTTGATGGGAAAAAAAATCACAAATATATTACTACCCCTCCAAAAAAAATGATCCAAAATGCATCAAGATTTATGGTGCCTTATGACCACTTTTCCATATCTACAAAATCTTTATGAAAATTACCCATACCCAAATCAAGAACATCCTTGATGAAGATATGGGAAGCAAGTATGTATGCTTTTATGAATGATATTCTGTAGTAGAGTCTAGTTTTACACTGAAACATTTGATTAAAAAGCATAGAGAATACCAAATCCCACTGGGATTATTGTTTATTCTTTACAAAAAAGTATGATTTTATAGAGTAAAATTCTACATGAAAGAGTCCTCTCCAACAAAATGTCTCCCATCTATATGTGAGAATCATGCAAGTCTTTTCAAAGGCTTTGAAGCATAAATAAGATTTTAATAGCCTCGCCTTTATTTATCCCAAGAGTGGCATAAAACAAGGATGTGGTTGCTCATCACAGGTGTTTTCCAGTGTTACAGAGGATGTCCAACTCAGAGTCCAAATAAAGGGAGATTCTCTATAGATAAATTGATGCTCCAGATGTTCCTCTTGGCTAGTAATATTGTGATGATTGCATCTACCTTGGGACGTTGCAGAAGTCATCAAATGAGACTCTGAAGTATTTAAAGGAGCTCAGTCTACCTAGTCCTATAGGGGGAAACATGGATAAAGAAGACCTGCTCTTCAGACTATGATATGCTGTTGAATGGATAGACCACAGAGATGGTTCTTTAATACATACATTTTAGACATTTACTGCAAGGGGAAGATGATCTGGATCCAGAGCTGAGCAGGTGGTTGAGGGTATGCTGGATTGCTTTGGGAAATTGCCCAGAGCTATTCATGACCCCAAGCTTCTCTGTGAAACAAAGATCCATCTTTTTAACACTAATATTCTTCTCGTTCCATGTGGTTGTGAAGCATGGGGTGCCAAAGTCTCCAAAGGATTAAAGCCAAAGTTGACCCACAGAAGAATTTGGAGGCACTGATTGGAAATGAGTTGGCTATACCGTGTTACCAATGAGGAATTTCACAGGACAAATGTAAAAGATATTGTTAGAAAAATCCAAATGCAATACGATGTGAGCCAGTCACATAGAGAGAGGAAGGGAAAACCTACAGAACCTGTGTGTTCCATTTTAGCCAACAGAATGTCCAGAGATCTAGAGAAAGGGCCCCTAGTGTTGTCAGTAGCCTAACCTCTGTACCCCCATGTAAGTCAGGCTAGATTTTCCTTAGAAGGTGTTGAATCATCCAGAAGACTTGATTGGCTAGAAATTAAGCTAAGCTCAGGATTTTGCTATCACTTCCTGGTCACCAGAGTAAAAAGCATCCTTGAGGAGCTCTAGGTGACCTCTCTGATGCCTACAATGGTCAAACTTGCCTTGATCAGAGGCAAGAAGCTTCACTCTGCTGAATCAGTTCAGGGTGTCTATAACCTTATTGAAAATCCTTTTTCTGTTTATTAATTATTAAGTAACCAGTTGTTGTTCAATAGTGTCGAATTCTTATGACCCCATTTGGGGTTTTCTTGGCAAAGACACTGGAGTGGTTTGCTGTTTCCTTCTCCAATTCATTTTACAGATGATGAAATTGAGGCAGACAGGGTTAAGTGACTTGCCCAGGATCACAAAGCTTTTAAGTGTCTGAGGCTGGATTTAAACTCACAAAGATGAACCTTTCTGATTCCAGGCCCAACACTCTATATATTGTACCCCCTAGTCTCCCACTGAATAACCTATGAGAGTGTTGTTTCTTTCTAATAAGACTGGCCTGAGTCAGGTCAACCCCAGCCCTTTGAATGGATGTCCTATGGAGGATGTGTGGGGAAGACAGGGAGAGATAACATGATTGCACTTCCACATTGATGGGATCACAGATCAGTGGAGCATCAAAGTATTTAACTTAATTTGTATTCTACCAGGAAAGTCCTCCTATATTAGCAAGAGAGAGAGAAAAGAAAGGCACTTCATTAGGGTGAGAAGATAAGCTTGTCAGTTAAAATCTGAAATTAGCTAGAAGTTGTTCTCAGTAATGGTAACTACAGAAAAAAAAAGATGAACATTGACAGTGTGAAGACTCAACATGCTAATTTACTGTCGAGGGATAGATGCAGGGAGAAAACAGGTAAAATAAATGGGAGAGATTCAAAGTCAAAATAAGGGGAAAACTACTAGTATGGAAACTGTGTTTGGGATATGTGGGGCTGTAGTATTCCTGATGTAGACCCTATCCTTGCAGAACTAAGAGAAGGTGGACCATATGCTTGACTATGGTGTACAGTCAAGGGGTTGTGACTGTTAGCATTGCCTTGGCACTCCTTGGACACCAGTTACAAGTCAGCATTTTTTCTTTGCATTCCTAGTGGAACCAGGCATAGAGTAAGCTCTTAATTAATGGTTATTTACCGATTGACCCTTGTCACAGCCAAAGAGTATGAAGGGAGGAACCAAGGACCAAGAATATTGCTGTAATTAGGGGTATTGTCCTCAGATCGAGTTTCAATATCTAACTTAAAAAAGATTGCAATCTTAATAGCATCCAGGAGGCATAATGGATTAAGTGCTGAGCTTGAAGTCAGGAAAATCTTGAGTTTGAATCCTGCCTTAGATACTCACTAGCTCTTTGACCTAGAACACGTTATTTAATGTCTCTTAGCTTCAATTTTCTTATTTCTAAAACAGAGATAATAATCTCCATTTCTATCTATAATCCTGTCTCATAGGATTGGTGTGAGGATCAAATGAGAAAGCATATGTAACACTCTTTACAAACCTTAAAGAGCTATAAAAATGCCAGCTATCACCATTGCCCGCATGACCATCACCGTTGTCACCACCTTCTTCTTCTTCTCTGTCTCCTTCTCCTTGTCCCTCTCCTTCTCCCTCTCCCTATCCTTCACCATCTAATTGACAAAGTGACTCAATTCCCCTGCAGCTTTCTGTAATTCCTAGGGATGTGAAAGCTCTTGTACAGGCTTAAATCAAGTTAAGATATGTGGTGATATGTGGTGTTTCTCACTTCCCCATATCCAATCAGTTGCGGATTCTACCTTCATAACATCTCTTGTATATGCCCCCTTCTGTTCTCTGGCACTGTTATGATAATGCAGGCCCTCATCACGTCACAGCTGGACTCTTGCAATAGCCTCCTGGTTGGTATCCCTGTCTCAAGTCTCTCTTCATTTCAGTCCATCATCTACTCAACTATTAAACTCATCTTTCTAAAGTACAGGCATGACCACATCATCCCCTTATTTAATAAACTCCAGTGGGTGGTACCTTAAAGAACTTTTCTACTTGACTTTTTTTTGGAGGGGGAAGGCAGGGCAATTGGAGTTAAGTGACTTGCCCAAGGTCACACAGCTAGTAAGTGTTTAGTGTCTTGAACTCAGGTCCTCCTGACTCCAGAGTCAGTGCTCTATTCACTTCGCCACCTAGCTACCCCATCTACTTGACTTTTAAAAACCTCTTCCTACCTTTCCAATCTTCTTACACCTTACGCTTTTCTATTTACCCTGTCATCCAGTAACACTGGCCTCCTTGCTGTTACTTGAACAAAAAACTTCATTTCCTGACACCCAAGTCACTGGCTATCTCCCATGCCTGGAATTCTCTCCCTCCTCATTTCCACCTCCCAATTTTCCTCTCCTCCTTCAAGTTTTAGCTAACACCCCACCATCTACAAGAGGCTTTCATTGACCTCCCTTAATGCTAATACATTCATTTTGTGATTATTTCCAGTTTACCTTCCAGAAACCTTGTTTACACATATTTGTTGCATATTATCTCTCCAATCAGATAGTGAGCTCCTTGAGAGCATTTTTTGCCTATTTTTGTATCTACAGCACTTAGCACAGTGCCTGACAGGCTTAGCATAGTGTCTGACACATATTAAGGGCTTAATAAATGTTTGTTTGTTGACTGACTTGGAACTCCTGTATACTTAAATTGCTTGAGGGTGGAGGGCATGAGGATGGACCTCTAAGACCCAGAAGTACTAAGGCAAAGATCCTCCTAACCACTGGAGAATTTTGCCTAGAGGTCAAGGCCAATTGAATAGTAATGGGTCTAGGATAATAAAATCTTTAGTCAATGAGTAATCTAATAGATTTTTAAAATAAGTAAGCTAGAAAGAAAAAAATGGAATAATACACTTGTCTTAACTAAGAAAAGAGAAATTTTAATCAAACAGAAAACATCCTTAGAGATAAAGTCAATAGTTTTAATCACAGAAAAATAAGACAATTTTGCAAATAAGAAAGTAGCATATTGAGTACAACTTAAAAAGCAGTATCTTTAAAATGAAAATAAAAGGGACTGTTTAAGAGAAATAGAAAACATAGATCAAAGTTTGATATCTAGAACCTACAAGGAACTTAGTCATATCCCTAAGGCTAATTATACTGTCCAATGGAGCAATGATTCAAAGTCCCACATCTTTTTCTATTTTGGTGATCTCATTATTCTCCATAACTAAGGTATCATACATCTTCAAATGGTTTCCAGTCCAATATGTGCAATCCCAGTCTGTCTCCTGAACTCTAATACTATACCAATAACTCTTTATAGTGTTTCTTTAAGTGGTGTTCTATAAGTATCTCAGCCTCAACATGTCCAAAACAGAACTCATTATCTTTCCTCCCAAAACTTCACCTTTTCTTAGCCTCCCTATTTTTGTTGAAGGCATCACAATTCTTCCATTCACCCAGATTTGCAACCTTTTGCAAGTCATGTTTTACTTTCCTTCATCACCTTTCATATCTAACCAGTTGGCAAGTTGTGCAAATTCTATCTTTGTAATGCATCTTATATCCATTCCTTTCTTTTCACTCAAATAACCATCACCCTTATTACCTCTCAGCTGGACTATTTCAATAGCCACATAATTAACTGGTGTCTATCTCTATTTTCTCCTTTCATTAATATTTCACAGAGATTACAAATTGATATTCTTAAAGTACATTTCTGACCATGCCAATACCCTACTCAAAAAATTCCAGTGGTGCCCTCTTTCCTCTTGGATAAAATACAAAGTCCACTTTTTAGCTTTTAAAGCCCTTCAAATCCTGACTCCATTCTTCCTTTCCATGATTACTTCACATTATTCTCCTTCATACAGCCTACATTCTAGTCAAATTGACTTACTTGTTATTAACCAAACAGGACCATGGGATCATAGGTTTAGAATTGGAAAAAGACCTTAGAAACTTGCTAGTCCAACACTCTCATTTTATAGATGAAGAAACTGAAACTTAGAATTAACAATTCACCCAGTTTCACACAGCTAGTAAATGTCAGTGGCAGAATCTGAACTCAGGTCTCATTGATTTCCAGTATAGAACTTTTAATTACTTCACTAAGCTTCATCTTAAGATACTTTTGATGTTTCACTTTCCATCTGCATGCCTTTGTACTGACCATCAACCATGACTTGAGTATATTCCCTCTTTACCTCAACCTCAGTGAATCTCTGTTTCTCTTTGAGGTTCAACTCAGGTAGTCAAATACAGGCAGTCTGTTCCAATCTCCATCTGCCAGTATTCTCCTCTCAAAAATTACATTGCATCACTTTTTATTTTTTAAACTTCAATGATCTTTACACATTTTTTCCTCCAACCAAAAGTATGCTTCTTAAATCTCCACAGTTCCAGTGCCTGGCACAGTGACTAGCACTTAAGAAATGCTTATTGAATGACATGAATAGGCAATTTACAATCAATAGACATTGGAAGATGCTCAAATTCTCAAATGATCAGATGAATATAAATTAGAACAGCCTTGAAATATCACTTTGTTCCCACAAGAATGACAAAAATAGCAAATATCTTTAAAATCCAATGTTGACAGCACTATAAATAGACAGAAATCAACAATCTATTACATTGTTGGTAGAACTGCAGACTAGTGTGATTATTTTGAAAAGCAATATAATCACATTCAGTATCTTGCGAAAGTGATTATATCTTTTGATCCAGCAATTCTTTAGGTAGAATTTTATCCTAAAAACATCAAAAAAAAGAAAAAAAAGGAACAATCTGCAGGAAAAAAATCAAAAATAAGATATAAAAAAGGAGCAACCTATATGTATCACCCTTGAAGAATGACTGAATAAATTAGGGTATGTTATTATAATAGAATTTAATTGTACCACAAAATAGCAATAACATATCAGGAAATCAACTGTATTTGTGTTAAGTACTATATTAAAAGGAGAAAGGAAAAGTGAAGGGAAAGAAGAGAAGGAGGAATGGAGGAAGAGAATAAAGAAAAAAACAAAGAATGACAGAAAATGGTCCAAAGTGGCAAAACCTTGAGCAGTCCTTGAGAGTACAAAAAGCAAATACTTTCCCCTTGATTGTTCATTTGCTTGGTTCTACATCCTTAAAAGCTAAAGGTTCAGGAAAGATTTTACCTTTGGCTTGGTAAGTTGCCTTGATTTTGTTGTTGTTGTTGATGGGTGTTAAAACACCAATAACCATAACAATAATAACCCTTAACTTCCCACTCTCCCACAACAAACAACATAAACTCAGTCATCTGTCAGTCTGTAGGAGTGAGTTTCTTTCTTGCCATTATCCAAAGCAGGGGACTGACTGTTCCAAGTCAAAGCTCCCTCTGATCTGATAGCCCAGAGTGGTGTGATCATATTAACTTCCCACCTCACACTTAATAAATTCCAGTGATTGTTTATTACCCTATAAAGTCCTCTGGTTGGAATTTAAAGTCCTTTACTACGTGACACCTTCCTACCTTTCTAGTGTTTTTTTTAAATTTGACTACATCTCCTGACTCAGCACCTTTGTACTACTTGTCCTCCATGACTAGAATTTTCTTTTCCTCAGCTGTGCCTGTTAGTTTTGCCACTCAGCTCAAATCCTACCTGCAAGCACAAAGCCTTCCCTGATCCTTCCTGCTACTAGCTCTCCTTCTGAAATAACTTTTTACCTACTTTTTATACAGGGTATTCTAAAGGTCTTAGTAGAGTTTTAAACTATTAAAGCTAAATAATTCGAGCTATGAAAGCTTTAAGTCTCACTAAGATTTTTTGGGACACCCTTGAACATAGCAAGTGCTTGATAAAAGCTCATTGACTGACTGATTGACGTTTATGTCTGACCAGTGTCTTACTTGGATTTTGACCCTTGTTCTTTTTGACTTCAGCTATTTCTGAGAACATGACTATCTTAATCTATTGTCCAGCCTAATTCCAATCTAATACTTGAAAGCTGCACTGGCTATGTTTCTAATACAACATCCCTTTGTTGACACTGTCCCACTGGACAATTATAGTGATTAAGCTGTAGTTTCCAAGCTGCTGCTGGTGACAGGTATAGATGTGTGGAGCTGAACCATCCTCTGGATTATCATAGGCCCTGGAAAGACTATATGATCATTCCATATAATTATTTTTTGTAAATCAGGAAAAAATGGAACCAGGAGACCAAATTGATTATTTAAAAAAAATAGAATAGTAAGGAAATATTTCTTTAGAAATGTAAATGAGGGGAGGGTAGGTGGTGCAGTGAACAGAGCACTGGCCCTGGAGTCAGGAGGACCTGAGTTCAAATATGGCCTTAGACACTTAACACATACACACACCGTGTGACCTTGGGCAAGTCACGTAACCCCAATTGCCCTACCTTCCCCCCTCCAAAAAAGATAGCAAAAAAAAAAAAATTAAAAAGAAGCTATGCCACATCTCTCGACATATAGCCTTCTAAGAAAAAAAAAAAAAGGAAATGTAAATGAGAGCCTAAAGTGTTAGGAAAAGGAGAGACCAAAGAGTTTTACCTTTGGTGTCCAGAAAAGAAGCTTTTAAACAGATTTCAAGGGAAATCCAATTGTTGCTGGATAATACATGCATAAACAGAGGTATAACATGGGCTATTTTGGAGGGTTGAGGGTGGGGGTGAGGCTGAATTAACTGTTGGACTTTAACAGTGATTTAATTTCTTTCGGGAACTCCCACTGCCAATGCACCTACTCCATAGCTTGCATTCATAGAGAGCTGCTTGGGAGCACTGAGGGATTTAAAATAGTGGCATATCCAGGGTCACACAATCAGTATTTATCAGGGTTGGGGTGGGGAGTGAAGGCAGATATTCCCAACTTTGAGGCTATATATCTATCCATGCTACCTCTCTGCATAGACATAGATGGGGAAATGATGCAATTGGGAAGTAAATTTGTCTTTTTGTATAATTTTAAGGTTAAACACAACATATAGCCAATTTGGAAAACTAAATACAAAATAAAGTATACTTAGGAAGTGGTTAAGCTCCCTGATTTTCAGACCCTATTCTCTTCTGTGTATGTGTTGGGTTATTTGGGGTTTTTTTGTTTGTTTGTTTTGTTTTTTTAAATGTAATTCCAGACTTTTCAAAGTATCTCAAAAGGATACTTTTTTGATGTGCAAGGCAAGGTTAACATAACATAACAAAACATAGGTTAAGTGAAGGTTAGAGATTTATCAAATACGTCTACTTGAACTTTATTACATTTCTAACACATTCTAGATGTTATTCAAGTATGATGTACATGAAGGTCATTAATACACTTTAGCCAAGGACTCCTAACTAAACCCTGACTTTTTGAAGAAGGCAATATATATATTTTTAAGCCATTCACCAAGATTAGACAGTTTTTTCAAAGTTTATTCAAAGTTTAGATGTTTTATTCTATTTCAGATCACCATGATGGAGCTGAACAGCCATATTTCACTCATCTTTTATTCCTAACCATAAATTCTCATGTTGAAAATATTTATTGATCAGATGAAATAGGACTAGGGAAGCAGTGTGAAGCATTGGAAAGTATCTGAGAACTTGTATTCAAACCCCAGCTCTGCAGTGTGACATTGGGGAATCCATTTCCAATCAGTCAATACATATTTGTCAAGTGCCTACAGTGTTTCAGGCACCATCACAAATGTAGGATACAAAGAAAGGAAAAGACAGTCCCTGCTCTGTAGGAGATCACAATGTAATGGGGGACACAACAGGCAAACAAAAACGTACAACAAAGCTATACATATGATCAATCGGAATGCTAAAAGGAATGCACTAGAATTAAAGGGGACCAGGAAAGGTGTCCTACAGAAGGTCGGATTTTTAACTGGGACTTGACAGAAGAAAAGGGAGCCAGAAGGTGGAGATATAGAGAGAGAGCATTTTATTCATGGGAGCAGTCAATGACTCAATGCCTGGACTCAGGAGATAGAGCTACTTGTGTAAGTAACAGAAGGGAGGTCAGTGTCTATAGATCAAAAAGTATGTGGTGGGAGTAGAGAGTAAAGTACAAGATAACCAGAAAGGTGAGGAGTATAGTCAGGTTTGGAAGGGCTTTGAATGCCAAACAAAGGTGATAGAGAACTACTGTAGTTTGTTAAGTTAGGGGGATAGGGGGACATGGTCAGATCTGTGCTTTAGGAAGATCATTTTCAAAGTTGAGTAGAGGGCAGACTGGAGAGGAGAGAGATTTGTAGTAAGGGCACCAAACAGCAGGTCATTGCAATAGTCTGGGATGGAGTAATGAGAATTTGTGCTAGGATGGTGGCAATAGCAGAGGAGAATACCTTTTGTAAGAGAGGAGACATATGGAGGAGATGTTGTGAAGGCAAAATCAATAGACCTTGACAACAGATGGGATGTGGATTGGATGAGAGAGGCTGAGGAGTTGAAGATGACAACTCTGTTATGAGCCTGGGATGACGGTGGTGTCCTTGATAGAAACAGGCCAGTTAAAAACCCTCACAGGTGAGGAGTGGGTGATATGCAAGGCCCTTGCCAATACTAAATTTGTAATTCTATGGCTTGTCTTGAGAATTTCTTCCTAGAGTTGAATAACCCTAGGAGCCAATCCAATCTTTTATCTGAGTGATTTTCTCTTGACAGACAAAATCTCTGCAAACCAAACACCCATATAATAGGACTTTTCTCCGAGTTCACTGGCAGATTCTGGGTTGTTTGGCAGACAATGCTTCCTGGCAATCAAGCATGCTCATGTTCTAGGAAAGGAAAATGTTATTGATGGCTGGCCTACAGGTCTTCATTCAGGAAGAGTTTAAGGATTCATGATGGATATTTTTATTATGTATGTCACAGTTGGCATCACCAGTTTTAAAACTTCATCTTACTTCCAGTGCAAACATGGTGGGATGAGGGAGGAAGCCTTTGAAGTCCTCCCAAGTTCCTCTCCAAATAACTAGAAAACCATCTCAGAACTGATGTAGGAGCAGAGAAGCAGCTTCTCAGGCTGTTTCAAACAAAAGGTCTGTCTCACTGTAGTAGGAGGGGAGCAATGTCCAAGAGCAGGAGCAGCCAGCCTCACAGCAGGGCACGTGCAGCAAGGCTCCAAACCTAAGGCAGTCCACCAGTGAGGCCTGTACCTCTTGTAAACCCGCAACTCCCTAGGCAAGTGAGCAGTCTGTACAACTGAGCAAGGCCCCATCCCAGTGACCCCACCCCATGACCCCACCTCTATCACAAACCACCAGGTAGGCCTTGACCCCAATGCTGACAAATAGTGAAGTCCCACACTAGCCAGCAGCAAGACCCTGACCCTGGGGGCAAAGAAACCATGTTTCTATAGAAATCCAACAGGAGGGCCCCACCCTTTGGGGCAGACCAGCAGTAAGACCCTTTTCCAGAGCCAGCTATGAGAAAGACTCTGTTACCAAATCAACCCAATAGCAAGGTCCCATCCCAGGAATAGGCCAGCAGCTAACCCCCACACCCAGGGGAGGTCAATAGGGAGGCCCCATCCTGCATCCCTAAGTGTAGTCTACCCTCCAAAGAAAGCAACAAGCTAAGCCCCGAAGCCCAGTAAAGCCATCAGTAAGATTAAGAGCCTGAGAACAATAAGCTTGGGACAGTGCAGAACCAGAGCCCAACTCTCACATAAAAATACCAAGTCACCAAAAAGTAAGGCAGAAAGAAATGAGCAAGAAAAAATAAAAAGACCTAAACTATAGGAATTTACTATGGGAGGATCAAGGTGTAAACTTAGAAGAGGACAATAGTGTCACAATGGCTACAGTGAAACCTCAAAGAAAAATGTAATTTGATTTCAGGCCCAAAAAAGAATTCCTGAAAGTGCTTAAAAAGGATTAAAAACAACCAACAAATTAGAGAAGTAGGAGAAAAATTGGGAAAATAAATGAGTAATTCAAGATAATCATGAAAAAAAAAGAGTTAATAGCATGGGAAAAGATATACAAAAATTTACTGAGGAATATAACTCCCCTAAAAAAAATAGAATTGATTGAATGGAAAAAGAAGCACAAAAACTCACTAAAGAAAATAATTCCTTAAAAATTAGAATTGAACAAGTGGAAACTAGTGGAGATATCCAGATATTCTATAAGACCTCAAGATACAATAAAACAAAAATCAAAGAAGGTTTTTTAAAAAATAGAAGAAAATGTGAAATTTCCCATTGGAACATAACTAACCTAGAAAATAGATCCAGTATATAAGAATTATTGGGCTACCTGAAAGTCATATTAAAAAAAATGTCTGGACAGCATCTTTCAAGAAATTATCAACAAAAAATGATAAATTAGAACCAGAGGACAAAATACAAAATTGAAAGAACATACCAATCACCACCTGAAAGCGATTACAAAATAAAAATACCCAGGAACAACCTAGCCATATTCCAGAGCTCACAGATCAAAGAGGAAGTATTTCAAGAAGCCAAAAAGAACGAATTCAAACATCATTGGAGCTACAGTCAGGATTACACAGGATTTGGCAGCTTCTACATTAAAGAAGCAGAAGGCTTGGAATATGATATACTGGAAAACAAAGGAGTTAGAATTACAACCAAGAATCACCTACCCAGCAAAACTGAATATAATCTTTCAGGGAAAAGAAACAATGGAAATTTAATAAAATAGAAGAATTTCATGCATTTTTTTTTTGCTTTTTTGGAGGGGGAAAGGTAGGACAATTCAGCTTAAGTGACTTTCCCAAGGTCACATGGCTAATAAGTGTTAAGTGTCTGAGGCTGGATTTGAACTCAGGTCCTCCTGACTCCAGGGCCAATGCTTTATTCACTGTGCCACCTAGCCTCCCCAATTTCATGCATTTCTAATGAAAAGAATAGAGCTGAATGAAAAAAAATTGACCTCTAAATACAAGACTCAAGGGAAACATAAAAAAGAGAAACAAGAAACAAGATAGAAAAAACATAATAAATTCAGTAAGGTTAAACTGTTTACATTTCTATTTTGCAAGATAGTATTTATAACTTCTAACAACTTTATTACTATAAGAGCTATTAGAAGGAGTATATGTAGACAGAGAGTGTGGACATCAGATAACTTTGATGGGATAATACACCCCCCCCCAATAAAAAAGATAAGGGGATGAGAAAGAAAATTGCATTGGAAGGAGAGGGGAGATTGATAGGGTAAATTATCCCACGTAAAAGAGGTATGAAAAAGCTATTAAAATAGAGAGGAAGATGGGGGTTGGGTGGTGGGCAAAGCTCAAACCTTATATGCTCAAAGAGGGAATAACGGACACACTCAGTTGGATACAGAAGTCTATCTTACCCTAAAAGGGAGTAAAAAGGGATGGGGATAATAGAAGGGAGAGGGGGGCTGATAAAAGGGAGGGTATATTGAGGAAGGTGGTGAATCAGATGTAAAACACTTGTGAGGAGGGACACAGAGGGGAATAGAAAGTGGGAGGGGATAAACAAGTGAGAAATAGCATGGAAGGAAATATACATATTATACATATTGTATATGGTAACGATATCATAACAATAAATGTGGATGGGATGAACTCTCCCATAAAACAGAAGTGAATAGCAGAACGGATTAAAAACTAGAATCCTAAAATAGGTTGTTTACAAGGAACACACTTGAAGCAGAGAGATACCTACAGGTAAAGGCAAGGGGCTGGAGCACAATCTATTATGCTTCAGATAAAGCAAAGAAAGCAGGGGTAACAATCATGATCTCAGATAAAGAAAAAAGCAAAAATAGATCTAATCAAAAGTGATAAAGAGGGAAATTATTTCTTCCTGAAAGGTACCATAGACAATGAAGTCATATCCATACTAAGCATATATGTACCAAATGGTAAAACATCTAAATTTTTGAAGAAGTTGAATGAGTTACAGAAGGAAATAGATAATGAAACTATATTACTGGGGTGTCTCAAGCTTCCCCTCTAAGAACTAGATAAATCTAACCAAAAAAATAAACAAGAAAGAAGTTAAAGAGGTGAATAAAAATCTACAAAAGTTAGATATGATAGATTTCTGGAGAAATCTGAAAGGGAATAGAAAGAAATACACCTTTATCTCAGTAGTACATGGCACCTACACAAAAACTGATCATCTATGAGGACAGAAAAACCTTACAACCAAATGCAGAAAAACAGAAATAGTAAATACATCCTTTTCAGATCATAATGCAATAAAAATTACATTCAATAATGGACAATGGAAAGAGATATTAAAATTAATGGGAAATTAAATAATCTAATCCTAAAAAACACAATTGAGTCAAAGAGCAAGTCATAGAAACAATTTATAATTTCACTAAAGAGAATAACAGTGAGACAACACACCAACATTGATGAGAAGCAGCCAAAACAGAACTTAAGGGAATTTTTTTTATCTCTAATTGCTTATATCAATAAAATAGAGAAAGAGCAGATCAATGAATTGGATATGTTAACTAAAAAGCTAAAAAAACCCAACAAAAACAAAAACCTGGAAAAAAACAAATTAAAAAATCTCCAATTAAACACCAATTTGGAAATCTTGAAAATCAAAGGAGAGATTAATGAAATTGAAAGTAAGAAAACCTTTGAATTAATAAATAAAACTAGGGGCAGCTAGGTGGCACAGTGAGTAAAGCCTGTGCCCCAGAGTCAGGAGAACCCGAGTTTGATTCCAGCCTCAGACACTTAACACAGACACACACACACACACACACACACACACACACACACACACACGCACACACACAAACTAGCCATGTAACCTTGGGTAAGTTACTTAACCCCAACTGCCCTCCAAAAAGGCAAAATAAATAAATATATGAACAAATAAATAAAACTAGAAACTGGTTTTATGAAAAAAACCCAATAAAATAGATTAAAGTTAGTTAATTTGATTTTTAAAAAAGAGGAAAACCAAATTACTAATATCAAAAATAAAAGGGTGGATTCACCACCAATGAAGAGGAAACTAAGACAATTGCTATGAGCTATTTTGTCCAATTATCTGCTAATAAATTTGATGATCTAAATGGAATGGATGAGTGTCTACAAAAATATAAATTACCTACATTAACAGAAGGATAAATAAAACGCTTAACTAACCCAATCTTGGAAAAAGAAATTGAAAAACCATCAATGAGTTCCTTAAGAAAAAAAAAAAACATCTTCAGGGCTAGATGGATACGTTAGTGAATTGTACCAAACAATTAAAGAACAGTTAATCTCAATACTATATAAACTATTTGGAAAAATATGCAAAAACGAGACTTACCAAACTCCTTTTATGACACAAATATTGTACTGACATCCAATTCAGGAAGAGTCAAAACAGAGAAAGAAAATTATAAATGAATTTCCCTACTGATTATTGCTGCAAAAAAATTAAAATGCTAGCTAAGATATTACAACAATATGTCACAAGGATCACAAACTATGACAAGGTGAGATTTATACCAGGAATGCAGGACTGATTCAATATTAGGAAAACTATCAGCATAGTTGACCATATCAGTAATAAAACCAACAGAAATCATATGGTTATCTCAATAGATGCAGTAAAAGCTTTTGACAAAATACAGCACTCATCCTATTAAAAACCTTAGGGAGCATAGGACTAACTGGAACTTACTTTAAAATGATAAGCATCATCTATCTAAAATAATCAGCAAACATTATCTGTAACAGACATAAGCTAATAGCCTTCCCAGTACAATCAGGGGTGAAGCAAGGATGCCCATTATCACCTCTATTATTCTACATTGTATTAAAAATATTAGCGACAGCAATAAGAGCAAAAAAAAATTAAAAGAATTTGAATATGCAATGAGGAAACAAAACTATCACTCTTTGCAGATGATATTATGTTATACTTAGAAAATCCTACAAGATCAACTAAAAAACTACTTGAAATTTTAAACAGCTTTATTATAAGTTGTAGGATACAAAATTAACCCACATAAATCATCAACATTTCTATATATTACCAACAAAGTCCAATAGTAAGAGATAAAAAGAGAAATTCCATTTAAAATAACTATAGGAAGTAAAAGAATTCTTGGGATTCTACTTGTGAAGACAGACACAAGAACTATATGAAGATAACTGTAACACACTTTTTACACAAAATGTTAGAAAAATATGAATATTTCATGGGTAAGGTGAGCCAATATAATAAAAATCAGAATTCTACATTAATCTGTTTATTCTGTGCCGTGCCAATCAGACTATCCAAAATTATTTTGTAGAGCTAGAAAAAATAATAAAATTCATCTGGAAGAACAAATGCTCAAAGATACCAAGGAAATCAATGGGAAAAATGCAAAAGAATTTGGTATGGTATAACCATACCACATCTCAAATTGTATTATAAAGCAGTAATTATCAAAACGCTGTTACTAGACTGCTGGATCAGTGGAACAAATTAGGTACACATTACATTGTAGTAAATGAACATCACAATCTAGTATATGATAAGCCTAAAGATCCAAGCTTTATTATTTGGACTAAAAACTACTGGGAAAATTAGAAAACATTATGGCAGAAACTAGATATAGACCAGCATCTCACATTGTATACAAAGATAAGGTCAAAATGGGTACATGATTTACACATACAGGGTAATACCATAAATTAGTAGATTATGGAATAGTTTATCTGTTAGATTTATGGATAAGGGTGTTGCAGCAAGCACCCGACATACCCAGGGTGGCTGCCAACACAGGTTCTTAGATCTGCTTTTCTAAAGGAAAGCAACTCAAAATGGGTATCAATCAAACATATTTACCTAGTTGAGGGGAAAAAGTCAGCACCTGGAACTTCAGAGTATACAGACAAGTTACAAGAAGACAGAGAAACATTTCAAGCAGACAGGCCTCCAGCTGTCTGACCATTACATCCATACCTAGTCACAGTTACCAGAGAAGGAAGCATCAACATCTGGATTTTCAAAGTGGGGGGGGAGGGGCTCTCAATGGCTGCCCAGAGTCTTGTCTGGTCAAATCACACAATACTTCTCAAAGTGAGCCCCAAAGCAAAGCCTCCCATCGGGGTTTATATAGCCTTCTCCTGCCTCAGAGAATTTAACAACACTCTTGACCAATCAAATCACCTGTAAAACAAACCTCCCCCACAGGCTCCAGGTGCATTTAAGCCTATCAAAGGGCCTAGGGGCAGGGAAGAGCTTAAATTTACATTCTCATTACAAACAAAACAATTTAGGACCAAAGAAGATATAGAGAGAATTACAAAATATAAAGTAGATAATTTTGATTATATAAAATTTAAAAGTTTTTGTATGAACAAAACCAATGCAACAAAATCATAAGGAAAGCAGAAAACTTTGAAATATTTTTTTGCAACAAGTATTCCTGGTAAAGGCTTCCTTCTCAGATATATAGAGAGCTGAGTCAAATTTATAAAAATAAAAGTCATTCCTCAATTGATAAATGGTCAAAAGATATGAACAGGCAGTTTTCAGACAAAGAAATCAAAGCTACCTATGGTCATATGAAAAAATGCTCTTAATCATTAGTGATCAGAGAAATGTAATGTAAATGTAAATTTAATGTAGTATAAATGTAAATTTAATGTAAATGAAAATTAAAACAACTTTGAGGTGCTACCTCAGACCTATCTATCAGAGGGAACAATATGATAGAACTGAAAAATGTTAGCTATTGGAGGGCATATGGGAAAAATGGGAGACTAATGCTCTGCTATTGGAGTTGTGAACTGATCCAATCATTCTGAAGAGCAATTTGGAACTATGAGGGTGTAGCGGCAAGCACCCCAGTGTCCCCAGCGTGTCTGCCAACACAGGTTCTTGGATCTGCTTTGTTAAAGGAAAGCAACTCAAAATGGGTTAACAAGCTTACTTTAATCAGTCAAATATGTATCGTTTACCTAGTTCAGGGGGAAAAGGTCAGCACCCCGAACTTCAGAATATACAGACAGAATTATCAAGACAGAGAAACAGATAAAGTAGACAGTTTTCCAAACTGTCCAACCATTATATCCATACCAAACAACATCTGGGTTTCAAAGCAAGGAGGGGGGGGAGGGGGCCCTGGACAAGGGCTTCCCAGAGTTTCATCTGATCAAATCACAGAACATTTCTCAAAGTGAGCCCCAAAACAAAGCTACACATCAGGGCTTGTATAGCCTTCTCCTGGCTCAGAGAATGTAACAACCTTATTGAATCACTGGCCAATCAAGAAGTATCTACTGAAAAACAAGCCTCCCACCCCAAGGCTCCAGGTGCACTTTAGCCTAGGGGCAGGAAAGATCTTACAAATTTACATTCCCATTACAGAGGGCTATAGAATTGTGTATACCCTTTAATCCAGCAATTTCACTGCTAAATCATTATCCCAAAAACATCCAAAAAAGGGGGGGAGGGGAGGACCTATTTGTGTGAAAATATTTAAAGCAGCTATTTTTTGTGGTGACTAAGAATTGGAAATCAAAGGACATACATCAATTGGGTAATGGCTAAATAAACTGTAATATATTATTATACTGGAATATTATTGTGCTGAAGGAAATGACAAGCAGGATGATTTCAGAACAACCTGGAAAGACTTACATGAATTGATGCTGAGTGAAGTAAACAGAACCTGGGGGTTGTTGTAGATAGCAATATTGTTTCATGAAGAACTACAAATGACTTAACCATTCTTAGCAATACAATGATCCAAGGCAATCCCAAAAGTAAACTATCTACTTCCAAGTAAAGAACTGATATTGATTGAATACAGACTGAAGCATGCTGTTTTTCACTTTGTTTTTTCAGTCTTTTTTCTTTTATTCGAGTCATCTCATACACAAAATGATTAATGTGGAAGTATTTTACATAATTGCATATGTATAACTATATCTGATTACCATTTCAGGGAAGGGGGAAGGAAGAGAGGGAGGGAGGGATAGAAAAATGTAAAAAAAAAAAAAAGGGAAAAACTTTCTTTTTTTAAAGAAGGGACAAAAGATAAAAAATAAGCTCCTTTTGATACTATAGCCTTATATAATGTGGCTATCAGGCACTCTAGTTTGGATTTCTTCCTTTTCATTAGGTTGAAATTTTTTGACCAAAATAATGAAGAAGGAAAGGAACCTTGACATGATGTTATTAGTGGCTTACTGGCTTCCACTCCAGTGAATGATTTTCCCAATAACATTATGAAAGAAATCAGAAGAGATATATAAGCCCTAATTGGATTATTTTTATTAAGTGTGTCATGACTGTTATATTGCATGCTTGAATATATAACTTAATTATTTCAGTGAGTAATAATGGCAGGTAATTGTAAGTCTTGGTTAACTCATTTTCTTACTGTTAATTTCTTCTCCCCTTCATATATTTTCTATTTCTGTTATGTCTGAATCTTTTGAAATACATGTTGATAAAATACCAAAGACCCACGTCTGATGGTGTTTCAAATATTAGGTACATCAATAAACTTTCCAATGATGCCTTAAAAACAGATTTAAAATATTTCATGACTCTGACCAGCTTAAGATATCGGTAGTTATAAACTAGATGAGGTTGGATTGGTACAAATAAAGGGTGGTTCATTTAGGGAGGAAGACGACTCAATTATATAAGTAAATGAGGGAATCGGATCAAGTTTTCAATCTCTGTAGAAAATTATCTGGATATCATAACTGATCACAAGCAAACGTTTAATCAGAAATCAAGTGGGCTAGTTTTTAAAAAGCAATGCATTCTTTTTGGAAATAGATTGTCAGAGTTAGTAATGATCAAACTAATGGATAAAAAAAATTGAGTTGGAAGGGGAAAAGTGGTTGGGTACTATGGAAAAGAATATCCCCGAGCTTATATGGTTTTGCTTTTCCTGCTTATTAAGCAACAACTACTTACAAGATTGGGGTCATTTTGAAAAAGGAAAAGAATACCCTTAGCCCTCCTGACCCCATTCCTTTGTGTTAATAATGTTTTGATCATCACGAGTACTAAGTTGACTGAACAGATTCAAAGAGGAAGGAATGTTTGAAAAGCTTGGAGGCTACAAATTAAATGAAGTCGGCTCCTATTTGTGAGGATTCTGTGTGCTGTTCATTATTATTATTAACAATTAAGTCAATTATACGAAGAGTGGGGGTTGTACCTTTCGTTTCATTGGCAAGTGTGATGCCAGTGACCCTAACTCTCAAGAGTGGCCAGAGCCAGATAAAAATGTAATTGGGAAATATTTAAGCAAATAAATAAAAATACAGTAGAATATAAATAACGGGGGCAGCTAGGTGGCACAGTGAGGAGAGCACCAGCCCTGCAGTCAGGAGGACCTGGGTTCAGATTCGGCCTCAGACATTGCACACACACATACACACACACACACACACACACTCTATCTGTGTGACCTTGGGCAAGTCACATAACCCCAATTGCCCTACCCTACCCCCTCCAAAAAGCAAAAAAAAAAAAAAAAGAATTATCTTTTCACCATGTGACCTTGGGCAAGTTGCTTAACCCCAATTGCCCTCCAAAAAGCAAAAAAAAAATAAATTAAAAAAAAGAATATAAATAATATTAATGTGTGGTTTTCTGAGACAATGTATGATTCACAGGGATTCTTATGTAAGGTTTAGTGTCCCCTGTTTCTTTTTGAGTTTGATATCAATGCTGTAGAGAACTCACAGAGGAGGGGGAAAAAAAAACAATAAAATCCCCCGAACAATGCACCTCAAATGACTTTTCCTGCAATTTAGAGTCTTGGAATGTTGTCTGTAGATTGAGAGGTCAAGTGAATTGTCCAAAGTCACAAGCCAGTGAGTGTCAGAGTGGAACTTAAGCACAGGATTTCCTTGTTCCATTGATAGTTCAATGCAGTCTCCTAAGAATAACAGCTTTCATTTTTATAGCACTGTGAGTTTTGCAAAGTATTATGCATATATCAATGCTTTAAGGTTTTTGAGCCCTCATAAAAATTCCATGAATTATATCCTCTAAGTCTTGCCTCTGTTTGGAATGTAAAGCTCCTCATAGCTCAGTCCCAAGTCATTATTGTACATTGCTGTTCTTTGTGCACTGTGGTCCAGCCACACTGGCCTTATTGCTGTTCCTAACTCTTAACACCTCATCTCTTTTCTCTGGGTGCCTTTGCACAGTGACCCAAATGACGAAAACACATTTCCTCTGTGCTTCCATCTTTCAGAATCCCTAAATTCCTAGGTTTCTTCAAGGATTAGCTGGGGTCCACCTTCTATAAGAAACCTTCCCTGATTCCTCTGGCTGCTAGTGCTTTTTTCTGTCCAATCATCTGGTATCTGTTTTGTATAGACATACACATGCACACACACATATATACATATATTTACACATACATGGGTCTATACATACCCATACTCACATTGCATATTGTCTCTCTCATGTAGATTGTGAGGTCTTTGAGGGCAGAGACTGTTTTCATTTTTTGCCCCTGTATCCCAAGTACCTAGCATGGTGCTCATCACAAATATTTGTTGAAATCAAATTCATTTCTAGGCACAAATCTCTAATATGAAAGTACTACATATATAAAATGTTTCTGAATGCCAGTTTCTTTCATTTCAACATGAGTTGACTTTCAGGAATTTAGAATCACAAAATGTAAAAGTTGGAAAGGACCCTGGAGGTCATCTAGTCCTATCTTCTTATTTTTTTTAAATAATTAATTAATTTTTAATTTTCACATTCACTTCCATAAGATTTTGAGTTTTTAATTTTCCCCTGTACTCTCTTCCTCCCTCCCCAAGGCAGCATGCAATCTGATGTAGGCTGTACTTATACATTCATATTAAACGTGTTTTCACAGTCATGATGTAAAGAAGAATTAGAACTAATGGAAGGAACCACAAGAAAGAAGAAAGCAAAGAAAATGACAAAAGAAAAGGAGAGGAAATATTATGCTTCCATCTCCATTCAGATTCTAAAGTTCTTTCCCTGGATGTTGACAGCATTTTCCATCATAAGTCTTTTGGAATTGCCTTAGATCCTTACATTGCTAAGAAGAGCTAAGTCTGTCAAGGTTAGTTATCACACAATGTGGCTTTTTTAGTGTACAGTGTTCTTCTGGTTCTGTTCATTTCACTCAGCATCAGTTCATATAAGTCTTTTCAGGTTTTTCTGAAGGTGACCTGCCCATCTTTTCTTAATGAACAATAGTATTTCATTATATTCATATACTACAACTTGTTCAGCCATTCCCCAATTGATGGGTGTTTCAGTAGTTGCCACTACCAAAAGGGCTTCTAAAAATAATTTTGCACATATGGGTCCTTTTCCCATTTTATGATCACTTTGGGATACAGACACAGTGTGTGCAGAATTTTAAAGCCCTTTGGGAATAGTTCCATATTTCTTTCCAGAATGGTTGGATCAGTTCACAACTCCACCAACAATGCGTTAGTGTTCCAATTTTCCCACATCTTCTCCAACACTTATCATTTTCCTCTTTTGTCATGTTAGTCTATCTGATAGGTGTGATATGGTACCTCAGAGTCATTTTGATTTGCATTTCTCTAGTCAGTAGTGATTCAGAGCATTTTTTCATGTGACTATAGATAGCTTTAGTTTCTTCCTTTGAAAACTGCCTTTTCATATCCTTTGGCCATTTATCAACTGGGGAATGACTGGTATTCTTATAAATATGACTCACTTCTCTATATATTTTAGAAATGATGACTTAATCAGAGACATTGGTAGTAAAAAAAATTTCTCAACTTTCTGCTTCCCTTCTAATTTTTGTTACATTGACTTTATTTAAGCAAAAATTTTTCCATTCAATGTAATCAAAATCATCCATTCATACTGTTCTCTATCTTTCATTTGGTCATAAATGCTTCCTTTTTCTATAAATCTGACAGGTAAACTATTACTTGCTCTCCTTTGCTTATAGTATCAGACTTTATGTCTAAATCATGTACCCATTTTTATTTTATCTTGGTATAGGTTGTAAAGTATTGGTCTATGCCATACTATTTTCATTTTCCCAGCAGTTTTTGTCCAAAAGTAAGTTCTTATCCCAGAAGCTGGAGTCTTTGGATTTATCAAATTATAGATTACTATAGTCATTGACTGTTGTGTCTTGTGTAACTAACCTATTCCAGTGACCCACCACTCTTTCTTAGCTAGTACCAAGTAGATTTTGATGATTTGGTAGTTTGATTGATATGGCACTGAATAAGTAATTTAATTTAGATAGAATTGTCATTTTTATTATATTAGCTCAGCCTACCCATGAGGAACTGATATTATTCTAATTATTTAGATTTGAATTTATTTGTAATGAAAAGTGTTTTGTAATTGTGTTTATATAGTTCCTGGATTTGTTTTGGCAGGTAGAATCCACAATATTTTGTATGGTCTAAAGTAACTTTAAATGGAATTTCACTTTCTATCTCTTGTTATTGGGCTTCATTAGTAACATTTAGAAATGCCAATAATTTATGAGTTTATTTTATATCCTCCAACTTTGTTAAATTTGTTTATTATTTCAAGTATTTTTTTTACCTGATTCTCTAGGATTCTTTAAGTATACCATCTTATCATCTGCAAAGAGTGACTATCTTCTTATTTGGCTGAAAAGGAAACAGGCCCAGAGATGGAAGAAATTAATTGCCCAAGGTTAAAGAGATACTGAGTAACTGAACCAGTTTTCCAAATCCAGGTCCTCTGATTCTGTATTAAATGCTCTTCCTACTACACGTTGAGTACAGCCTTTATTCCTACCTGCCTTTCCTACTTGAGTGGTGATCACCTTGAATAATAATAAAAACAAAAATTTACAAAGATTATAACAACTTTTCCCTTTCTTATAGTATTGGTCACCTTTCAAACTCCTTTATTAATAACAATTCTATTAGGTGGCCAATAGACATCTAAAAATTAGAACTGCTTTTGGGTCCCAGGACATAGTCTTCTGTGCCCTCTCTTTTAAAGATCTCTTCTGCTCTAGAAACATAAATATTCAACCCACCAAGTTCTCTAATAGGCAGAGTATGACTTCTAACCATATTCTTCCATGGGGATCATACCTGTGAATGTTCAATGTACTTCTAGGCTGGGTGAGAGGGAGATCTCAAAAATAAAGGAAGGTAAGAAAATACAGTAAAATGAACAAAAGTAATATTAATTCATTCATTTATTCATTTGTCTCTATGTTTATTTTACTTTCAAACAAATGGGAGGTAGCATAGTGGAAAAGTACCCTGTTCTATAATTCATAAGACTTGAGCATTAGTTCTGTCTATTTCCCTACCTTTGTGAAGCTGGGCAAATCATGTCACTTTTCCATTTTTCAGTTGTTTCATCTATAAAATGAGTCAATTAGGCTAGATCATCTCAAAATCCCTGTCTTGCTTAAAAACAAAAGAACATTAAAATTAAAAATACCCTCTGTATAGCCTCTTCATAACAAAATAAAGGCTGGCTAAAACTCTGAAACAATTATTTGTTACTAAAAAAGGTATAAGTCATAACAGTGCATAAGACTTCCATAAAAAAGCAATTTATTTTTCCTTTTCTTTCCCCAACCAATAAAATTATTTGTGCCATCCTCTCCTGAGTAATATGAAACAAGAACATAATTTGTTATTTTTAGTGACCATATTTTTATCTGATGTAGTGTCTAAGACACAGCTCATCAGCTGAATTCTCTATCCATCAATATGGTAGCTTCAATTCATTTGCCTTTTCTTGTTAAGATGTCTAAATCCTCAAAACTCCAAATAGAGACGTTTTATTTGTGATGTTTAGTGCCCTCTTCTAGCCTGCCAAGATTTGACAGCTAACAGCTTAATAGCTTCTATTGCATATTTCTAACCCTTCAGCTGAAAACATACAATAATAATTCATATAGACAGTACAGTGGATAGAGTGCTGAAATTGCAGATAGGAAGACCTGACTTCAAATTCTGTCTTACACATTTACTAGCTGGTGAGCCTGGACAAATCACTTAATCCCTCTTAGTTTCATAATCTGCAAAATAGGGGTGATGATGATGGTGATGATGATACTTTCCTCACAGGGATTTTGTGGCCATCAAATAACACATGAAAAGTGGTTTATACACCTTAGAACACTATATAAATGCTGGCTATTTTTATCCTTATCATCATTATTGTTGTTCCAATCCATAGCACATGAATTCAAACCCAATGGTTTGAATTGAAATGGGAGATTTAAGCCCAATGGAAATGATGGTGATTAATTGTGGCTTACAAGAGCAAGCTATTCTGCTAGTTCCCTAAAACTGGGGACGATTCAGGGATGTGGTATAGCTGAGGATAAAAAGGCATAATACATATTCTGGAAAATAGCAGTACATAAAATCCGTATCTTAATATATAAGTGAATGTAAAGATGATAAGTGGAGAAAGTATATACAATATGTCACTAACTGAAACAATTCTGACATTGATGAATATATACATCTTTTGGGTTGCAGATGTCAGTACCTTAATTATATAGTGCTCAAGAGTATAGGAAACTGTAGCCTGTTAATTTGATTTATTTAATAATTTTAGCTTCAGCTATCAGTCATCAAAATTCCACCTCTGTCTTTGTATCCCACCCCCTAGCACTATGCCTGACACATGTTAGGAATTTAATAAAGACAGAGTTAGAATTTTCCCAGGTTCCAAATAGCATATGCCAGGAGAACCAATATAAACATTTATGTGTATTTATTGAACCATACAAAATGAGCCTAAGGTGGCTACCATAGAAGGTGAGGGGATCATGAAAGGTATTCTGTGGACCATGGCAATTAAATTGCATGTTGAAGGAAGAGAGGAATTCTGTGAGATGGAAGTGAGGAGAGAATGCATTTCAGAAATGAGAAATGGTCTGAGCTATGTGGTTTGTTCTCATGCTGATGATTCAATGAATATTTATTAAGCACCTATTATGTACCAGACACTGTGCTAAGAACTGAAGGTGCAAAAAGAGGCAAAAGAGAGTCCCTACCCTCAAGGGGCTTATAATCTAGTGGGGCAAACAATATGCAAACAAATATATGCAAGGTAAAAAATATACAGAATAAATTATAGATAATTAAAAGAAAGGAGACACTGGAATTGTAGAGTTGCGGAAGGCTTCCACTCTAGAAGGTAGTATTGTAAATGGGATTTTAAGGAAGCCAGGAAGGTCTATAATCAGAATGGAGGAGTGAGAGCATTCCAGGCAACAGGCATAGGGAACATGATATTTAGGTTGATTTCAGTATGTCTAATAACAATCAATCAACAATCATTTATCAGATTTTTGTACTAGTCTTTGTACTAGTCATTGTAGAGTTCTCTGAAGATAAAAGAGACAAAGATGAGGTGATCACTGATCTCTTAGTGTTTACATTTCTAGTCATAACTCAGATGCATACAAAGATTGTTATTTAGAAGTTTAAATGTAATCAATAAGCTTTTGAATGTTCTCTTTTTAAACCAAGAACTACTAACTTTGAATAAATTTAGAGCATTTGGGGAAAAAGTAGCCAAATACCTGAGAAAATGCTAAAAATAGTAGGACTTTTCTAAACAAAAGGGGTTAATTCAAGACAGTGGGTGAGAGTTTTGTGCAAGCATTGAAGATGTCTCTGTATAGAAGATGAAAACATCTCCATCAACATTACATTAGATGATGACTTATTGAAGCGTTTCTAGCCTGTGCCTGAGTTATGCCCTTGGACTATAAGAGAGAGTAAATCAGAGCTGGGCAGATGCAGAGAAGAGGGCAACTACATGTAGAAACTCAGACTCCATTTAAATCTATAGTGTTCCTTCAAGGAATCAAGTACCTGCAGAAATATATACTGGTAAAACTGGAGACCTCCTGATCCAAAGCAGAAACTACAAGGACAAGGGAAAGGCAAGAGTAGAACAGTGAATGAATGACTGAAGCGTTCCTGGACAAAGTGAATAAAGGTCATGTCCAAGCTGCCTGAATATAGAGTAGAATTTCCTGGACAATGCTAGTCTCTACATCAAGTTGAAGATTTCCAGGAACGAGCAAGAACTGAGGAATCAAGGATTTTGATGGGGGTAAACCTGGATTGTACCCATCACTGAAACTGAGTTATATGGACCACAGTCTTGTGGAGAAGGGTTCAACCCTCTAGTTTCTTCTATAGACTCGATCAATGGGAATACTATAAGTTGGGAAGTATCTGTATTGATCCCTAGAAATAGAGTCACTGAAGAACAGGGATAGATTCTCTCTCTCTCTCTCTCTCTCTCTCTCTCTCTCTCTCTCTCTCT
>NW_027185655.1:42140173-42155344 GCF_028583685.1 Petaurus breviceps papuanus
TTTTTTTTCTCTCTGTCTCTTCCCTTCTCTCTTTCCTAAAGGTGAGGGTAACACTAGAGGTTATATAGAAGTTTTTCTAGAGAAAGTGGAGGCTCACTGGAAAAGGAAAGATTGCTGTTTTGAATGTTCAGGGGTTCAAGTGTGTGAGTGCTTTGTGTTTTCTATTGGGTGAAATAACTCCCATCCTATATTTGACGTGGAATAAGACTGAGGGCTTTTGGGAGAGCTGGAAGCCCTTTTCTGGCTTTTGGAGACCTAGACAAGAGCCAAATTTTCATGTTGCCAAGGAAAGCTCTTTATGAATATGAGCCAAAAAATATGATATATGGGAAGTCCCTTGTTTGGACCTAATCCATGTAAACCCAGAGCTACAGATTTCACCCATGGGTTATGCTTGAATGTAGAACTGACTCACAGCATCCCAATGAAATAGCCTCCAAAAGGGAATCCTAATCTCCAACCTTGGGTGGTTTTTTTTCACTCTATGCTCTATTGCTGTACTTTGAAAGGACTCCAAGAAAATATCATGGAGCAGAGGCAGAGATAGAATTATATATCCCAGGGATCACAATGGGAAAGGAAGGGAGAATAACCGGATGCACAACTCCTTTGACAGCTGTGTTTGAGTTTTACTCTGTATCATTTTCAGGTTGGATGTGGAATCCTTTCATGCAGAAAAAAAGATGACTTCCTACCTAGGTGACCCTGGGCAAGGCATTTAACATCCTTGTGACTCTGTTTCCTTATCTGTAAAGTAATGGGTTTTAACCTGAGATGCCTGTAGGGACCCTTTTATCTCTAAATCTATGATTCTATTAGCAACTAAAGAACATTTGTAAATCCTGTGAAAAAGGCTGCCATCTAAGGTGATACTCCATTCATGCCAGCCCCATGTCCTTTCAAACAAAGAATCTGGGAGATGAGTGAAGGCAGAACTTGTTGTTCCAGGCTGACATGTCACTGCATGATACTGAGTAAGCAGGATGGAATTTGTGTGGCTATTCATTATTATGTTATTGCTATCTTAACCTTTGAGGGAAAACCAGATGCCTTCCTTTTGATGAATTTCTTTTCTTCAGGCATGCATATAGAATCATTTATTGCCTATATAGGCTATTTAAAAAAGATCTTTCTGCTTAGAATTTTTTTTTCTTTTCTCTTTTCATGCTTTTGAGAATAACTCAAGTACCCAAAACAAATGACAGCAGTTCTCATGGCAATGCTGCTGCCTAATTGCCCCATTAGTAGCTCATATCCAGCTATTAATAGTAGTTTCTGGGTCCCAGCTACATCTTGCACATCTTTATTGTGCTTTACAAGAAGAGAGGAAGACTAGAATAACAGTGTTATTTTATTTTATTTTTTCATTTCACTTTTATTTGCACCCTGATGTCACATTTACTCCCGTGCCATAAGCTTTTGTTTCTTCAGTTTCTTCTGGGATCTCTTTTTCTTTTGAGTCGTCTTCTCTTCTGGTTTGGGAGCAATTTGTTCCTTTTCTGTAAGTATCATCTCAATATGGCAAGGAGAACTCATGTATAGGTTGATTCAACCCTGAGCCCTGTAAATACTCTTGTCACACTTTGGGAGCCCTGCTAACCTGGATATGCTCAATGACAAGAGAATCTACATCCAGCCCCTTCAACTCTGCATTACTCTCTGCGTTTTTAAGCATATGCAGCAAGAATTTGGCACTTTTTGGGGGCCACCAACGCTGTGTCCAACCCTGTGGCTTAGCGTGGGCACACCTGCCAACTCCACCATTATATCAAGAGAAGGGAATACATTGTTTTTTCAATGTGACATCTTTCAAATACTTTTCAGATACATATGCCCTAGATGGCTTGAGCTGTTTCACAGGTGTTCTTGAAGTAGACCTGGAGATTTGAACTCCTTGACGTGCATTATTTTGGGGTTCTCTGAATCAAGAGAGTACCTCACCATTTTCAGTGATTACCAAGGATAGCTCAAGGGAAGAGCTCTCTCATTTTATAAATGGGAATCACACAGGTAGTTAGTAGAGCAGAGATTTGTACCAAGGTCTTCTGCTTCTGAATCCAGAGCTTTTTATATTATACCACTCTGCTCTACCCCTATTGTTATTTGTTATATTGCCCAGAGTGGAATAAAGCGGCTCTATGAAGGTGTTTTAGATGCTGGGAGAGAATTTATATTGGTTGTCAAATCTCTCACATTAAGGAACCGTACTGCTCTTAATTTTAAGACTGATTCTCAAGTTTTGAAATAGGTTTTTAATGTATGTATTTCTTCATAGTGTATTCCTTTGTGTAGGAGTCCAATATGATGAAATGAATAAAAAAATCAATCATGTGGTGGAAAATGCAAAAATATTTTCAAAATCCTTGGGAGAAATATTGAATTTGCTTTATGGTAACTCTGTGGGTTGTCTTGTGTTGTGTAACCACTGACTCAATTTTGTACTCTGTAAAATTTGGGTAAGGATACTCATACCGAATAAACAGTATTGGATGTTAGATGCTATTGTTAATGTCATCATTATTGGTATGAGATAACAATTGATTGCTATTACCTAGATTTATGTTTTTACCCCCTCTATAACAAAGCAAGTTAAATAGATATCATGGATATCATATAACAAATCACTTCTGTATCTGTTATGAAGGTGGTGTCCACAGTGGTTAAAGAGCTGCCCTTAGTCAGTGAGACTTAAGTTCAAATCCTTCCTCTGACATATATTAACTATATGATCTTGGGCAACTTATTTAACCTCTCAGGGCCCCAACGGTCACTTAATCTCCATCAAACTCAGTTTCCTCATATGTTAAATAAAAGGTTGCACTAAAACATCTCTAAGGTCACCTCTAGATCTGTGGTTCTTTATCCTTTAAGATGCAGAATTGTTCATCTGCTTTTGGTACATGTAATTTCCTTATATCAATGAAATCTCAGGTTCATTTTCAAATTAATCTATAATTTTCAGTCATTTGCTCTTCCCTAAAATATTCCCTTGGGCAATGAATCACAAAATCACAGTATTTGAGAGATGGGACTTTAGTAGCCATCTAGTAAAAATCATTCACAATGAATGGCTACTATAACATACCTAACAAGTAATCAACTAACAACCCTCTGTTTGAGAACCTAAAGAAGGAAAGCCTACCACCTCTATAGGCAGCTTATTTCCCTTTGGAAAATTCTAATTGTTAGTGAGGTTTTTTTTCTTTCTGATATTAAGCCTAGATTTTGTAACTTCCCCCATTTTTCTAATTTATGTCTTGAGAAAAAAAGAACCAGTCCAATTTCTCCTCTGCAAGATAATCCTTCAAATACTTGAAGAAAACTAACATGTCTACAACCCCCCCCTCCTCACCCCCTCACAGTGTTCTTTTCTCAATATTAAAAAAGTCAAGTTCCTCCGAGAGAATCATATGTATCATAGACATGATGTCTTGTGTCATCCCAGTTGCCTTCCTCTGCACATTCTATAGTTTATTAATATCATTTTTAAACTGTGATGCCCAGTTTGAAAACAATACTTCAGGTGGTAACTTACAAAAGCAGAGTATAGTGTAGAGAACAGGTATACAGAGTATATCACCTCTTGTTCCTGGAAGCCATGTCCTTCTTAATGAAACCAAGATCTCATTAATTTTTCTGGCTAATGAGATCATATCACACTGTTGACTCATATAGATCTTGGTCCACTAAAATCTCCAGATCTCTCTCTCTCTCTGTCTCTCTGTCTCTCTCTCTGTCTCTCTGTCTCTGTCTCTCTCCGTCTCTCTCTCTCTCTGTCTCTCTCTCTCTCTGTCTCTCTCTCTCTCTCTGTCTCTCTCTCTCTCTCTGTCTCTCTCCCTGTCTCTCTGTCTCCCTCTCTCTGTCTCTCTGTCTCTGTCTCTCTCTCTCTCTGTCTCTCTCTCCCTCCCTCCCTTTCTCTCTCCCTCTCCCTCCCTCCCTCTCTCTCTCCCTCTCACTCCCTCTCCTATATAGCTATACTTTCCTTATCTGGCACTTATGAAGTAAGAAAATATTCTAGTTAGTCTTTTTTTTCTTCCTTCTTTGCAAAGAAATAGAAATGAAACAAGTTGAACAAGTAGTCTTTCTGTTGTCAGTTATTGTTGTTTCATCCACCATTAAGCAAATGGTCTATTCCTCCTTTGATTCTACACTTTATCATAGTCAAAAAGCTATTCTTGTCATCTCTCAGCTCATCCTACATTTTAGCATTTCTGACATTCTCTGTCAGTTCCTAAACATTTTGAAGGATGAAATTGTAAGGCAAGTCAAAGTATTTATTAACTGCTCTTCTTAGTGATAATTCTAGCAGAGAACTAGATAATTGAAGTGACTTACAACTGCTGTAATATTTCTCTATACCAGGTTCGTGATTTGTTTCCCAGACTTCTCATCTATTTCTTCTTTCTGACCAGGTGGTCTATAGTATAGTTACAGTATCATTTCTGTTTTTCCTTTTATCTATATTCTTTCTATCAGATTTCTCCCTTTCTGGTTCCTCGGTTTCCTGATGTTAGTATGCCTTCCTCATATAATACCTACTCTTATCCTGTTTCTTTTGAATAAGAACCATGGTCCAATTGTGTGTCATCCTGTTAAGTAGCAGTGATACCTAGGAAGACAAATTTGACACCTTGCATTTAGACCTCTAATTCCTTTTGTTCGATGCTCAAATTATGGGAATGTATGTATAGACATTTGAGGCCATGGGTTTTTACTACTGGTTCCTTTCTTAGATTCTGTCTTCTGTGAATTTATGGGAGCCACAATTCCTATTTCTTTTAGTTGTTTTTCCTCTATATTATCTAACTAGTGAGACTTAGGTAATCAGTCTTCTCTCTCCCCCATTCTTTTTATTGTAAAGTCCCATTGATTAGATTTGTAGGACACCTAGCAAATATGAGTCTATAGAGTCAGGAAGACCTGAGTTCAAATCTAGCTTCAGACACTTACTAGCCATATGATCCTAAGCACATTTTTAAACCTCTGTTTTCTTCAGTATCCTCATCTGTAAAATGGGAAAATAATAGAACCTACCTCCCAGGGTTGTTGTGAGGATCAAATACTTGTAAAGCACTTAGAATATCATGTCTAGCACATAATAAACACCAAATAAATTTTATTATTTTATTGCTATTTTATTATTATATATTTTATTGTTGTTGTTGATAATTGTTATCTTTATGTTTTTATCAACTTTAGTCAAATGTACTTGATTTTTGTCCAGGAATTTGTCAACTCTATTTTTAAATCATAATCCTGAAATCAAAATCCATTGCGCAGGTACCATGCTCTTTTGATCTGCAGTTCACTTCTCTTTTAAAAAAAATTTTATTTCATTTTAATTTTTAAAGTTTGTTTATTTTAAAGCATTTTTATTTTTAAATTTTGAGTTCCATATTCTCTCCCCTGTTCCCACCCTTCCATTACCCACTGAGAAAGCAAGTAAATTCTATTAATTAATTATACATGTAGAAACATACAAAACATATTTCCATTTTTGGCATATTACAGAACAAATCAAAAATTTTTTAAATGAAGAAACTGAGCACATTATACTTTAATTTGCACCCAGAGTTGGATAACAGTTTTTCTTAATGATTCATTTAAAATTGCCTCAGATCTATGTATTGATAAATGTCGCCAAGACTTTTCCAGTTGATTATAATTACAACATTGCTGTTATTCTACACAATAATCTCTCAGTATTTTTTTTCTTTTAATTTTGTATCAGTTCATTTAGCCTTATGATTTTTTTTCTGGAACAACCTCCCTAATCATTTCTTATAGCACAATAATATTCCATCACAATCATATGGTATGTCATTCAGCCCTTCTCTAATTGATGAGCATCCCTTCAATTTCTAATTCTTAAACACCACAAAAAGAGATGGTATAAATATTTTTACACATATGAGGCCTTTTTTCTTTTCCTTTTATCTCTTTGGGATAAGTTTTATAGCTTTATAGCCCTTTGGGCATAATTCCGAATTGTTCTCCGGAATAATTGCATCAGTTCATAACCCTACCAACAGTTTATTAATATTCCTATTTGTCCTCATCCCTCCAGCATTTTTCATTTCTGATAGGTGTAAGGTGGTGCTTCAGAGTTGTTTTAATTTGTCTTTCTCTAATCAATAGTGATTTAAAGTATTTTTATGTAACTATAAATAGCTCTTATTTCTTCTTCTGAAAGCTGCTTGTTTATATCATCTGATAATTTATAAAATGGAGAATGGCTCTTATTTTTATAAATATGACTCACCTGTATAATTGAGAAATGATCCTTAATCAGAGAAACTTGTAAAACTTTTTGATATTACTAAATTGTCTATGGTACCTTTTTATCAAAATATAGTTTCCTTTATTATCTCTTTTAATTAGGTCTATTTTTGCTTTTGCTTTGTCTGAGATCATGA
The DNA here is from genome assembly GCF_028583685.1 of Petaurus breviceps papuanus. Classification (NCBI taxonomy): domain Eukaryota; kingdom Metazoa; phylum Chordata; class Mammalia; order Diprotodontia; family Petauridae; genus Petaurus; species Petaurus breviceps. The sequence continues at coordinate 42,146,590 of NW_027185655.1, forward strand.
TTGCTACCTTTATCTTTTTTTATGTCAGCAGAAGCATAATAGATTCTGTTCCAACCTTTCATTTGAACTCTCTGTGTGTCTTTCTGTTTCAAGTGTGTCTCTTGTAAACAACATATTGCTGGATTCTGGTTCCAACACTTTCTGCTTTCTGCTTCCATTTTATAGGTTACCTCATCTCATTCACATTCACAGTTATGGTTATTGTATATTTCGCTCTGGCCTATTTTGTTCTGTTTTCCTTTTCTATATCTTTGTACCCTGTCCCTCCTCAAAAATCTGTTTTACTTCTAACTAGTGCCTCCCTTAATCTGCCTTCCCTTTTATCATCTCCCCTCCCTTATATCTCTTATTCCTTTCTCCTCTTATTCTAATATGTGGGTGTGTGTATGCATACATACATGTGTGTGTACACATGCACACACACACACACACACACACCTTCTTTCAATCAGTTCCAGTTACAGTAAGATTCAGGCATTGTCTGCCTCCCCATTTTCTCTTCCATTCTAAAAGCTCTTATGTGAAATTACTTTTCCTCATTCTGCTTCTCTCTTCCTCCTTCTCCCAGTGCATCCCTCTTTCTCACACCTTCATTTTTTAAATTTGAGATCATCCCAAAAAATTGACTCATACTCATGCCCTCTGTCTTTGTAGACTCCTTCTAAGTGCCCTAATAATGATAAAGTTTTCAGGAGTTACACGTATCATCTTTGCATATAGTAATATAAACCATTTAACTTTACTGAGTCTCTTATGATTACCCTTTCATGTTTCCCTTTTTATGCTGCTCTCAAATCTTGTGTTTGAATGTCAAATTTTCTATTTATCTCTGGTCTTTTCATCAAGAAGTTTTTGAAAATCCTCTCTTTCCTTAAATATCTTTTTTTTTTTCTCCCTGAAGGATTATACTCAGTTTTGCTGTGTAGGTCATTCCTAGTTGTAATCCTAGTTCCATTGTCTTCTGGAATATCATGTTACAGGCCTTTTGTAGTTCATTTGTAAATTATTTTTTTCTCTTTTTCAACCCTTGAATATCAGTGAGGAAAACACAAACTGTGCCCCTATGGTCTTCAATTTCTTACCCAAGATTTCATAATCACAGGCAACACTTTTTTGGTTTCTCCTGGAAATATCATTTGTGACTATGTGAATCACCAGAAGTGAATAGTTGCCATCTTCCTTGGGAGATGTTTTGGGTATATGGCCCAAGGAAGAAAATAGAAATCTATTGTTGTGAGTGGGGTAACAAATAGCTTTTTGTCTCTATTATATCATTCTCAGGAGGACAAGTGGTTTTGTTCCTTCACAGCTTCAATGTAGAAGAGTCTCAAATCTTTACTAGGCTCTTAATGTACAACTAGCTGTCTTTTTCCTTCCCTTTCTTCTCTGTGTAACCCTCTTGCATCCTACCAGGGTCAAATCTTCCTTCTGTAACCTCTGATCACTCTCTTTCCCATTGGTACCTCACTTCTGTATCCTTTAGGAATCTCCCCAACAACCTGGAGTGGGGAGAGGCATTCTTGAAGTCCCTTTACCTGTTCTCCTTCAGGAAAGGGATAAGCCTATAATTGGAACACACATCATAGTCACTGGGCTACAGCAAAAGTATAAACATGGCATAATGACAAGTCAATACCCAGTTTCCTCTAATCTCCATAATTTTTTAGATCATTCAGTCTTGTTTCTTGATACTATTTGTGGGCATTTTATATCTCAAACATAAGTATCTGGTTAAGACTATTTACAGTCAGGTCAGCCAGGTGGTGCAGTGAGTAAGAGCGCCAGCCCCGGAGTCGGGAGACCCAGGATTGGTTCCAGCCTCAGATACTTGGCACCCACACAAAATAACTGGCCGTGTAACCTTGAGCAAGTTACTTAACCCCAGTTGCTTTAAAAAAAAGACTATTTATAGTTAGCCCACAATTCTACTGCCACACTCATGGCCCCATTAGCCTTGCACTATCCTCTTAAACATATCACCAATTTGCCCCACTGATCACACTATCCAATTGCTTAATTTGCTAATTATTTCACTTCTCCTTATTTGCCTTGTTTTCTTGATCCAGTAACTTCCCTTTATCCTTCTTAAATATGCTTCTTTAGGTTCTATTCTCTAATCCTCCTTCAGAGTCCTTAATCTTGACCTTAATCTTTTTATAGCCTCCTTAATTGTCTTTAAACCTGTTTCATTTTGCAACCCAGTAGAGTCTATACTAGCATTTGGGTTTAGAGATTATTCTTCAAGTTTTCCTCAAATTTTCCTAAATTCTGGCAAATTTTGCCTCTTCAAATTTGACCTCTAACCTACTTTATGAATCCAAACCTCTCTCAATCACCTACACAATTTTCTTCCTAGTCAATTCAACTCCTATCTTTTCTGCCTCTTTCACACAACCTTCACCCATAGAAGGCAGTAGTAGGAATATGAATACAAGTTGGTGAAAAGTTTGAGCCAAAATTTTTTGGGTTGAAATACTCCCCTCTTCCCCGCCCATGATAAGTCACCATTCTTGACTTTTCTTTAAACTTTGTTTAAATTGATCTTCACCCTATATTGACTTGTTTGTTATGTGCAATTTTTCATCTCTTTGTGTTTTGGGTCAGGAATTTAAAGAAAGATTTTTCTATGGTAACAGTCACTCAACTATTTTACTATATATTTATGTAATAAATTCATGATGAAAATAAATAAATATGATTGCATAGAAATTTAAATAATATTTAATCTCCACTGAAGTCCTAATTCAAAGCCTCATAATGGTATTGAGGTAACTGTGAGTTCTCCATACCTATGACAGCAGAGCATAAACTTTCAATTTACTTGGAAAGGCTTTAAGCATAGCCTTGTGATGGACTGTGTGTCTGTTGTCTGGGGACCAAGCTAGCCAAATGTTGAGAGAGTTTATCATCTGATGATTGGCCACCAGATAATGAGTTTTTTCAAGGATAGTTATGCAACTACTAATTGTCTAGTCAAGCCAGAGAAGGTTGAATCATTTTTGATTAAGGAAATACTCATACTGATAAAATTCACTATCTTTGAAATAATGATAATTAAAAAAATGAAGTATTCCAATGAATGTGTGATCTTTTAGATTTAGACATTACCACCCGTGATCCATTCTGTACAGCTCCTATCTAGACCCTGGAGTAAGTTCATCATGGAGGAAAAAATGATGTCCAGAGCTAAGTAAAAATAAACCTCGGAAGTGTGAGTTAAACTATTTTGTCTGACACTTGAATATTCTCCTTAAAACTCTTCTCCCTACTAGTAAAAATGGTGGGTTTTTTTTCCTTGGTTTGTATTCTGGCTTTTTTTTTTCACAAGATGTATGATTACACAAATGAAATAACTAACATGTTTACCACAAGTGAAAATATCCATATGTTAAAATTTCATAATATATTCTGAATATGTTATTTGCTAGAGACTATAAAGCCAAGAAGTGAATGTTCTTTCTTTTTAGGTCTGCTAAAAATTTAGTTGTTATTGTGAGTCAAATTAGTGTTTTGAAAGGGCTATTCTGATGATTACATCATATCTAAAGCATGTTGTTATTCCCACATTTGGTGGGAATGAATGGATGCTAATTTTATTGAGAATGTTTCAGAACAAATGCTTTTTTGCATGTTAGATTGCAGAGAGATAGAAAGTTGGCAGAGTAACCCATATTATGTATTCAAGATTCATCCTTAACTCCATTTTGAATTAGCAAATTCTAACATAAAATTAAATGTTAAAAACATTATTTTGTGAAGCTAATTGCGGCTACCCATAGCTCCTTTTTTTTCCTTTAAATCTAAAAATTAATGAGGCTCTAACACCTATCAGATACCCATAAGCAAACCTATCAAAGCAATTCTTTGGTTAGTTTCGCTGAGTGCTTTAATTTTTTTTTTAAAAGATGGTAGCAAATGATCTTTTACTTTTTCTGCCAAATTTAGTGAAACATCCCCCACACTTCATTATCTGCATTGTTAGAACTCTCTGATCTTCTGTCTCTTACATGCAAGCTCCTAATGACTCCACCAACATTTTTTTAAATTTTGTAGCCACTATTTCAAGGAGATGGGGTGTAGTATAGTATAGATAGAGTACTAGATTTGGAATCAGGAAAATCTTATATCGAATGTTGCCCCAGACCCTGGCTAATTGTGTGACCCTGGACAAGTAATTTCCTCTCCCTGAGTGAGGATGATGGTAGCATAAAGCTCATAGAGGTTGTTGAAAGAAATGAATGAGATAATAAATACATAGAACTTTGTAAGATCCTAAAGTGCTATAAACATGTCCTCAATTATTATCATTACCATTTTCATTTTTATTACTATTATTATTATTAATTGCTTGTTGAACTGCCTGCTCAAAGAGAACTGAAATGACACCACTATGTCACACCATAGTGTGTCCAACGGTGGCTGATAAGACCAACAGGAACTTGGAAGGCTTTACCACAGGACGTGAACAAATAGTACAACTTTTGGAGTGGAGATGTCTCTGAATTTGTGCATCTCTTATTTCTTTTGAACTATTGCAATTCTGCTCTGCTCATAGAGCACAGTGCCTTCTTTGATGTGGGCACATCGTGCTGAGTATGCCAGTGTGTCCCATGTCTCACAGTTGACTCCAAAATTCCTCAGAGAGATCTTGAAAATGTCTTCCTGGAGGTTAGGTGGTGCAGTGAATAGAGCACCAACCCTGGAGTCAGGAGGACCTGAGTTAAAATCTGGCTTTGGACACAACACAAAAACTAGCCGTGTGACCTTGGACAAGTCACTTAACCCCAATTGCCCCTCCAAAAAAAAAGCAAAAGGAAAAAGAAAAGCACCATTTAATTCTTATATTTGGGGTGGCTAGGTGGCTCAGTAAATAGAGCACTGGCCCTGGAATCAGGAGGACCTGAGTTCAAATCCTGCCTCAGACACTTAACACAAAAACTAGCCATGTGACCTTGGGCAAGTCACTTAACCCCAACCAATTGCCCTCCAAAAAGAAAAAAAAAAGAAAAAAGTAAATGTCTTTGCATCACTTCTTCTGACCTCCATATGATAGCTTGCCTTGTGTGAGTTCTCCATAAACTAATCTTTAAGCCAATTTGAGCAATGTGGCCCAATGATCAGAGTTGTGCTTTCTGTGGTAGGGTTCGAATGTTCAGCTTGAGAAAAGACCTTAGGGTCTGGGAATTCTTATCTTGCCAGGCGATCTTGAGAGTCTTCCTAAGACAGTTTAAATGGAAGAGACGCAGTTTCCTGGCATGACACTGGTATGCTGTCCAAGGTTCACAGGCATACAGCAATGATGTCAGAACAATGGCCCTGCAGACTTTCAGTTTGGTGGGCAGCCTACTACCGCTTCTCTCCTGAACTTTCCTTTGGAACCTCCCAAACACTGAGCTAACTCTGGCAGTGCATGGCTCAACCTGGTTGCCATCTATGTGTACATTCCTCTAAAGCATGCTGCCAACATAAGTGAACTTATCCAGAGCATTCAAAATGTCTTCATTTGTTGTAACTGATGGTTCCACATATAAATGGCATGGTTCTGGCTGGTAGAGACTCTCTGTTTTGTTGGTGTTAATTATCAGGCCAATACTAGTACAAGTAGTAAAGAATCAATCCACACTCTGTTGCATCTCAGCCTCAGAAGCTACATTGAGTGCATGCACAATCATCTGTGAACAAAAAGTCATGCACCAACTCTCCTTCCACTTTAGTCTTGGCTTGTAGCCTTTTTCAAGTTAAATAATTTACCATAGGTGTGGCAGCTGACCTTGATGCCATAATTGTATGTGCTGATGGCATCCCACAACATTGTTGAAAACATTATGGTAAAAAAAATGAGAGCAAGCACATAGTTTTGCTTCATTTCATTGGTGACTGGGAAAGTACAAGAGCACCGTCCATTATTTAGAACCCATGCAAGTGTGCCATCATGAAACCGATTTACAATACTGATGAACTTCTCCAGGTTATATGGCAAGAGGAGGTTATTCCCCCAGGAGTTCAAGAATGCCTCCATTTTCCATCTCTTTAAAGGAAAAGGAAATAGGTTGTCCTGTGACAGTCACATGGGGGTCACTGTCAGTCATTGGCAGCAAGATTCTTGCCAGAGTTCTGGTAATTGTGGCAAGATGTGATGATGGACATGGTGACTTGAGTGGTTTTCAGAAATCCATCAAGTTGGAGCCCTTATTGCAATCAGCTGGCACTTTTTATACCTTCAGGTGACAAAGAAGTTGTGTCAGGAAAGGCAGGGACAATAAGGGCCCAGGGACATTTTTTTTCCTTCTCCTCTTAGGGAAAGCTAATCCTTTTTGAAGGAGGAAAGGAGCAGCAGTTTGGGCCCACTCCAAGTTATGGATGGGGGGAAAGAAGCTTCCTCAGGGCAACACTAATGAATATTAGTCCTATCCCATCAGAATCACAAGTAGGGGTTTATGAGATGATTGGGTATCTCTTCTTTCAGTTGCTTATTTATCAAATTCTTGTCATCTCTCATCTAAGCCAAGACCCAGGTTGTTGGTCATTCATTCAGTCATGTCCAGCTCTTTATGACCCCATGGACCATAGCACACCAGGCCTTTCTTTCCTCCACTGTCTCTCAAAGTCTGTCTGAGGTCATGTTCATTGCTTCCATGACACTATGCATCTCATTCTTCTGTCCTCTTCTACTTTTGCCTTCGATCTTTCCCAACATAAGAGTCTTTTCCAATGAATCCTGTCTTCTCATTTTGTGGTTAAAGAAATTCACCTTCACAAATTTTCCTTTCATTGAGTCATTGGAATTAATTTCTTCAAGTATTGACTTATTTGATCTCCTTGCTGTCCGAGGGACTCTCAAAACTTTTTCCAGCGCCATAACTCAAAACTGTCAATTTCATGATGCTCAGCTTTCCTTTTAGACCAACTCTCAGAACCACACATTACTCCTGGAAGAACCATAGCTTTGACTATATGGACCTTTGTCAGTAAGGTGAAATCTCTGTTTTTTAGTATGCTGTCCAGATTTGCCATAACTGTCCCTTCAAGGAGCAAGCATCTATTAACTTCATGGCTACAGTCACCATGTGCAGTGATCTTTGAGCCCAAGAATATAAAATCTGACAGTGCTTCCACTTCTTCTCCCTCTGTTTGCCTGGAAGTGATGGGACTAGTTGCCATGGTCTTAGAGCAGAAGTGGGACTCAAAGGATCTTATGATTATAGACTTAGAAGTGGAAGGGAACTTAGAAACCATCCATTCTAGCCCCTCATTTTATAGGTGTGAAAGTGAGGCACACAGAGTTTAGATGACTTGTCCATGGTCATACAGCTAGCATGAGATTAGAATGGGGGCATTCCCTAATCTCCTGTGTCTTTCTGCTGGGCATAACTAGGAACCATGGCACAAAGAAGAAAAAAAGGGAAACGTGTGGAAATTGTGGGGTTACTCTGACTCCTGCTTCTGAGTTCCAGTGAGGCTTTTATCTTGTATCACTCTACCTTTTAGGACCCACTCCCAGTCAGGACCTCCCCAAGTAGTGGAAGTGACCTGTCCTGATCTTTGCAGTGTCTGAGTGTAGTAGACCTCCTCTAACCCTTTAGCTGAGCCTGGACAAAAGGGGTAGGGGAAGGGATGTGGAGGCCTATACTGAAACAGACACTGGAGAGGGAAGAATATATGTAGTGTCCATCATCAGGATGAACTCTTTTTTTTCCCTGCTGCTGTTGCTTTCAGTTATTTTTCAAACACATCCAGTTCTCTGTGACCCTATTTGGGGTTTTATTGGCAAAGATACTGGAGTGGTTTGCCGTTCCCTTCTCCAGCTCATTTTATAGATGAGGAAACTGAGGTAAATAGAGTTAAGTGAAATGCCCAGGGTCACATAGCTAGTAAATGCTGGTTTTCCCTGACTCCAGGTCTGGCAGTCTATCCAATGTGCCACCTTGCTACTCCTTTTTTTCCCCACTCAACTCCCACTTAAGTTGGTGGTGAGATCAGTATCTGCCCTACCAGGGTTCAGTTGGCAGACAAGCTGCCTTTCCCAAAAGTGGGACTGAGTTGACTACTAATGTCAGAAAGGAGAAGCAAGTGGGTGTAGAAATACGTCAACCTTCACCCCTTCCGTGGTCATATTCCAGATAGGATACACATAGCTTAAGAGGCACCTAACTAGTAAGTACGATTATTTTTAAAGAGAAAAATAATTATTGGCAAATAATTATTTTAAATAGTCTATCTCTCCCCTTTAATAGCCAAACTTCCAGAAAACCATTTATATCTCTTGCCTCCATCTCATCCCCTCCAACCCACTCCCACTCCCACTTATAACATTGATTCTGATCTTACCACTCAACCAAAACTGATCTCTCCAAAGATACCAGACTTCTCTTGGTTGCTGAATGTGAGTTTTTTTTTTTCTCATTACTCATCTGTCTTGATCTCTCTGCAGTATTTGGCATTGATGATCCCCTACTTTTCCTGGGCATACTCTGCTCCATCAGCATTTTTGGCACTGCTCTTCACTCCTCCTACCTTTCTGACTGCTTCTCCTTCTCTGGTTCTCATGATCTGCCTCCCTGACAAAGTGTCACAGGCACATCCATTCCTTTTTGCCTTTTTTTTGAGAGAATTCTCTCCCTTGATGACCTTGTTAGCATGGACTTGGTTAGCATGTGGATGATGCCTTGATCTATATAAACAGTTCTAATATCTTTCCAGAATCTGAGGCTTTCATCACCATTAGCCTTTTGGATATCACCCATCTCATATGGGT